>NC_133409.1:84220000-84532500 GCF_049350105.2 Macaca mulatta
GATGGAGAGAGAGGACGAATACTTTTTTTAATTTAAGGGGGCAGTGCTTGTTTTGGAAGACTAGTTTATATGAGGGGAATGAGGGAATAGTGCAGCTTCTCAAATTCACTAAACAGCTTTTACATTTTCCATTTCTTAATCAAAAGCCACATAGTTCTCCCTTTACCCATGCATTTAACTATGCTCACACACAGCTGAATATTTCCATATATCTGATGATACAGATCAGGTTATGCGAACACTCAGCTACACAAAACCTGTTATAGCTCTTAGAGAGTGATTTCATATGGATCAGTCTCATTGAGTAGAAAAACAGCAAAGTCATTAGACAAGTACTCAGTCATCTTTATATATTTGGTTTTGGATGCTATAAGTGTTTTCTATTATTCTAAACTATTTTTTAAAGTTTGTATTTACTCACAGAAAATTTTATTCATATCAATAATAACCACAGTAATTAAGAAAGGTGTGAACAAACTAGAGGGTATTCAGATTAAAATAGACTGTGCCGTGACCTGAACTTTCTATAAGGCACACTGACACAAATAGCGAGCTTGGGCCTAGAAAGTGAGTAACTATTGGGAACACAAAAATTATCTTTAAATATTTGAAGACCTGGCATGTGAAAGAAGCTTAAGTTTGTTTCGCTTGACGGGCAAAGGGGAATTAGAAAAAATAGAAGCTTCTCCTGAATTTTTACCCAATTATTTATTTATTTATTTATTTATTTATTTATTTATTATTTACTTTTCTGAGACAGAGTCTCAGTCTGTCTCCCAGGCTTGATTGCAGTGGTGCAATCTTGGCTCACTGTGACCTCTGCCTCCTGAGTAGCTGGGACTATAGGCACGTGCCACCATGCCTGGGTAATTTTTTGTATTTTTAGTAGAGACAGAGTTTCAACGTGTTAGCCAGGATGGTCTCGATCTCCTGACCTCGTGATCCACCCTCCTCAGCCTCCCAAAGTGCTGGGATTACAGGCGTGAGCCACCACACCCAGCTTATTATTATTTTTAATTCTAAATATGGCCTCATGCCATGGTTCACACCTGTAATCCCAGCACTTTGGGAGGCCAACGCAGCAAGATCGCTTGAGACCAGGAATTCGAGACCTGCCTGGGCAACATAGTGAGACCTCCTCTCTACTAAAACTAAAACTAAAACTAAAACTACAAAAAAAAAAAAAAAAAAGAAAAAAAAAATTCAGCTGGGCATGGTGCTGTGTGCCTGTAGTCCTAGCTACTTGGGAGGCTGAGGCGGGAGGAGCACTTGAGCCTGGGACACTGAGGTTGCAGTATTCATGATGTTGCCACTGCTGGCCTACCTGGGTGCCAGACCAAAACTGTGTATCAAAAAGAAAAGAAAAAGTAAAACATGTTCAAAAATGAAATAGTCTTCCCCAAGAGGCAATGGTTTGCCCATCACTGCAAATATTTAAAGGACAGAGAAGGATTGTTATTGAGCTTTAGGCATAAAGTAGGTGTTCAGACTCAATTCCTCCAAAATGGATAGTTTATAATTCTACTGTGTGAAAATTTCTGCTATTTTCCCTCAGTTTTCTGCATAAAATGTAATATTATAGGTGACTTAAGCATGGAAATATTTAATAATTAAGTAAATTATTGTCAGGAAAAAAACACTTGTTTAAATATTCTTAAAAAATCAATATGATCTAAATAAATTGTTTTTAAACACATGGATTCTTACTTTCTAAATAACTCATGGAATTCTAAATTAGTATAAATGGTGGCTAGACTGTAGAATTTTTCACTCAACGTGAGATTTTAATTAATACATATTGAAGATAAATGATCTTTCTTCACCAGGTTTGTGACAAATCACAAACCAAGAAAAGCTAAAAACACTGAATTAGGTTATTTAGAATGTTTCTAAGTGTGTTTCAAGCAAGATTAGAGCTTTCAGTTATCAGAAGAGATATTTAAAAATATATGATTCAAACAATAATTCAAGCTCTAATACATCAATTTATTAATTGAGCAGAACAAGATTACCTATTAAAACTGTAACAAAAAAATAGATTAAATGTCAAACTGTAATATCCCATTTCTTATTATTTTATTGCATTGGATAAATAATTACATTTTTAAAATATCTAATGTAAGCTATTTTATAACTAATCAATAACAATATTACCAATATATACATTTCTTGATAAAGTTAAAAAACCATATTGGCTCTCTCTGCTATATTATGTTTTTATGTATTGCTGTGTCCTCCAAGCAGTAATAACTCAACAACTCAACAAACAAGAGATTCAGAAGATAAAATCCAAACCATGACATTCACAAAGAAAGTTACTCATACACTTATTTGAGCTTTTCCTAGCTTCAAGCCAAAGTGAAATGATGGATTTGATTCCCAGTGAGTTTTTATTGGGTAACAAAGCTTGTAAATTCCTTATAATATTTTAATCAAACCACATGACTTTATCACTTCATAATTTTGCTAGGGCATTCTCAGGATAGTTCTCTGTTGTGAGAACATCCGAACCTGTATTTTTTTATGCTGTTCATTTGAAACCACCATTAAGAAATCTACTAATATTTTATCTATACTGCACTCGTACTCCATATTCTTTGATCGAAATGTTTTCATTAGAGGCAGAACTTCTTCTTCCTAATGGAAACAATCATGAACTATGCCACTAATCAAATGTAATAGTCTTGACTTAATGATTTATTTTGCAATTATGATGACAAATGTAATATTTCACAGTTACCTTTAACCTTTTTCTCAGTCTTCAAAACCTTTCATCACCTGACATGGTTCTGAAATGTGGAAACTTATTTGTATTCATAAAGATATGAATTCAAAGGGCATGCAAAATATGGCTTTGATAAACACTAGTTAGCTGCTGGGGGAAAAGAAGGATACTTTCATCTCGAGAAATATTGTACCTTGTCAGTTACATTAATATTAATGAGCTTAAAAAGCTGCACTAACCTGGAATTATAAATAATTATATACTTTTACATCAATATAAGGTAGCTACAGTAAAACCATATTAGCATTACAGAAAGGCAAATATTGTTTAAAAATATAATGTTAGAACAAATGCTTTGTAAGCCTTTTCCTTTGAGAAAAATCTTTATTATAAAATTTAATTCCTATTATACAAGTGCTAACTATGCAAAAGAAAAGATCACCTACTATAAGATCATCTACATATACAAGAAAAGATGGCCGGGCGCGGAGGCTCAAGCCTGTAATCCCAGCACTTTGGGAGGCCGAGACAGGTGGATCACGAGGTCAGGAGATCGAGACCATCCTGGCTATCACTGTGAAACCCCGTCTCTACTAAAAAACACAAAAAACTAGGCAGGTGTGGTGGTGGGCGCCTGTAGTCGCAGCTACTCGGGAGGCTGAGGCAGGAGAATGGCGTAAACCCGGGAGGTGGAGCTTGCAGTGAGCTGAGATCCGGCCACTGCACTCCAACCTGGGCAACAGAGTGAGACTCTGTCTCAAAAAAAAAAAAAAAAAGAAAAAAGAAAGAAAAGATTACCCCCATAAGACTATAGAAACACTTCTTAAACACATTTACTGCTGGTAGCTGTTTAAAATAAATGCTTTAATAATAGTTTTCTCTATTGCCTTCCTTCGTATATAAATATTAAATTTTTATGCCACCAAATTATTTTTCTTTTTAAATTTATTTCTCCATTTTTGACATTTAAAACAGTTATAATACAGAAATAAAATTCATAAAGTACTCTAATTATGTCCTTATATAATTCAGTTTTTACATCATCAGCCATTTATTTTCAGTTACAAAGAGAAATATTCGATGATTAAAATATGAGCATGGAATGTACACTAACTAATGGTTGCTTAAAATTATCCAATTAAGTTTCAATATATGCTGACATTTTGAAGTCACTTAGAACCACATAGCTTTCAAGGTAGCCAGTGAGTTGACACCACAGTAATAATATAATGGGATTGACAGATAATGCAAATAAAGACGTAAGACTGGATTGCAAAATTGGTAAAATCCACCGATATAAATTTTATTTTTTGGGGTTCTTAAAAATAGGAATGCTTCAATAAGACAGAAGGATCAATAGGAAAAAAAAAACAATTTCACTAACAGATGTAATTGTATTTCATGCCATAAGCACATTTTTTGCAATAGGTAATTATACCACTTTATCTTCTCTGATAAAATTTATGTGAATTTTGAAAATAAATCTTTGCATGCAAATACTCCTAACAACTTATTAACTATATGTTGAAAATAAAAAATATCTTAAGAATACCTAGAAATTTGAATTCCAGAAAACAAAGGTGTTAATAATCTATCAATTACCTTTCTTGGATGCTTCAAAACTATCATAAAGGTTTATCTTCTGGGTATCATAGGTAAGGGTAGTATTGGGTAGCAATGTTCTGTTTCTGTTAATTGTATTCACAGCAAATCTGAATGCAAGTTCCTCAGCTCCCATTGGGCCAGATTCCACATATTCAAAAATACCACCTGGCAAAAAGAAAGAGAATAATCATCATTTTTACAAGAATAAACATAATTTTTATAAGATAAAGAAAATATCAGAAGTTTTCTGTACTTTTATACATGTGCATGTGCATTTGTGTGTGTGTGAGTGTGTGTGTGTATGAGAGAGACAGAGAGAGAGAGAGACAGAGAAAGAGAGAGAGACAGAGAGAGAGAGACTTAAGTACATGGAGTTTGTGCTTACTTTATGAACTTTGGGATATTCTCTTTCAGCCACAGCCATATTGGTAAAATTGCCTTAGTATTGCTGCCAAAATTTAACATGATTTTTACTTTTTTTCTTTAGTTATTACTTATTTTAGGGCCTAGGTATAGAGAGGTCTTGACTTAAGTACTGAAATTTATCCCCCCCAAATTTATAAACAGTCCTAGAATAATCAGTCCTCTTCATTGGTATATACTATAAAATTAAGCATAGAAAAAAAGTGTGTTAAATGTTGTCTCCATTCAGAAATCAAAATTCTTTTGCACAACTTTTTTTTTTTTCTTTTTTGAGACAGAGTCTCTCAGTTGCCCAGGCTGGAGTGCAGAGGCGCAATCACAGCCCACTGCAGCCTTGACCTCCTTGGGCTCCGGTGATCCTCTCACCTCAGCCTCCCAAGTAGTCAAGACTACAGGCATGTGCCATCATGTCCAGCTAATTTTTGTATTTTTTGTATCCATAGTGAGGGTTTCACTACGTTGCGAGTCTCAGACTCCTGGGCTCAAGCGATCTGCCTGCCTTGGCCTCCCAAATTGTTCGGATTTACAGGAGTGAGCCTCTATGCCCGGTGGCATAGTTTTTATGGCATTTATTGTGTTAAAAGCCCAAATTATTTGCAAATTTCAGCATCTTGCTTGTGAGCAAAGAGAGTTAGCATTTTGCTAGTTGTTTTATTCTCAGTCCCTTTTAAGAAGACACTTAACATTTATGAAGGATGCCTCTCCAAAACAACGCAACTCCTTTAATCAATGAATAAAACTGTAGTATATAATTTTGGCCATAAAATATAGAGTATAATTTTAAAATATGTCCCTTCAATTTGTGACCTTCCACCAGCTGTGTCTCATTCTAGTTCCCTCACTCTTGTCACAGCCTTCCTTCTCTCTAATATCACTGCTCTCTCCTTATCTGGGAGTGACCAAACTGAGGCTTTTGTCTCCATAAGAATCATTGTTGGTTTGGAGAATGAAATAAAAGGTGGAGCACCTGATTTCTAACCCCTCCAACCTCTGTCCTTAGGAAACTAGTACTTTAAAAATGCAGAATATTTATCTTTATTCCTTTCAAATTTCACACCATGTACTCAGTACAGTCATTCATAAATTAGACTTTCTTGAATAAGCCTATTTATTCCACATCTAGCAATTCATGCCTCATCAAAGATATTTTGACAGATGAGTGTCAGGTGACTATACTATTAGCAAACTACCTATTATAAATTAGTAAGAAGTTGTAACGTTGTAACAATCCCTCTAACGATGAGGAGTTAGGACTCAGACTAGAGGGGTGACGCAAATTTATATTCAGGAAGAAGAGAAAAAATAATTATTTGATACCATATTCATTTGAAATATTTCTCTTATTCTGGATTTTAACCAGTTTGATGGTGTAGTTACTAAAACAATCAACTTGTGAAATAGCACTCAATATATCTGAAATCTTTGGCGACTTATGTTAAGCAAAACGATAATAATTATATGTGTCTAATGAGTATAAAGAACCAACCTAGATTCCTTCTGTGTATGTGGAGAAGAACAGTGGTATTCTTCTTTACTCTTTACTCTTATATATAACATTTATTTGGAGCTAGACTGGGGTTACATTCTGGCTTTGCCAATGCCTTCTGTATAATTTTGGGCAGTTGCTTAAAACCTCAGTCTGAGCTGCCTCATCTCTTAAAAAAAGAATGACAAGGAGGCTACTGCATAGAATTGTAATAAAGAATAAATGTTAGCACATACAAAACAGAGTGGCTGTCACAGAGTAAGCACTCAAAAAGTGTTTGAGGTCACAATGAACCTTCAAAGCCATCCAAAATAGCATTATTTTACAGGAATTACCCCTTTGGTCAAAGATAACAAAGCTATCAAGTGATAGAGCCACTAGCAGAATCTACTCATGATCTACTCATGCCTGACTTCAAAACCCTTGCCTGTTCCACTACAAACTAGTAGTTTTCTGCAAAATTTCAGTCAGGCAAAATACACAAAACTTCCTAAAATGTGAGGTAAGATGACTTAATAAGATGTAACTAAAAATGTAAGATCTTACATATGAAACAAAAATAATTGACTAATTGTAAGGTACTTGTAAAGTAAAGTAGGAATAAAGAGGCAATTATAGAAATGCAAGCCTTAAGTGGTTTCTTACTGGCAAATAAAATAAAAAACTGCATCTTCTTTTTTTTCAGTTCAAAATGGTAGTTTCTATGTGATAAAAGTATGCAATAAAGATCATATTTTATAATATTAGATTAATATTTTACTCAATTATAATATTGAATCAACATTTGATGATAGTGAATTAAAACTTTCTTATTATCAATCTTTAAAATAAATAAATCAAATTACACATTTTTTTTTTTTTTTTCAGATGGAGTCTCACTCTGTCACCCAGGCTGGAGTGCAGTGGCACGATCTCAGCTCACTGTAACCTGCACCTCCCGAGTTCAAGCAATTCTCCAGCCTCGACCTCCCAAGTAGCTGGGATTATAGGCACCTGCCACCATGCCCAGCTAATTTTTGTGTTTTCAGTAGGGATGGGGTTTCACCATACTGGTCAGGCTAGTCTCGAACTCCTGACCTCAGGTGATCCACCCACCTCAGCCTCCCAAAGTGCTGGGATTACAGGTGTGAGCCACCATGCCCAGCCTCAAATTGAACTTTAAGTTTACATATTTATCACCAGTTTGAATGTTTAAAGAAATTTCTTTTATTTCTTTAGGGTAACACATGTTCTACCTTAAATTAAAAAATAATTAAATTTTATTAATCCGAAGCCAAAGTTTAAAATTTTGTATATAATAAACAAAAACATCCAGATAATGCAACCTTTTAGGACAAAATATAACCACCCAACAATGTTAACTCAAGAAAAGAGAGAAATCCTGAATAGCTTATTACCCCTGATATGTGGAAGGAGGTGAAAAAAATCTAGTAGAGAATTGGTTTCCAAATAAAGTTGGATTGGTGTTACAAACTGTTAAGGAGAAAGAACTTTTTAAATTCTATTTAAAAATTTGGAAAGTCTTACTATCATCCAACTTAGTATAATCACCATACTATATAGTATAAATGCAATTGATAATTATTTTATTTAAAAATAATTTTTTAGAAAACAACAAAATAATGAGACTTTGTTAAGATAAAAATCACAAATGAACAGCAAATGTTATATATAAGAGAAGGGAGTTCCATTAAAATCAGGAAAAAGATAAAATGCCTATAATATCCACTTTTCTTTAATATTTATTTTTCATTTCATAACATATAGAGATACAAAGTTGTTTTGTCAAATATGTTTGACTATATCAATGAAAATACCAAAATTGAAAGAAGTTATCATCAAGAAGCCTCTACTTAAACAAATACTAACTAAACCAAGTTCTACAGGCAGATTATTGATCACAGATGAAGCCACTACATTGCTTAAACATGAGAAGTATAAGAGAAAATACAAACACATGGGTGAATATCAATAAATTTGGACTACAAAAAGAAAGAATAGGAATGACTAATGAAGTTTACATTTAGAATTAAAGTGCATGGCAAGTATAATTTAAAAAAAGCAAAAAATGCACAAATAAAATTACAGTATTTTAATGTTTTAGCAGTATTTAGAGAAAGGTAACATAATAACTGTTTGAACATAGTAATTCAAGAATGCATTTTGAATTCTAGGACAAAGACTAAACAACAAAATAGTATCTGATAAAAATTAATAGAGAAAAATAGATAAGTAGAATAAAACACAGCATCCATAAACAGTTTTCCATCTATATAGAAAACAATATTAAAGTGATAATGCTGCAGTTCTAATAAAGAGATTGTATTTTCAATAAATATTTCTGGATCAAGTAGATAATTATATAAAAGTTATTTCAATCATACATTGAAATGTGACATTAAAATAATAAAGTTGTTACAAAAAGCTTAGCTAAGAAAAGATTTTTTAAAAGAAAACATAAGTGATGCTCATAAAGGTAAAAATGCGACATATTAGACTTTCTTAAAATTAAGAACTTCCTCATCAAAGACACACTCAACATACACACTCAACACAGACACACACATATGTGTATATGTGTGCCATAAACAAATGAGGACAAACACACGTGTGTGTGTGTATATATATATGACATATTCTTTATATCCTATAAGTAGAATTAGTGGATTCACACATATATACACACATTTAGTGGATAGATTCACTTGTGTGTGTGTGTGAGAGAGAGAGAGTGAAAAAGACTCCTCTCTTAAAAATCTACAAAAAAACAAAATGGCAGTTAAACCAATAGAAATATGAGTATAAAATTTGAACAAGCATTCCCCAAAACATAAATTGAAATGGACAATGTACATATAAAAAAAAAAGTGATCAATTTCATGGTATTCTGGAGAATGAAAATTTAGGCCGCAACTCAAAACAATTGTATATACACCAGCATGGCTAAAATGAAAAAGACAAACTGGCTCAATCTACATTGAAAGTTGGCGTGAACCCGGGAGGCGGAGCTTGCAGTGAGCCGAGATCACGCCACTGCACTCCAGCCTGGGAGACACAGCGAGACTCCGTCTCAAAAAAAAAAAAAAAAAGAAAGTTGAGTGTCTGAATCTTCTACCACTGAAAATACACAAACTCTGTGACATAAATTTCACTCCGGGATAGCTGATAAACAGAAATCCGTACATATGTTCATCAAAACACATCTGCAAGGATATTCATAACAGCATGGAAGACCTGCATCAATAAAGAACTACATGCAACAACATGAGATGAATGTCACAAAAAAATGATTCAGTGAAAGAGGCCAGACACAAAAGAATACTGCTGTATGATTTCATTTTTCAAAAAGTTCAGAAAATTATAGTGGTGGGAATAGTTGTAAGAAGAGAGCATGATGTGCTTTTGAGGTGCTGGTGATGATCTGTTTTTTAATCTGAGTGCTTGGATACATATTACTAGAACTTTACTCGTATCGTGGGTGCACTTTACACAGATCATTCTTTAATACAATTTTACTTTAAAAAACAATTGTATAAAAGTGCTAAGGCCATTCTAAGTCTGATAACACAAGCAGTAAAAATATTACTAAATGTAGCTTCAATATTTGAAAAACAACTATGCATCAAACGTAACTAAAGAAAGACAAATATGAAAACATATGAAAGTATATTAATTAAATATAATACATTTAAAAAGAACATTAATATATTCAACAAATAAAAGAACTAGCTACTAAAAACATAACTCCAGTAGAAAAATTGACAAAGAGCATCAGTAGATAATATTCATAAATAGCAAATGCAAATAACCACTAAATGTAAGAAAATGCTCAAAAATAGGAAAAGGGAAAGGTTAATTAAAACAAGGAGATAGAATCTTTATGAATCAAATGTGTTGAAGTGTAAGAAAAAGCGCAGTTGAATAGAAAAATAAATCGACACAAACTTCATTGAAATCCTTTTTCAAATCTATCAAGCTTTAAAAATATCACACACTTGAATGCACTAATTCTACTTATAGGATGTAACCTTAAGGAAAATGTCACTGATTTAGCTGCAAGGATGTTCACTTCTTTATTTATAAGAACACAATAATACAAAATTTCCTAAGTATACAATGGTAAAAGACTTTTTACAGAAGCTATGGTAGATATAATAAAACACTATATATTTATATTTAAACTACTTTATAGAAGGTATTTGATGACAAAATGCTTTACAAGTAGTTACAATATGCCCTTATGCATAACAACGTATTAACCTTGGTTCATTTTAGATGATAGGCATTTGATTAATTTTGATTTTCTGATTTTTTGCTTATTTGTATAATTTAAATAGCTAACAATGGACATATGTCAATCTCGTTATTTAAAAAATGAATAAAATATTATTCAAAGTGAAGCTAGAAATAGTAAAGAGTAGCAGAAAAACAGGACAGTAAAGGAGAAAACAAAATTTCAGGGTGTTTGTGCCTTTGCTTCATTTATAATGAGAAAGACTTAACATATTTATATGCAGAGGGAAAGAACCAATAGGAAGAGAAAGCTAAAAGGTAGAAAAGAGAAGGCATTAGTGATGGAGTCAGGTGTCTCAGGAGCAAGAGAGGTTCAAATCCAAAGCATGGCAAATAGGCTAAGCCTAGGGGAGGAGGACACCTTATTCACTCCAGCAAGAAGCAATTATCTGTAATCTGCCGATGTGGAGATGGGCAGGAAATCAAGGGCATATATATTTTGTGTATTTTCTTTGTAAAGTGAAATATAAGGCTCTATATATTTGATTCTCTGAGGAAGAAATCAGCCGTTTTTTATAATTTTAAAAGAACGCCTTTGATTTTAAAATTGCTATTATAAAATTGAATGGCAAATCATTTTTTCTACCTGTTCATGAACCTGCAAAAGGATAATTGTTGGCATGATTTTAGACAAGACATTTTTCTTTCCTATGACTTGAAAAAATAATATCCATTTTGCACTGGGAATCTTCTATAAAACTGTTTGTTCCTAGAATTATTCCTTTTATTATGAAGTGTCAGGATTGTATGTAGCATTTCGTAAGCATGCGATCCATGAAGAGAGAATTGCTCTCCTAACAGTTCATAAATCATGTTTGATGGATAAAATACATCTCAGAATAACAAAGGACACTTAAGACCTATATGATCTTAAAGAAGCATCTCAGTAATCAATAATTATGTGCTCTCTCTAGACTTATACCAAAATTCACCCAGTTTCACATTTTCAAGAATCTAGGGACTCCTATGTAGCTATCATCTAATTCCTTATTCTTCATACAACACAAGCAAAACGTACTGCTTTCTCATAGTTACCTTGAACTTCTCAGGTTCAAAAAATCATCTAAGATAATCATTCTCACAGCTTTATCATTGTTTTATTTCTTAATTCAGGAAGGGCCATCATATCTCACATAACCTCTCTATCAAGCCATAAAATGCCCGCAATTCTTCTTCCAAGGTTATATTAAAAGTTAACAGTTCTCATCACTATAAAAGGCTTGTTAAAAGAAAAAATAATAATAAAGGAGAGGAGAATACCTTTCTTTTCCATGGGCGTAATTGCCCTCCTTCGTTTTGTAGATACAGGAATCCAAATGTCAAGGGATCCCTAGTTTACACAGAACACTCGGTGCTGAAACATTTCGCATCACAGTCTCTGACTCACAAAAGAACATCACTACTCAAGACTTGAAATAAAAGATTTATTAGTCAACTGCTAAAGCCTAGTCAATGCCTTTCTCTTTTAAATCAATTTTAACTACTACTGAGGAGTGTATGACTCATAAACCCATGACGGATATACCAACCAACGTCACATCTAACCTCTGAGACTTTTCAAATAAGTCTTACTTTAAAGTGAGTACAATCTGTGTTTTATAGACTTTAATTTAATAAAGAAATTGATGTTCTAAATGGCACACCATCTGTTGTCCTCCCAAAAGATATGTTGATTTTCTCAATCACATGTTATACTAATCTTATTTTCTGTGTAAACAATTGCAAAAGGTATCCTCTCCATTTTAATTTTGTACAAATCATTATCTAAAGGACTAAATCATCAAGTTTCTTTAATTTTTATGCAATATAATGCCAAAGGACAATGTTACATTGGCCTTTGGCTATTAAATGACATGCCCTGGATATTAAATGACATTAGGGAATTATTTTTTTCTCCTTAGGAAAAGTAATGATATAGTGGTTATATAAGAAAAGATTCTGACTCTTAAGATATAAAGTCTTTAGTTATGAAAGAAGTGTCATAAACACAAAACTGGAAAAAATATTAGCAATTGTTTTATCAAAGTGCTTATGAGTGTTTATTATACTATTATTTGAACTTTTCTGTATGTTTAAAAATTCAAAATAAAAATGTGGGGGTAAAAAAAAATGGACAAGAAGAAATAAAACCCCAATACTCATTTTGTTCTTAATGCATGTTTCTAACAGACCTCTCAAAATGACCATTACATTAACCTGCAAATATTTACATTTACTATGCACTAAAATTGCACTATTATCCTGAATGTAAAAGATGGAGTCTAAGAATCATACAATCAATAAATCATCTGGTCTACCCATCATTCAGATACATAGATTGCCTTTATTATTACATATTGGCCTCCAGGAATGACAAACTTATCATCTGAAGCAGTCTCTCACTTCTCTGGAGAGCTCCAGCACAAAGGTCTCCCATATTTTAATCCATCATCTGTTTTTCTAAAGTTTTTAATCATATCTTTTTATTGGGATACATGTAAGCCCAACTTTCACATGATTATCTTCCAGAAACAGATTTCATCTTCCTACTGCATTTCTTACATCGAGCCTAACACTTTGAAATTGTTTAACAGTTTGTCACATGACTAATCCTTTCATTTTTCTAGTTTTTTTTTTTTTTTTTGAGACAGAGTCTCGCTCTGTCACCCAGGGTGGAGTGCAGTGGCCGGATCTCAGCTCACTGCAATTATCTGAACATAGCCCTGTGTACCCACAGCTCAATGTTATACTCCAAGTGTATCCAAGCAAAGTAAATTATGAGAGAGTGGCCAGCTCCATAAGCTAATGTATTACAGATAAAATGAATAGTGGATTTTTTTTAACAGTACAGTATCACAGTGCTCATTCATCTTAAGCTTATTGTTTAAAAAGTTTATGTTTGTGATGTATTTTTTAAAAAAAAATTTTTTACAAGTATTCCTGATTTGTATCATCTACTTACAGTTAATTTTCTAATTAAAACCACTTGGAGCCTAATTCTGCCAGCAACTGTTATCATTAACTTATTCAACATCTAATGTATCAAGGCAATTTACTAATATTACAAAGGTATGTGAAATGTGTTTCTTTACCTTCTGCCTCTAGGTCATATTCAGTATTGCTTTTGTATCTAAGTCAGTGGTAAAAATGATAAGCCAGAAAGAGTTAAAGACAAAGCAAAGCTTTAGACCATAACCTCATAGATATCCCACTGGAGTCTGTCCCTATTGTTAAACTAGGTAATGGTCTTCTTAATTATTCTAGCTAACAGTTCATAGATTCCCATCATTTCTACAGGAATGTAACTGTAAACCTTTTCATATGCTTGACTAAGTCCAGATGTGCTATGTCTTCCACACCACAACAATGCATCTCCAGTGGATTTTTCATGGATACTTGCCCCTACTCTAGCTTTTTTCAGTAGTGTATCTACTACAATCAAAGTCATTTTTATAACATGAAACATTGATCTTATCATTCAACTTCCTAATATCTTTCAATGACTAATCCTTAAGCTTAATGCTATTTACAAAGTTTTTCTTAATTTGTCTTCTACCTTCCTTTCCAACCTCTTACCACTTCCACTTCCCCAGTCATACAGCCATATTAAACTACTTACCTTTACCTGAATGAACCAAAATCAAATGCCTCCATTGCTTTCCAAACAGGGCTCATCTGCCCAGGAGCCCAACTTCTACTTACTGACCTACCTACACACACACACACACACACACACACACACACACACACACACACATTAAAACATACATCTGTAAATTTATCTCTCATTGTGAGCTTTTGAAATAGTCACCTTTTCTGGGAAAACATTCCTTACTGGTCCTAACTGCACTGAACTAATTGTGTCTCTGCTTTATGTGCTCACAGTTCCAGACCCCTTTCAAACATGATAACGCAAACTCCTGCAATTTGAAGTTAAAGAAATTTACATAAGTATGAAACATGTTTAAACCTAAGCTCAATCTCATTGAAGAATGAAAGTTCCTAACAGTCAACATTTATTGAGATCATACACTGTATCAGGCACTGTGTAAAGTATTTTACAAACATTAATAAAAAGTCATCAAGAAGTTTATTTGGGCCGGGCACGGTGGCTCAAGCCTGTAATCCCAGCACTTTGGGAGGCCGAGACGGGCGGATCGCAAGGTCAGGAGATCGAGACCATCCTGGCTAACATGGTGAAACCCCGTCTCTACTAAAAAATACAAAAAAATAGCCGGGCGAGGTGGCGGGCGCCTGTAGTCCCAGATACTCGGGAGGCTGAGGCAGGAGAATGGCGTAAACCCGGGAGGCGGAGCTTGCAGTGAGCTGAGATCCCGCCACTGCACTCCAGCCTGGGCGACAGAGCGAGACTCCGTCTCAAAAAAAAAAAAAAAAAAAAAAAAAAAAAAGAAGTTTATTTGACTCATATTTTCTGTCTTTAATCTATTTCCCATTAAATAAAATTTATATTTTAAGTCTGAATATAATAATGATATTTAAGTTGTCCAAATTACTGAGTCTAAGATTTGTTTTCCTTCTTTATGCTTCAGTCCTGCAAGGTAGACTAATTCTTAGTCCATAGAACCTGCTTCACTGAGCTTATTGTGTTCTTCTTTAGCAAGACCATGAAAGAGGTCTAGCATCCTTCAGTATCTTCCTAAGGTCAGTTATACAGCTGGCAAGTGAAGAATGCTGGATTAGGACACGGGGGACCTCAGTCCAGGCCCGGTCTTTTAATTGCTATTCTATATTGCTTCTTGCTGGGTAATATTGCCACTCTTTATCCTCAAGTTCTGGCTATTTTCTCAATAACTTTTCTCTTTCTAAGTGGTAAATACTTTCAGTTTCTTTGAAGAAATTCTAAGAGTTTTATGTCCATATAAACTATGACTATAACAATTTGAAATTAATTTTGTGTGAAGTTGGTGAGTGCCTAAATGTATGCTGGTTAAAAAGCGAAAACAAAAACAAAACACATATACATGTGACCCATGGACACACCATGGAAAAATAAATAAGTAGGCAACAGTTTCCCAAAATGTGATTATGCAGAAAGTATATAGCGTAATGTACTAATTTTCCAGGGGAGGAGGAGTGTCTGGTCTCCATTTCATGCTGAAAAATATCTCCCATCCTTCCCACTTGCTTTTGAGTCATTTGAGCCATGAAACAACAGATATTTTTAATTTAATAAAAAGACTGACTCCAGTATTTTCAGCCTTATTTCTAGTGACAATAACTTTCTTCATTGTTGCTAAGTTATCTCATCAAAGCATACAAATTAGCACTTTGTCAATATTTCAGGTGAAATAAAAACTATACAAATATGTAACCAATGAAAATTTTGTCTGCAGAATGTCCTGGAATTTTCAAAGTTCTAGCACTCTTTGCAGTTCTTCAACTAGAGAAGACGTTAGAGGTCCACTTGCATACACCCTACATCTATCATATTCAATTCAGCTCAGGCCTGTCCTGGGCATTTGGAAAAAAGAAGTTGCTGATACAGTCCAGAATAAAGAATATGAGTTAGAAGTCAGTATATAAACTGAAATCAAGTGGCAGAAAATAGTGTGATAGCCCCATTAGACGAAGATTGGTTGTTTTCTGGTATGCAAATGTGCTTTCTTATTTTAAAAATAAATAAGCTTTTAGGTTGACAAAGTTTCTACACTTTCCAACATATTTTTCAGTAGTGGATGGAAAATAGGTGTTGATGTTTCTTTCTATAAATGGATCACTAAAATCCAAGGGAGGACCTCAAAATACACATGCAAATAATACTAATTTTAAAGTAGAGGCACTACACACTGAGAAGAAAATTGGGAAATGGCTACTTAAATGTTAGCAATTTATGACCTAGAAGTAATGCATACTGATTGGGAAGGCAGACACTTGAATAGTATCAAGATATAAATAGAACTGATCAAAGTGAGATAACAGGAAAGGCACTCACATAATCATCGTATAAACAGTATAAATAATATTAACTATTTGAAGGTAAAAAGCATGTGCTTAATCATACTTATTTAAAAGAAAATAGGTCAATCAAATGAAAACAAAAGGCAAAAAGTGACTGGATGAGCAAGCCTCTTCACTCCCCAGACCTCCATTATCTCTTCTGCAAAATGAAGGGATCAGGTGAGATGATCTGAATATCAGAGATTTATAACACTTTAATGATTCTAAAACTGCTTAAGAACTGCACAGTAAATTGTGGAGGAATACTGATTCTGAATTTCAGATGATCTCGTCAAATGCCAGTCTCTTGCAAATATGGAACACTTAACAATCTCTTTTGCAAAAAATACATTGATATGAGAAATCATCTGTCAAAATATTATGAAAATCAATCAATAAAATATATATGCAAATATGTTTTGAGTTTAGAAAGATGATTTAGATATCGTGAGGTTAAAATGAAAGTATTAAACATTCTAGAGTTTTAATCCAGAAATAGTAATTTAAAAGATGGCTAGCAAGTTAATATTTTATAAAAATGCAAATTAATGGTATTATTCATAAAGCAATCTACATATGTAATTTGATATTATATACAAAACAATATCTTTTATTTGGACTATAACTTTAAGATAGGCCCTTCATTTCTTCTTACCTATTTACTTTGCAGTTTCTTTAAATAACATTTTAATACTCTTAGGTGAAATATTTACTATTGTATAAAAATGTATATTTTTGCATGTTTATTATTTCATTTCGTTTTAAATGAAGGAGCAAAGAAGAGTAAAACAACTGTTTACTTCTACATTTTCTGGGAAAGTTTCTTGAAATTCTTAAAATTACTTTTGGTTTCCCCCTTTTAAAACTATAGTATTAATTGGACCTAAATTATCCTGAGATTGCTAAAATATTAACCTTTGTATTACATTAATAACACCTCATCATCTCCTTCAGGAAGCCTACTTCTCCACAAATATCTATCAATTCCTCAGATAGATATCAAGCTCCCTCTCACACCATATTTCTCATTCCTTTTTTCTACTACTTCTGACAGCATCAAGGGTATAACCTTCTATTACCATACATGGTTCCTCTGAAAACTCTTTGATGGCTTACTCTTCTTTGACTTATTGGACTTAACTTGGTGCCTCACATGTAGTGTGTTTTTAATAAATGTTTGGAGAATGTCACTAATACGGAGAAGAAATATGATAGTGTTTCATGTATGAAAACAAAATGAAGTTTTAAAGCCATGCTTTTATATTACCATAACATTAAAATGTTGTAGAAATTGATCAAATGGCCATTATTTTCCTTTTGCAGGCATCTAAGAGAATCACGGGGATCACACTGTGTTCCTTCCAGAAATCCAGAAAGCCTCAGGTGTTTGCTAAAGCCTTTAGTTAATTACAAAATGACATGAGTTATTTTTGTAATTAGAACAGTCTATGGAATAGAGAATTATATAGCTAATGCTAATTAGAATTTATCTTAAAAATTCTTACTCTTCACAACTAGTTTCAACATACAATAATAGATATTTTTTTCCTGTGAAATTGAAAAACTGAAAGAACCCAAAGTAGATATGGGAAGAAAATACTGTAGAAAATTGTCCAGGGAAAATGTAAATGTCTCAATAAAGAATTAAAGTTTAGTAACTTTTCTTTTCTAAACATCTAACTCAAAAACTGACTGTGGAAATTCAAATTGCAGATAATGTGGCTAATCCAGTAGAGATCTAATGGAGAAATAATGTATATATATACGAGTTTGCATGCAAACTGATGCATACCCACAAGGATTCACACAGAAGCAAAGTCTGAAGAAAGCTTTAAAAATCTGCTAGTTAATCCAGAGTGAAAGTAGACAAGAAAAAAATACAGTGGTGTGACACTGTCAAACAAAGCAGTAGGTCACTGACCAAAATGTTTACATTGACTTTGTGTAGACATAGCTTAAGCAAATGTCTCAAGATCAAATGAAATGACCCAACTGTAGACTATGGGGCATTGTGTGTTCAGGGTGGAGAGTGAAACACACACACACACACACACACACACACACACACACACACCCCCCATGAGAGATTGCCATTAAAAATTATAATACTCCTAAACATCCCCTGAGAAGTGAACTGTGTATCTATAATCAAGCAAAGATTTTAAAGCATTGTTCTAAAATTCGTTAGTGAGAATTATTAGTCTATAACCTCTTGTGCATTTACTCCATGTTGAATGTGCAACTCTTAGCTGAGTGTAACACATTAGGTGCTCAATAAGTGTTTTTTGCATTAATATAATTATAATGATATGCAGAGTCAAGGAATAATCTTTGAGCAAACAATGTTGTATATTCCTATTAGTAAGAAAGGCAAATTACATAGCTCTTGAAGAATTAGACAAATTTTACTAGAAATTACATGTGTTCAAATACATCCACAGAAGAACTATTTTTAATTATGAAATACAATTGAAACAATCTAAATGTCCATCACCTGGGAGGTGGTTCAACAATAGCATTTTAAGCCACCAGAGGAATACTGTGCAATCATTAAAATGCATAGTTAAATTTACATTTATTGACATAGAAAAATATTCAGAATATATGACTAATAAAATAGGAAATGTTGTGTAGTGATTAAAGATAAGGGCTCTTGGAGCCAGTTAGCTTGGGTTCACAGTCCAGTTCAGCCTTTCTGCTGAGTGGCCTTAGGCAAATCACTTCTTTTTTTATCCTTCAGTTTTCTATTGAAACAAAATTGCTACATTATTTGTATAACCAAGTACTATCCAGTAATTTTAAGTAATTTTAAAGTGTTAAATAATTTCAAAATAATCTTTGAAAATGCCCTCTGCTTGCAGCCAAGCTGGTACTGGGAAAGACAATGATAATTCTCCTGAGAAAGGTAACCTTGCTTTGGTGAAGAGGGTTTGCATGGAATCAGAAGAATGGGCAAAGGTTCCTCTGCAAGGTGAGTTCATGACCTGCCCCTAGGTAGAGTCTTCAACTAATCATTCATTTTGGGAAAAGAATGATGAAAGTAACATTTATTTTATTAATTTTTACCCAAAGGCTCTGGGCTCCTTAATCCAAAATTTACCTAGAGCCTACATAGGTGACGCTGATTGCATACCAAAGAACTATTGTGAAATATGTCTTGCTAGCATGCGGTTATCCTGACATTATCAACTACTTTAAATGGACACTTTTCTGTAGCTTCTGGAATGCTTAAACTACTAAACAAATTGCTGTAAAGGTTAACTTAATTGATTCCAAGAAAGACAAATAACTCCCTAGCTGGGAGCACCCAGTTGAGAACAATAAAAAGCAAGCTCTCTTTCTACCTGTGGTAAGTTAAAGAATAACACATTTCAGCAGCATTTTCAACCATTTGCATTTGCATAAAGCCACAGATCAGAAGAGTGACTTTTATTGCTTTACAATTCAAAAACCTACTCTCATTCATGGTTTCAGTTATTATAACAGATGTTCTGATCATCATTCCCAGGTCACCGTGTACAGTGTACATGTTTACATAATTACAAGAGAAAAGAGGTCAAAACATTGTGCCTTATCCAATCCTGTCAAAATGAACCCATACAATGTTTCACACAGGGGAACAGCAAAAGAGTAAATGTAAGCACTATAAATATACATAAGCCACCACCGAAACTGTTTCCCAACCCAGCTTTCAAAAATGGATTTCTCCCAATAGACATATAAGAGCCAACATATATCCTTATCTGCCTAGTGTGACCTAGTTGAAAGCAGCCTAGAGGCAGAGATGGAATTTCCACTACATTTGTAGGATGTCATGAATATGCATTTAGATTTTATCAGAGGACAGCAAATATTCCATATTCCTAATTTGAGTAAAAGCACCATTTGTTTTTCTTCTCACATACCTGTTTGTGACACAGAAAGCGTGGCACAAAGTACACCTCAGAGAAAAGCTAGAAAAGGTTATTTATGGACAGATGCATGGAATAAAGATACTGAGAAAATAGTACAAACTTAAAGCCATTTTTCCACTAATGCAGGAAAAGGCTTGGGATGTTATGTACACTGACTGCATCTAAATCCACCTGAGTTTTCTCTGGTACCTCTTGTTTGCATTTTATATATTTAAGTGCTGATACAAATATAAGGTGTCTAAGCATAGTATACCATACTTACATGAATTCACAGGAAAAATTAAAAGTCATCTTACTTAATATAAGTGCTTAACAAGGAGGTGGCTCAGAGTCTGGGGTTCTAGTCCTGGTTCTGCTATTATTAGCCAATGGAACTTTAAGCAAGTTAGTTAAATGTTCTTGGCCTTGGTTTACCTAGCTGTGATCTGAAGAGCTTGAAGGACTCAAGAGAAAGAAGGCTCAGGATGTTCTATCAACCTAACTCCAGTGCCCAGCACAATGCTGAGCACATAAAAGATATTCAATGATTCCAATATTCATGGAAATGAATGAGGTCATTATTTAACAGATCAGTGAATAAAGGTACCCATAAGACCCTTGCCAATCTAATCTATCTATGACATTAGGTGATTAATGTTCATAACAAATGGTATGTTTAAAATTAAATCCTCTTTCTGAGAAGAATGTGCACTTTCTAAAATGGATAATCACAGTGTCTAGAAAGTAATATTACAGCACCATAACTTAAGTCCTCTGTCAGTCCAGTTTGAGTCATGTACCTGTCTGGAGGAAGCAAAGTTAATATAATGACTTAGCTGAGTCATCCAGTGAGAGCCCAGTAATACGGGCAAAGTTGGAGACTTCATCTGTGATCAAATTTCCACTGGTGGTGACTTAATTAACCATTGACCTTGTACTGAACAGCAAAAATCATAACTATGGATTTCTGTCAGCCTACTGCCTTTCTTGTTAATGCCACATCTTATCCAAGAAAAGGAAGTGAGCTCTACTTTCTAGAAGCAGAAAATGTATTTGAAATAATCCAGTAATTATATTTCTAGCCTGTGATATTATTATGTTAATCAGTTGCTCTCTACAAAGTAATTCTCTATGGCTTTTATTCAAGGTTAGAGAAAAAAACGATTACAAAGAAATAACACTGATTTGAACCTCTACCAAGGTAATCACTGAAGGTATATAGTCACCTTCTAAATATCTACATAAAAGCAAAAAATGTAGTTAAAATGTTTTCTTGTTTGTTTGCTTGCTTTTTGAGACGGAGTTTCACTCTTGTTACCTAGGCTGGAGTGCAATGGTATAATCTCGGCTCACTGCCACTTCCACCTCCTAGGTCAAGGGTAAAGATTTTTAAAATCACATCCAACATGTAGCAATTTAAATATAATTTTTAAAGCTTTATTTGTATTTTAAATACCTGCATTAACATGGATAGATATTGGAAAGAAGATGAAGAAAAAAAGGAAAGAAAAAGGAAGAGAAGGAGGAAAGGAACAGAGAGAATACAGAAAGAACTAATGAATCCAAAGCACTTGGTAATTAAGTTTCCATAAGCATGCATGGATTCACCACTGGGAAAGGAAAGTATGAGTATTGATCCATTTTTCAGATGAGTAATCAAGTCTCACTTAGAGACATTAAGTGACTTGTTTAAGATCACACAGCAGGGATGCAATATAGCCAGGACTTAAACTCAGGCCTTCTGAACATAAGCATCAAGCCTTTCCTTTGTATTTCAGCCACAACATATGCATTGTGTTGAGAGGTGGTAAAAAATAGAAATAGATTTAAAGAATGAAAATGGTAACAATTTATCTGTCATAGAATGATATCCAGCCAAAAGAGAGGTGTCAAAATTAATGAAATTGTTTCATCCACTAATTATGTAAGATTCCAAAAATCATTAGCAAGGGTAAATCCTTCCCATTTTACTATATTGTTCTTGTTGTTTCTCCAAATTTCTATGCCTATGTTAAATTTGAAGGTTCAAGCTACCTGCTGGTTTGGGGACTTATTTTTAATTGTACCTAAAAAAGGAAGCCAGTCAATATTATGTTTTAAATGTTACTTATTACTACAAAGAAATTAAGGTATCATATCTTGCTTAGCAAAGAGCAGAAAAAAAATGTTCATCATCAAATAGGTCATTACATATCTAAATAAATTATTGGCTTTTTAAACTATCATTATGTGGATAATTAACCAATCTTCTTGTCTTCTAACAGCCCTTCAAATAGTATAGTTTATCATCCTCAGCTCTGAAACTTCCCTGTGGCCATTGATTAAAATGAATAAAATGAGTGTTACAAAATTTAGAAAATGTCTATTTTTCTCAAAGGCAATATTTACTTCTGCTAAATTCCAACAGCACTTAAAGCAATGCCATTCATCACTTAATTATACATTGTCTTGCTTTATTCTTTATTTCTGTCATAGTTTCATGTGTATTAAATTAGGCTCCCAATCTCATGACTGCAGAAGGGTAAATGGAAGATGCCTAAAATTGTTTAAATTGATTTACTGTTGGCTGTCAATATCATCCATTGGATATATCCATATACATGTGGCTGGTGTTATATTATAATTATATATTACATATTATATTTTTTATTTTTAAATACTTTAATTTTAGGAACAGAGAGAATTTAAGCAGAGTTTTCAAATGGTATTAACGTTTTAATGAGAAACAAGGGTTTCAATCTGCTTTTTAATTTTCTGGGATAATTTGTAACCAACCTTTTCTACTCCTAACAAAGATAAATCCTTGAAAGAATTTTAATTTTTGTACAGTACTAGTATAATATATATTTTCAGAGAAATTATAAGGACAAACATTTTTTTACTTTATATGAGTATTATCAAAGTAATTATTAAACTTTATATTTACATGTTATATGGGCACAGTATCCCCTCAACACTAAAATCTACTCTGAATACAAACCACAGTTGTAAACCCTAAAAAAAAAAAATTCATGCACACAATTCTTTTTTCTTATTCTTAGCAATTATAAAAGTAATTATGAACATGATTGCTGACCAGATGTGTGAAATTCCTGGTTGTTAAAGCCCCAGCTCATAGCCTCTTCTTTAATGAAATATGTCACACAATACATAGTTCTCTAATATCATTTAACCTATAAATTGTGCTTCTGACCCTTTCATCACTCAAACAGAGAATACAAAGAATAGAATTCATTATAAATTCATGGAGCTTCTAAAACATGAAAAGATACTGGTTATAATTCATTCATGAGTTATTTTCAGTTTATGAAGAAAGGTCTTGCCAAAAGAGAGTAAAAAAGCAAAAGCATGTTAAATCATACAATTATTTTCAGATTTTGCGGAGAGTGACCTTTAAGTTTTTTCACAAATCGCTTTAGCCCCAGTCTCACTCCATTCTTAAAATTAAGTAACTCTTCTTTCTCATCACATGAACTTCAGTATCCCAACCAAAATTCTTGCTTTCCAAATTGCAGTTATTTATTCCTCTCTCCTCCAATGATCTACAGGACCCTGTCTTATCCACCAGCTCATATTTCTATCCTCTTTCTTCAGTCATCTAACAAAATTCTCACCTCCTTCTAAAGTAGTCGTGATTAAGTTAGGTAAATTAACTACATATCCCATTTGGCTTGATGTCAACATAAGGGAACTTGTGAAATTCTACTGTATTTAGTTGATAATGTGGGTGCATATTTTGATCATTCACTCTCTTAGGTCTATTTTACATCCAGTTTTTTCAGGTATATGATAAGATCTTTAAGATTAGCGATTTTGTCATTGATTTGACTTATGTCTGTTCAAAGGAATATTATATATTAAAATAATAATTTGGACACCCAAAAGGCAAACTAAGGCAACAATAGAATGCATTCAACAAGAAGTAGGGTGAGCACTTCAGTAAGACCCTGCTATAAGAAAGTAGAAGATATAGAGAAGACAGAGATGACAATCTTGTTCTGAAAAGTAATTCTGTTGGATTAGAGCTATGACTAACATGATGCAAATCACTCAATCATTCAAATAAAAGATGACTCCATATTATATTGAACACTGTCTCTTGGGAGAAATGTGAAAGCAGGATTGTTTCTTTCTATACTGATTCTAGTTAAACACTATTTACTGGCTTTTTATTTTATACTAGAGTTATATAACATAACAAGGAAGGGTGCGGGTACAAAAGTATTCTAAGTTGCTTGACTCCAATCCAGGCACTGAAACATAGACCTTCTGCAAGTCGTCTAACCAATGAACTCAAAGTCTTCATTTGTAAAATGTAGAGAGATACACTGTATAATCAATAAATTACCCTCCATTTCTTAAAAAAAAAAAATCATTCATTTATTTTCTCCCTCTGATAATCAGTATAATTCAAATTTTTTAAATGTAAGAAATATGAAATAATTTCTGCTTAAGAGGTATTATCTAGTATCTTAGACTATTAGGAAAAGAAGAATTGTTTTTCTGTTCAGGAAGGTAAAACCCTATTTACTGTATATACACAATGAAAGTGCAAAACATACTCTAAGACCAACCACATGCTTGGTCATAAAGCAAGTCTCAATAAGTTTAAAAAAAAATTGGAATTATACCAACCATACTCTCAGACCACAGTGGAAAAAAAATAGAAATCAACACCAAGAAGATCTCCTGAAACCACAGAATCACATGGAAATTAAACAACTACAACTTGTTCCTGAATGACTTTTGCATACAAAACAAGAAAATTAAGGCAGAGGCCAAAATATTTTTTGAAATAAATGGAAAGAGATACACAACATATATCAAAATCTCTGGATGCAGAAAAACAGAGTTAAGAGTAAAGTTTATGGTGCTACACACCTACCTCAAAATGTTAGAAATATCTCAAATAAACAATTTAATATTATACCTAGGGATAACAGAAAAACAAGAACTAGCCTAAGCTAGCAGAAGAAAAGAAATAACCATAATTAGATAGGAACTGAATAAAATTAAGACCCAAAGCCCATACACAAAAATCAATAAAACCAAAAGTTGGTCCCTTGAAAAGATACACGACCAATAGATTGCTAGCTAGATTAATCAAGAAAAAAAGAGAAGCTCCAAATAAGCACAATCAGAAATGTCAAAGGGGGCATTACAACCAACCCCACAGAAATACAAAAGATCCTCAGAGACTATTATGAACACCTCTACGCCTACAAACTAGAAAATCTATAGGAAACGGATAAATTCCTGAAAACACACAACCTCCCAAGATGGAATCAGGAAGAAACTGAAACCCTGAACAGATCAATATTGAGTTCTGAAATTCAATCAGTAACAACAACTACAAATTTAAAACTCCACAGACCAGATGGCTTTATAGTCAAATTCTACCAGCTGTAAAAAGAAGGGCTGGTACCAATTCTACCAGAACTATTCCAAAACATCCAGAAGGAGGGATTCCTCCATAACTTACTCTGTGAAGCCAGGATCATTCTACTACCAAAACCTAGCAGAAGCACAACAAAAGGAGCAAGACTACAGCCTAATATTCCTGGTGAACATAGACACAAAAATTGTCAGCAAAATACTAGCAAACTGAATTCTTTAGTACATCAAAAAGTTAATTCACCATTCTCAAGTAAGGTTCATTCCTGAGACACAAGGTTGGTTCAACATATGCAAATCAATAAATATGATTCACCATATAAAAAGATTTAAAAACAAAAACCATGTGATCATCTCAACAGACACAGAAAAACCATTTGATAAAATCCAACGTCCCTTCATCATAAAAAAACAAACAAACAAAAAACTCAACAAACTAGGCATCAGAGGAACATATTTCAAAATAATAAGAGCTGTCTATGACAAACACACAGCCAACATCGTACCAAATGGGCAAAAGTTTGAACCATTCCCCATAAGAACTGAAGAAGACAAGCTTGCCCACTCTCATCACTCCTATTCAACACAGTGCTGGCTGTGGCTAGGCCAGTACTGTAAGTCCTAGCCAGAGCAATCAGGCAAGAGAAATAAATAAAAGGAATTCAAATCAGAAAAGAAGAAATCAAACTATCTCCCTTCACTGATGATATGATTCTATGTCTAGAACACCCTAAAGACTTCACCAAAGGGCTCCTGTAACTGATAAACAATGTCAGTGAAGTATCAGGATATAAAACCAATTACAAAAATCAGTAACATTTTACACACCAATAATGTTCAAGCTGAGAGCCAAGTCAAGAATGAAATCCCATTTACAATTAGCTTCAAAAAAAATCCACAAAGAAACAAAAACCTTGAACTACATCTAACCAACAGGGTGAACATTCTCTACAAGAAGAACTATGAAACACTGTGTAAAGAAAGCATAGGTGACACAAACAAATAGAAAAACATTCCAAGCTCATGGATTGAAAGAACCAATATTGCTAAAATGGTCATACTGCCCAAAGCAAGTTACAGATTCAGTGCTATTCCTTTCAAACTACCAATGCCATTTTTTACAGAATTAGAAGAAAATTATTCTTAATTTCATATGGAACAACAACAACAAAAAGCCCCAAAAGCTAAAGCAATCCTAAGAAAAAGAACAAAGCCAGGAGCATTACATTATCTGACTTCAATCTATACTATAAGGCTACAATAACCAAAAGAGCATGGTACTAAAACAAAATCAGCCACATGGACCAGTGGAAAAGAATGGAGAACCCAGAAATAAAGCTGCATACCTACAGCCATCTGATCTTCAACAAAGTTGACAAAAATAAGCAATGAAAAAAAGGACTCCCTATTCAATAAGTGGTGTTGGGATAGCTGGCTAGCTGTATGAAGAATGAAACTAGATTCCTACCTTTAACCATACACAAAAATTAACTCAAGACAGATTAAAGATTTAAATGTAAGACCTTAAACTTTAAGAATCCTAGTAGAAAACCTAGGAAACATCATTCTGGATATTGGCCTTGAGAAAGAACTTATGACTAGGTCTTCAAAAACAATTTCAACAAAAACAAAAATTTACAGGTGGGACTGAATTAAGGAGCTTCTGCACAGCACAAGGAACTATCAACAGAGTGGACAGACAACCTACAGAATAGAAGAAAAGAATCACAAAATATGCATTTTACAAAGTTCTAATTCCAAAATCTATAAGAAGCCTAAACAATTGAACAAGCAAAAAACAACTGCATTAAAAACTGCTCAAAAAAATAATTTTCAAAAGAAGACATACGTGCAGCCAACAAGCATATGAAAAAAAAGCTCAATATCACTGATCATTAGAGAAATACAAATCAAAACAACAATGAGATACCATCTCACACCAGCCAGAATGGCTATTATTTTAAAGTCAAAAAAAGTATAGATGCTAGCAAGGTCGCAGAGAAAAGGGAATGCTTATACGCTGTTGGGAATATAAATTAGTTCAGGCATTGTAGAAAACAGTTCAGAGATTTCTCAAAAAACTTAAAACACAAGTATCATTTGACCCAGCAAGCCCATTACCGGGTATATATCCAAAAGAAAAGATAATTCTACCATGAAGATACGTGCTCTTGTCTGTTCATTGGAGTACTATTCATAACAGCAAAGACAGGGAATTAACCAAGGTACCCATCAACAGGGGACTGGATCAAGAAATATAATACAGGTACATCATGGAATACTCTGTAGCCACAAAAAAGAACAAAATGGTATCCTTTGCAGCAGCATGGATGCAGCTAGAGACCATTATCTTGAGCAAATTAATGCAGAAACTGAAAACCCAATTCCACATATTTTCACTTATAAGTGGGTGCTAAATATTGGGAACTCATGGACATAAATATGGAAGCAATAGACACTGGGGACTACTAGAGTGGGGATGGAGGGAGAGAAGGGGACAAGGGTTGAAAAACTAACTGTTGGATGCTATGCTCACTATCTGGGTGATGAAATCATTAATATCCCAAACCTCAGCATCACACAATATAGCCACGTACAAACGTACACATGTACTCTCAAATCTAAAATAAAAATTAAAATTATTTTTAAATTATAACATTTAATGCTGAAAAATAGTGAATTGAGCCCTAAAAAATAAAATTATGATGATCACTTTCCACAGGAAAGAGAAAACTAACTGACCAAAATGAGGATATAATAGCCTCTGGTGTTAAAAAAAACTGCTACTTGCTTTCTTTAGCAAGGAAGAAATAATTTTACTTCAATTGCTGACTACCGAATTCCTTGTAGTGGTCCTATTTGTCTCTGTTTAGTGAAAGTCATTGTAGAATACTTTGTTTTTTCTTTTGGTTTTCCTTTTCCTTTGTTTGAATTTTTTTCTTTCTTTCTTTCTTTCTTTTTTTTTTTTTTTTTTTTATTAAGGAAGAGAACCCTGAAGCAAGACAATAATGTAAAATAATATTTAGTGAGAATTTTCTACCACATCACGCTTTTCTAAATGCTTTACTTTCACCAATTCATTACAAGCTTGCAAAAAATAAAAATAAAAATGTCACTGGGGAAGAGAAAAGTTAAGTTTTCTAAGATTACAAACCTAATAAAGTAGAGGAGGACTTGTGCCAGGAAAGTCTCACTCTGAAGCTCACATCTTTAAATACGGACCTGGCGTTGCCTGCAGGATGAGTTGAGACAAAGGAAAGACAAACTGTTCTGGTAACAACGTATTAAAGGAGGTTGTAGACAAGGGCAAATGAACTAGGAAGAAGATTGAAAAGGGAGTGTTGGAGTGATTAGCTAGCTCAGCAACAAGCCAGGTTTATATACAAGCAAGAGAGAATACAAGTGAAAATGCAGGAGGAAAGAGAGAGAGCATTATCCAAATGACTTTTAAAAATAGAAAGGCTTACTATTCAATTCAGTTGAAAAGTTACTAAACATTTTCTAGCCATACAATCACTCAGTACATTCTGTCATAACTGATGTCTTTGTGTGGGTGGTATTTGGGATAATCAAGGACTACAGATTTTGTTCATATTTAGGGTGATGTCATAACAGCTGCCCGACCAGACTGAGATGAGAGAATTCAGAGAAAGCAACTATAGCCAGAGGTGACTCAGTAAAATACCACCCCAACCCAGGACAGAATCCTCAAAGATGTTGAAAAGGGCTGAGTGGCCCCAGTGACATCTTGGTTATACTTCAATGCTGTCTTTTTAACAACTCTTCTACTAAAAACAGAGAACATCCTTGCTCTGAAATGGAAGAAAGAGTGATGCCAGAGGCCCAGGATATGTACAGGAATCCTGCAGGAAACCAAATGGGCTCTGAAAGCTTCACATTAACTTTGTTTAAAACTGAAGAAGTTCTAAATTAATTCATTTGACAAATTAGTATTCAGAATCTTCTTTGTGTTAGAGACTAGAGCATTGAACAAAACAGACAAAAATTCCTGTGCTCATGAGGTTTACATTTCAATGGGCTTAAATTCTGATTCAGTATTAACTACTAACGACCTTAAATTATGGTGAACCACACCCTGTCTTTTCAGTATACACTAAAATCAACACAAAACTTCAGTTCAGATAGGGATTTATTTAAATTTACATAAATACTTTAAAAATTATTTCAACTTTTATTTAGATTCAGGGAGTTCATTTGTAGGTTTGTTACAAGGGTATATTGTATGATGTTGAGGTCTGGGGTACAAATGATTCTGTCACCCAGGTAGTAAGCATAGTACCTAAGAGTTTTTCAACCTTTGTTCCCCTTCTCTCTCCTCCCCTCTATTAATGTCTATTGTTCCCAAATTTATGTTCACGTGTACCCAATATTTAGCATCCACTTATTAGTGAGAACATGTGGTATTTGGTTTTCTCTGTCAATTCACTTCGGATAATGACCTCCAGCTGCATCCATGTTGCTGCAAAGGACATAATTTTGTTCTTTTCTATGGCTGCATAGTATTCTATGTTGTATATGTACTATATTTTCTTTCTCCAGCCTACCATTATTGGGCACCTAGGTTGATTCCATGCCTTTGCTATTGTGAATACTGCTGTGATTAACATAAAACTTCTTGTTTCTTTTTGGCGGATTAATTTACTTCCCTTCGGGCATTTAGCCTGTAACGCGATTGGTTATTCAAATGGTAGTTCTATTTTTAGTTCTACATAAAGACATTTTAAAAAAGAGTTATCTACTTTGGCTATACTGCTCCAGGGATCACTGCATTTTTATTGAAGAAAAGTCCTCCTGGGTTCCAGAAGAGCTTTAATTGCTGCTTCCATTTCTTTCTCCATGCAGTTAAAACATTGCCTCTATTTAAGGGTTTTTATGATTACTTTTCTGAGAAAGTAGCCAAAAGTAAATGAGGTGCTACTAATTATCTCTAATCTAAATCTAGAGTATCATAAAGCCCACTTCCCATAGACACCAAATTCTGAATTTCATTCACTCACCCCTTAAGAAAGAGTTTATGCTCCCCATTTTGACTATCTCTTGATTCTTCCTATCATCTATTAAAATGTAGAAGATAATATCAATCATACAATTCAGAGTTGTGATCTCACAGGATAACATAAATTAGAGGACCTAGCAATGCTGGACCCTATTTAAAAAAGAAAAACATACTGATACTCCTTAGAAGTTAAGCCTCTCAGGTAAAAAGGTAAATTTCTAAGTGATGGTTGTTAGCAAAGATATAAATAATGAAAGAGTTAGCTGAATCCTGTGTGACACCATTCATTCATTTATTTTGCCTGAGATAAACAAAAAAGGACAGAGCAAGAAAAAAATAAAAAGGATTAGTTTAAGAACAATTCTGCAAGGGTCAGTTGACCACTGAGAATGTCTTGGTGGCATGATAACCCAAAGGCCTTGTGAAAATATGAATGTCCAAAATCAGTTTAAAGTTTGAAGTTGTTTGCTATGTGATTCATGAGGCTAGAATTCCCGGAGACCCTCACACTTTTAGTAGAAGAAATTTTCCTCACAACATGCTTGCCTTCATGGATTTGCAGCTGAAATTTTAAAAAGAAAAAAAAATTAATGAATTATATTTAGCTGAATATCAGGGCAGAGGTAAAGAAAAGGGTATAAAACACATAGGAAGGAAACACTGCTATAGAAGAAAATCAGAACCACAGGTGACCAAGAAAATATAAGGCCCATCTGTGACAGACTGATCTTAAGCAGATTCAAGGAGTTGGAGACTCCAGATGACTTCTAGCATGTTTATGTGTATGGAAAAAAAAAAAAATATATATATATATATATATACACACACACACACACACACGCACGCATATAAATACTTATATGTGTATATAGATAGGTGTTTATATATATGTCTGTGTATGTATACACATGTGTGTTTGTGTGTGTATATATATATAATCCCAATTCTTACATTCAGGAAAGTCATAGGACCATGCTAATATGGCTTATTTCTAACTGCATAGAATCTGGCATCATCTGGATAGAATGTCAGCAACCTGTGGCCCTTAGGCCAAACATGACCAGCTGTCTGTTTTTATAAATAAAGATTTATTGAAACACAACCACACTCATTGCCTTGTATATTGTCTAAGACTACTCTTGTGTGTTTACAAAGCAGAGTAGAATAGTTGCAACAAACCATATACACCCAAATTCTGAAAGTCTGTAACAACCTGGTCTTTCACAGACAGTTTTCTAACTGATCTGTACATCATTCCCCTCCTTCCGTCTCTCCCACCTTTCTTCTCTCCCTGTTTTCCTCCCTTTCTCCTTCCATTTCTTCCCTTCTTCCTTTTTATTCCTTTTTGTTTTCATGTTTTTGACTGGTCATCATATTGTCAAAAGTGGTTATTCTAAACTTTTTAGAATTTTAAAATGTATTGAAAAGTCTATGAATGCCTATTTGAAGTTTCTCTGTATCTTCACCTCCCTCTTTTTTTCATTTGTATATTCCAAAGCTTAGCCACCCACATTTGCCCTGATATAAGAGCTTCCAGACTTTGCTATCTTGCCATATGCTTATTTGTCTAAAATTTTTCTCTATTCTCCCTTAAAAACATAAAAGTATAAAACAACATAAGAAAAAAAGAGAAAAAAAAAACACATAAAGCTGTCTCTCCAATTCTGATTCCCTGTAATTCACCGCCCTATCTGCCTTCACCCATGCTTTTAAACTACAAATATTTCTTTAAACATAACTCATATGTCACTGCCTCCACTTTGTTACCACCCACTTACACTATAAATTCCTCCAACCTGGCTTTGCCTTGCTACTCCACTGAATTTTACTTAGAAGCTACCAAGAGCCAACTCATCACCAATTTTGTTTTGTTCCTCATTAAGTTCTTTTTGGTGAGGGATTTTGTTATATCTTTATTGAAACTCTATTCTCATTTTGTTTCTGAGACTAAAAATTCCACTAGTATTCAAGTAAAATACAACTTTTTCTCAAACATATGCTATATATTTCCTTGCCTTAAAGTCATTTTATGGTTGTGCTTTCTTTGAAAAACTATGCTTTTTGTGTGGCACAAGCACTTTCTACTCCAAGTTGTGATATAATACATCCATCAAATGTAACTCCAGGACGATACGAAAATGTCTTTTTTATTCACTGTTGTGTCCCCAGCATCAGTTACACGTTAAATACTAAACAACAATGGAATAGACGTATCTACTATCTGAAAGAAAATTCAGAGATCATCTATTCCAACCCCACTGACGTTCCCATGTTGAGAAAATAAATTACTGATAAAGCTGGCACACTCAAGCCTGTTCCAGTGCTTGGTTCGACATTTTAATGCTACCTCTATTACATTACTAAATTGTCATGGAATGTTTTCCTTTTCAAGGTATCTTAAGAAAAGTAATAACTCATTTAATTAATAAACTCACTTATTATTTGTAGATTATCAGGAATTGTGAATTTAAATGTTTTAGCCCCAACACCTGATATTTCATAACACACTTTTTGTTTTTTACATATGCTTTTATTTCTTACAAGATTTTGTTCATGTGATGTAAGTATCCCTGGATATACATACATTTTTCATGGGGAGGCATATTCATTTTAGAGAAATACTTATAGCACAATCTATCTGAAAATTCGGTAAAATTTTCCAGTAGCATGAGAAAAAAGAAATATTCCCCAGATGTGATATTATACCTAAAGTAACACATGAAGCTGTCATCTGTTCAAAAACTAAACCTTGCTCATTGGGAAGTAAAAAATGAAATAGTCAACTTTAATATTACTTGGAGTCATCTTTTGGCAGCGTAATCTATAACACTTAATTTTATGAGTTTGTATTGCCTCAAATATGAGCTCCCACACATCCCACTAAAATCTGTTGACTGCCTTTCTATTTTAGCCTCTGTAAAAATAGAAATAAACTCTGTAGCTTGAAGAAGTTTATAATATTGTGAGAGAGGAATAATAGCATTAAGCAGCTGGGCTTTAGTTTTCACATCTAAAAATGGAGATAAAATTCCTGTCCTGCCTAGCTCATGGTATGTTTGAAAGAGTCAGAGGAACAGTGAAAACACTCTGTAAAATATAAATAACTACAGAAATTTTAATTATTATTATTATTATGCTCATTACATGACAGCAAATTATTAAAGATCAGAATATTTGAAAGTAGTGAAGCCTTTGGGAGAAATCAACTTAGAGCAGAGAGTTAGGGAAATCTTTATGAAGGAAGTTGCTTCTATTCCCATCATCACCTCCATCACTTTATATCCAGACCGGAAATTACCTATCAGTGATCTACTGCCCCCAGTTACTTCCTATTCTAAATCTACTATGCCAACACCAAACCAAGTTCTTACTTAGATCTTCACAATCATTGTATCAAACACCTTCAAACACCCATAGGATGCCAGAAGCAATCTAAATTCCTCATTTGGAAGTATCTCAGCCTTATCTCCAACTGTTCAGTTTCTCTAACTCTCCACTCCAGCTAAATTCCTGCAGCAACAATTGCCTATATCATTAATTTGGTAATTTGTTTTTATTTGTTCCAGCAAAGAATGTGGCTCATTTGACAATTAATCATGTAATGTAATTCCTTATAGCATCTGTTCTGGTGTTGCATCAAGCTGTTACTTATATTTTCATTTCCTTTATACAGTTTCCATTTTCTCATCTCTCAATGAGACATCAATGGCCATTAAAAATTAACAGTGTTTTAATCTTCCACTTGTTTCCACACCCAAACCCCCCAAAGTCATGCATATAATTTTGCTTCAATTCAATCTTAGAAGCTTATTGAACAATTCTGCAAAGCCCCAGTCTTTCCTGCTAAAGATGATAGACATAGTGCTTGTCTGTGAAAAGCAATATATATATACATATATTTCTTTTATATATACTAATATCTCCTATATAGATATATATCATATATATCAGATATAACAGATATATTACTATCTCATATATATCTCATATCTCATATGATATATATATATCATGTATCTCATATATAACATATATGAGATATATGATACATATATGAGATATTAGTATTTCTATCCCATGTCTTCCAGATCCGCTTTCAACACTGAAGAATATATTCCTTCAGCTGATGGAAATGTTATCAGCTGGTCTTCCCAGGAATTGCCTCAGCTGAAGTTTCTTACCCAAATCATAACTCCTTCTTAGGTAACTCACATCTAATAACTGATCAGTGCCAGTATGGCAGGATGTAAGGACACAGATCCATCACCCCCACTTGTGACAACTGTGAAGGGGTCATCACAGCTTGGGAGCATTCCCTTTGCCCAATCCTGCTTTTTATCCTTTTCCCTACAGAAATTCCTGCACACTAATATCTACTTCATAGTCTGCTTTCCAATTGTGTTAGTCGTTTCTTTCACTGCTATAAATAGCTGAGGCTTGGTAATTTATAAAGAAAATGTTTAATTTTGGCTCATGGTTCTGCAGGCTGTACAGGAAGCATGGTGCTGGCATCTGCTCCTGGTGAGGGCATTAGGAAGCTTTCAATCATGGCAGAAGACAAAGAGAGAGCAAGAAAGAGATTGAGGGGAGACCTTAGACTTTTAAGCATCTCAGATGAATTAACTGAGCAAGAATTCATTCACCAGCAAGGAGATGGAACTAAGTCATTCATGAGGAATCTGCCTCCATGATCCAATACCTCTCACCAGGCTCCGCCTCCAACATTGGGGATTACATTTCAACATGAGATTTGGAGGAGAAACACATCCAAACCGTATCACCAACGAATATAATTTCTGACTAAAAATAGAAACACAAAGCCCATTGCATTTACCTTTTTCACTTGACTCCCAGAAACTCTTAGCTAAACCTTAAACTCAATTAAGGTTGTTATTCTGTTTGCTTTATAGTCATTTCCCCACCATACTTCATTATTTATTTCACTGTTAATATGTTAACAGTACATTTCTTATTGTTAACATCACTGTTAATCCACTTCTTATATTTTAATATGTGACTATTATGTACTGTTCTTATCAAAATCAGTTTTAAAACATTTTTTAAATATGCAAAAATAAAAAATAGTCTTGAGAGAAGAAAATGAGATAAAAAATAACTGCTCCACAAAGAAGTATAAAATTCCACAAAGGTTTATGGTTTAATATTTAGTAGGAAACATGAGAAATACTTCAATAAGTTGATTTGAGATGGCTCTTGAGATATGATTTGGCAGATAGAGATAAAGAGTTGTAGATAATCTGCATTTGGGGAGGGTAGATAAGCTTGGAAGAATCATGACCTGAGCTAGGCCATAAAGGATGATCGACATTAGAAGAGCAAAAAAATGAGAGAAATACTAAGTGGAAATTATAGTAAATCCAAGTTACAAAGGTAGAAATGACCATTATGTAGACTTATGTGGAAAAGTTCAAAAAAAAAAAAAAGAACAAAAAAGATTCACCATTGCTTCTGAAATCAATGTTGCATCTAGAAAGCCAGAACCTTTCTGTGGATTCTGAAAAATACATTAATTTAAAAATGCAGGTCAGAAAAACGCCATATATATAATACATAAATATTATGTATAAGTCCTTATTATTTTAACAGGTGCACAAAAGCATCCTCTTTATTTCATAGAAAAGGATGATATTTTATTTTTCTGCATAGGGAGGTTTCTGCTTTCCTACCAACTTCTTACATGGTCCATGTGTCAGTCAGGGTCCAGAGAAGAGACACAAACCACACAAATAATTCAAGCAGGAGAAATAAAATTTCATGTAAAGAGAATTATTAACTAGTAAAAGATAATTAATGTCTAAAATGAATTTTTAAAAATATAAAAAATATAGGCATTGCAGATTTAGGGAGAACATTCTACCTTAGGATTAAGTGAGAAAACCCAAAGAAGGGACCAAATTGTAAGCTCTCTCATCCCTCTTCCACAAAGATGATATTAAGATCTCATTAGGAAGAGTATGACTACAGCACACAGGATGGCAAAAATATGTGTGAGGGTATCCTGGGTCAGAGCTGGCGTGCTGAAAGCTGCCCTTCAGGTTGCCTACAGTGTTCACTGAAGCACTGTGGGCTGGCACAGGTATATAGGAAGCTGCCTTCTGAATCCCATGGGATGGAGTCAGCCAATCACTGCTGGGTTGCTAGAGAAATTTTCCAGGGGTTGAATGGAGAGCACACTAAAGGCCAAGCGTCACAGGCTCCCCATATACCTGTCCCCACAGGCATTCTACAAAGAAAAAAGGAATCATACCAGAACTTGGAGGAGAAGCCTTGTCCTCTGCTATACTGTACACTGCTCTCCAATGCCCTTTATTGACAAAAACCTAACACTGAGTTACCTGACAAAGGAGAAATATTTGTAGGGCCCAGCTTCAGTATCACAAAGCAGGAAAAAAGAAGAGTAGATTTGGAGCTGAGATGCCAAAAGCGGATAATTGGAACAGTCCATCACAGAATTAACTTTGGTAAATTATATTATAAACAACAGAATAACGAATTGAGGAAAAATGACCCTGAGTTTCCTTCAAATATACTATGTTTTTAAAATAAAGAAATATGTCTAAATGTATCGTGAGTAAATTCCATAGACAGGAAAATACATTCAGTTTTATATACAATATATAGTATAAAGCAAAGGCAAAAATCACTCTATAATTTGCAGTACATCAAATATTAAAATATTATTTTATCCAGGTTATTATGTGTTTCCTCTTCAAGTAAACAGGTCAAATTAGTAAATAAATAATCTAGTTACCCACAATTCTTGAGTCTCAAATCTTTGTTTCCAAACTACTTCTCCCCGTGGCTCCAGATATATTTAATCTGTCAGCTACTGAGCATCTCTATTTTGATGTCGCAATCATTACTTCCAGATCCAATGTCCAAATCTCAATCATGAGCTAGTAAAGCAGTTCTCAAAAAAATAAAAACCAATACTGAGCATATTTTCTGAGGTGTAAATGTTCTCAACATGGCCTCTTTCAAGCTACGAAAATTTAATAACCATTAAAACTATCTTCATGGATTAACCTGGAGGACATTATGTTAAGTGAAATAAGCCAGGCACAGAAAAACAAATATGACGTGATCCTCTTCAGATCTAAAAGAGTTGATCTCATAGAAGTAGAAAGTAGAATGGTGGTTACTGGCCGCTAGAATAGTTGTGGTGGTGGGTGGGTGTTGGAGAGATGTTAGTCAAAGGTTACAAAACTTCCATTAGATAGGTGGAAAAAGTTCAAGAGATCTGTTGTGCAACATGATGGCTATAGTTAATAACATACTATGTTTTTAAAATATGCTAAAAGAGGAATATAAGGTGTTGCCACCACAGAAGTAATAACTATGTGAGTTAATGAATAATTAGCTAGATTTACTCACTCCACAATGTATACATACTTCAAAACATCACACTGTACATGATAAATCCATAAAATGTTATCTGTTGATTTTAAAATAAAAACCACAACAAACAAAACTGTTCCTAATTACCTGTTCAGTGTCATAGTGAATCTCAGCCCCCTCCACTCCACTACCCAAGCAAGAAAGGCACGTTTCATCCTGTATTCTTCTGCCCCTTCACCACCCAAATTACTCTTTATTAATTATAAATGACATAATCATTATATTAATTCTTAAGCTTTGTTTTTTCCCTAATCTGTCACTTGCCTTTATTCCCACTGCCACCACCTTACATTGTGCCATTTTTGTGTTTCACTGGGCTCACTGGTATTCTTGCCTTCAGTCTGTATTTTCCATGTATTGTTCACTTAAGCTAGAATGATCTTTCAATGCACCCAAATATGGGCTGCTTCACTTCTTTTCTTCTTTTCTCTTCTTTGTGTGTGTGCGTGTGTGTGTGTGTGTGTGTGTGTTATGCAGTCTCCTTGTGGGTCCGTGTGTGTGTGTTTGTGATGCAGTCTCCCTCTGTTGCCCAGCTTGGAGTGCAGTGGCTATTCACAGCTGTAATCATTGTGCACTACAGCTTCAAACTCCAGGTGATCTTCCTGCCCGAGCCTTCCAATTAGCTGGGACTACAGGTATGTGCCACCAGGACTTGCTACTCCACTTATCTTAAAACAAGTTTGTGACTTTTGATATGAATATAAAGATATTTATGGCTCTTGATAACCTTTCTACATTTATCCTGAATTGTACCCTGATCGTCCCCGCCCCTGCACACCTCAATCTGCCTCCTCTCCAGTCATTTTGAACTATTTGCAGCTCTCACATGTGACTGCTGTTTCTGACTTTCAGGCTTTTACATATACATCTTTCATCAGATTTGGTTGTTTTTAGTTATTTTTTCTATTTTTCTTATCAATGGCTTGATCAATTTTTTAACTCCACCACTTTCTATTAGCTTTGTAGTTGCATCTATTTACATTCTGATGATCCTTATATTTTAGGTTATATTCATATTTTACAGTTAACAAAATAAAAGACTAAAGAAAATGTCTACTTTGCCCCCTAACACAAAGAACTGAGAATGCTTGTACTGATCTTACCCATGATACCCTCTTATTCATGTCTTGTATTTTATTTTTATCTTTATTTTAGTTGCCCCAAAGTTATTTTTGAGCCATTGATTATTTAAATTTGCCTAATTATTTAGCAATTCTTTGTTCACCATTGCTCATAATGTGTCACCTTTTTCTACCTAGTTTCATTTTCATCTTCTCGACGTGCATTTTCTAGTAGTTCAGAGTGTCTGTGCATAGAAACCTTTGCAGTCTTTGTTTGCTTGAAAATAACTGTACTTTAGCCTCGATTTTCATCACCAATTTAGCAATTCTGATGTAGAGTTCTAGTTTGAAAATTACTCTTCTCAGCACTTTGAAGATACCATTCTGTTGTTTTCTAGCTTCCAATGTTGCTTTCTAATACCTCTGTTGTTCAACTAATTATAATTTATTTGTATAACATCTATACTTACATTTGCTTTTACATGATCTGCTCAGAATTAACTGTGGTTTTCATTCTGATAATTCATATATTTTATTAATACTGAAAATTTCTCTATCATTAGCTCCTTAAATATAACTGCTTCCTCATTCTTCCTCTCGGCTCCTTCTGGAAATCCTATTTCAGATAGGTAGGTAGGTAGGTAGGTAGGTAGGTAGGTAGGGTGGATGGATGGATGGATGGATGGATGGATAGATGGATGGATGGAGAGAGAGAAAGAGAGAGAGAGAGAGATTCTGTCATTTTATTCTCCATCTCTCTTAATTATTCTCTCACACTTTCTACTTCTTTTTCACTTGTGTCACATTTGGGGAATTTTCCCCAGGTTTTATTTCTTGGGCATAGTTTTGTCCAATTGTCCCTTTATCTCTTATGTTTCTAAATTTTAATATTTATAGTTTTCATTTCCAGCAGTTCTATTTTGTTCTTTTTCAACTTTGTCTGTTCATATTCTCTTTTATATTCATTTATAAGAGCCCTATTTTTATTTACATTTCTTAGTTTTTAAACATATCAATTCAACAAATTCTAGAATTATCCTCAACACTGTGAATAAAATGGACAAAAAGATTCTTGCTGCCATTGAATTTAAATTCATATTTTATGTTCTTTCTCAGCCTGTCCCATTATTTCAGGTTTTCAGACATGGTTGTTGACTCTTCTATTTGTGATTTCTGTTTTCGTTTTGTTTTATTTTGTTTTTAGACAGCAACTCGCCCTGTTGCCCAGACTATAGTGCAGTGGTGGGATCTCGGCTCATTCCAAACTCTGCCTTCTGGGTTCGAGCAATTCTCATGCCTCAGCCTCCCAGGCAGCTGGGACTACAGGTATGTGCCACCATGCCTGGCTAATTTTTTTATTTGTTTTATTTTTAGTAGAGACGGGGTTTTGTCATATTGGCCAGGCTGGTCTCAAACTTCTGAGCTCAGGCAATCCACCTGCCTCAGCCTCCCAAAGTGCTAGGATTACAGGCATCTACTTGTGATTTCTAACTCTCAGTGTCAATGACTTTTGTCATGGTGCAGGGTGGAAAGGGAGTTGACTCATCCTGAGAGGGAATTTTTTTCCCTATGGGTCTCTATGTACAGGTAGGTTGGAAATGTTCCTTCAGAGCAGTTTTGGATTTGACTGCTCTGGATGTCCAAGGTGTTTCATTGCCTCAAGATCACTTTTTGTGTTACAATGTCTACTTGGAGATCTCTGTACCATGAGGAGAGTAAAATGTATACATTATACACTGTGTAAAAACAAGCTTTGAATTTTTATTTCTTAAAAGAGTTTTCTTTTGTTTTGTTTTTTGTTTTATTCATACTCTTGGGCAGAGTCAAACTTTTCTTTCTCTGAGGTTTTTTTGTTGTTGTTGTTGTTGTTGTTTTTGTTTTTGTTTTTGTTTTTTTTGTCTCTGTTCCATGGAAGACTCATCTATTTCTGGTTTTGGCTTTATGCAGGCATTTCAGTTCCAAATCTATGCCCTATACTGACTGACCTATTGCTTCTTATTCCTAGGTGAGAACAGAAGCACGCATGGCTAGGTGTAGGGGCCCAGCTTCAGGACTAATCTCTCAAACCCCAACCCTAAAACCCAGCACTGCAGTGTTATAGTAACTTGCAGTGTTAATGAATTGGTTTTAAGCTCCCTCTTTTGTTTCTTTCCTTTAATTTTATATTTTAACAATAGTAATTTAAAAATATACTTCCTCCCTTGCACGAAAGTTAATCATTTTTTGTTTCCTTGAGGAAAAATTTTATGTTAGCTTGCTCTACCACATGACTGTACAGCTCTTAACTCTAATGATACTCTCATTCCTGTCTTGTAATTTATTTTTGTCTTCACTGTAGCTGCCTCAAAGTTATTTTCTGAACCATCTATTATTTATATTTGCCTATTTGTTGGCCAATTCTTTTTTCATCATTGCTCATAATGTGTCACCTTTTTCCACCTGGTTCCAATTTCTTGCAGTGCATTTAGAAGTCAATCCACGGTCACTTATACTCTGCCTAGAGCACCATATTCACGAGGTCCTTATTATCAAACATCAATGGCATGTGTTCTTTCTGCAAGTGGAAACAATTCTACGAATACCCTGTATCACATTTACCTCATTATGTTGTGCTACCTTTTTATTTGTATTATATCCTCTTCAGGCTATGAATTGCTTGAGATTAGGGTATGTAAATTACTCATCACTACAAGATAGCATAGTACATACGACTCTGTAGCCCCTAATTGTGGAATGACTGAATGATTGAATAAAGACATGAATATGTTTTATCATAGTGGAAAAGTGGACTAACAGTCTTGTACACTGAATATACGCATACTCATACTCACATACATGTATAAACACACATACACAATTTCAGACATTTTAATATCTTATTTTAAAAAATTGTTTTAGAGTTTACCAAAAACACATAGCGAAAAATGATTTTGAAAATTCGATAACAACTTTTGAGCAAATGTCTATCTTACTAATTTATTGATGTTGGTTATTTTTGGGGAAATCTCAATTCTTTACAGTATAATCATGCCTAAGTGTTATAAGGAGATTATTATAAACTTGCTTAACTATTTATATAGCTCAGAAGTATTTGAGTTGGATTTTTCTAGTTCATTTTTCAAATGAAAAGGTACTTACTCAGAGCTTAGGAAATGAGAAATGCTGGCTTGCTAATGAGAATTCTCTTTTATGTAGTTACATCTCCACTTACTGAAATGTTGAGATTTCAGTAAATGGAGATGTAACTACATAAAACAGGATTATGTAACTAAAAGTCAGGTTCTGTAATCTTGCATTTTTGCAATTTTTGACGTGTATGTGTGTACATAGTTGTAAATAAATCACAACTGTAGCTAGTTGTGAATGCCTCATTGCACTTATCCATAATGCCAGTTCCTTCTCTTTCTCTTTGTGTTTTCTGGGTATCATATTGTAACTTTGGGTAGTTATGCTGATTTAGAAGGTCTGTAATATTCTCTAAAGATATACAAATTGAAACAATTGTACAGTACAGAAGGAGCTAGTATCAACTTTGATGCTTATTCACTTCACAGAAGAAATGATTCAATTTTTGACTTTGTTCTTCTAGATTTTGTTCCTCAAATAGTCCTATATTCATATTTCTTAAGGCATTTTAAAAAGGTTAGTTTTGCTACTGTCTCCTAATGCTAAGGAAATATTTCCTGATGTACAAAGCAGTAGACATTTTAGTCTTATGAGAAAAAAATAAGTTATGTGAAATTGCATTAAACTAGACCATTTTTATTTGAAAACCTGAGAAGAATTGGTTTTCTTGAAGAAAAATCTTCCTCTAGAGTGAAAGAAACAAATTCTACTAATGCAGAAAATAATTTGAATTGCATTTGAGTAGATGGGCACAACTGAGAGGAGAAAGTTTGATTTATTTTAATATTGCTTTTCAGTGACCTGCTTTGCATCACTAAATCTAGGAAAGCAAAACTAAGTATTACAAATGAAGGAGAATTAAAACATTTCTCTATCTTATAAATACAAATTCATTTCAAAATATTTTAATCATATTTTTCTTTAACAGAAAAAATTTAAAATAGTACATACATGCAAAACAAGATTCATTTACCTTTGTATTTATGCACATGACATCAGTTGCAGCCATCATGCCAATACTCAATGACAGATGGTATATGATATAAAGAAATCTAGTTATATACATATATATCATATCAAATCTGCCATATTAAAAAAGCTTTTGCTCATATTAAAGCTGCTTCTAATTTTCTCTGCCAGAGTAAGCAATTCATTAGGCAATATGTTTGATGAGAGCAATTAAATTCCCATCTTTCCAGGAGGGTAGCATCTTTCATGGACAAGACATACAACATCAAACAAAAGAACCAAATGAAATGAAAGGAGAAAAAAAGCCGGTTGCATTAGTTTTCACTAAACAAGTTCTTTTCTGTCCCCAGCTGTCAAAATATAACAATGGGCTACTTTGCAATAATACTTTTCTATGTGGAAAATATGCAAGTAATCATCCAACAAAAAAATTATAGATTTTTTTTCATCACTATATAGGGCCTTAGAAAACATGTAGCAAGTCTACTATCTGATGCGTCATAGTTGAGGAAGCTAAGGACTAGAGGGCAAACTGTACAAGCCTCTTTGAATTGCAAGCATCAGCAATTCACTCAGGCAATCTTAAATAACAGGGATTTATAATGTAGCTACACATGGCAATAAGGCAGAAAAAATTCTCATAGGAATCAAAGAAGAGACGTTTTACATTGTTCAGGATCCACATAGCTCTTTCTCAACTTTTTGCTCCAAAAACCCTAAGAGCTGGAGTTGGTGCATCTTCCTGACTTTACAACACCTTCATTAATGTGGCTTAGGTATTCACTAAGTGTCAGCTCCTCTCAGTGTGTTTTTTGACTAATTATCCTTTACCAGCAGGCTCCCCTTTATTGGCTATATTATCTTCTCACCTCAATCAGTTTTTTCTCAAACGTTCACTAAACGTTTGCTTAATCACAGCTTCTCTATACTTGAAAATATCTATAACTTCTGCTTCCACTGCTCCCTCGTGGCCTTTCTCTGCCTCCTGGCATTTCTCTCTTATGCTTCCCTTGGCCTTGCCTGATTGTCTCCTTATTTCATTGTTCAATTTTCCAGGAGACAAAGCCTCATTCACCTGACTAATCTGTACTGTTTGAGAGAACAGGGCTTTCTACAACAGGCTATTCACAGGACTCTGCCCACTATAGATTGTATTGGCTATGGACAAGAAAGAGGTTAGAAAAGTGGGCAAATAACATGAAAACCACATGGTTTCCCCTGCTCAAGGAATAGGTACACAGAAGCTTGCATTTGTTGGGAATTGTGTGTGAACTATACAGTTCCATGATATGTAACTGAAATCCTTACTCCCTTTATATGTGTATTTCATGCTCTTCACAAATTGAAATGTAGAGTATTCTCTGTACCTTACCAATGTGTTTTCATTTCCATGTAGATTTGCTTATGTTGTAATTTTTGTCTTATAAATCTTTCAGTTCCCATCTGTATTAGTCCATTCTCATGCTGCTTCGAAGAAATGCCTAAGACTGGATAATTTATAAAGAAAAGACATCTAATTGATTCACAGTTCCACACGGCTGAGGAGACCTCAGGAAACTTATAATCATGGCAGAAGGCACCTCTTCACAGGGCAGCAGGAGAGAGAATGAGAACAAAGCGAAGGGGGAAACCCCTTATAAAATCATCAAATCTCTTTATCCAGTCTGTCATTGATGGGCATTTGTGCTGGGAAACCATCATTCTCAGCAAACTAACACAAAAACAGAAAACCAAACACCTCATGTTCTCACTCATAAGTGGGAGTTGAACAATGAGAACACATGGACACAGGGACAGGAACATCACACACTGGGGCCTGTTGGCCTGTTGGGGAGTGGGGGGCAGGGGGAGGGATAGCATTAGGAGAAATACCTAATGTAGATGATGGGTTGATGGGTGCAGCAAACCACCATGGCACATATATACCTATGTAACAAACCTGCACGTTCTGCACATGTACCCCAGAACTTAAAGTATAATAAAAAACAAAAATAAAAATAATGAAAAAAAATCAGATCTCATAAGAACTCACTATCACAAGGACAGTATGGGGGAAAAGCATCCCCATGATTCGATTATCTCCATCTGGTCCTGCCCTTGACATGTGGGGATTATTACAATTCAAGGTGAGATTTGGGTTGTGATGCAGAGCAAAGTCATGTCACCATCTTTTTTGAAATCCAACTACACATTCAGGGCCCATTTTTAGGTGTCAATTTATCAAAGACATCAACTTTATTTCCCCTTAGTATTTTACTTCTAACATTTTACTTAGTAGTCTACTTCTAACATTTTATGCCATTATCATGTTCTATCTTATACTACAGATATTTGTGTGTTTCATCTCCTAAACCAGATTTTAATTTTCTGGAAGGCATGGAGTATTTTTATTTCATCTGTATCTTAAGCAGCACCTACGCTAGCATCGTATACTTAATGCTCAGTAAATTCTCACAGAATATATTAATTCAACCATTCAACATTCATTCATTGAGTGCCTTGTGATGGTTAATATTGTCACCTTGATTGGATTGAAGGATGCAATAAAAAGTCTAGACTGGCTTAGTCTCCCAGACTACATCTTTCTCCCATGCTGGATGCTTCCTGTCCTCACACTGGACACCACGTTCTTCAGCTTTGGGAATTGGACTGGATTCCTTGTTCCTCAGCTTGCAAATGGCCTATTGTGGGACCTCAACTTGTGATCCTATGAGTCAATACTCCTTAATTATATGTATGTATATGTATACACACACACATATGTGTGTGTATCCATTTATACATACTTATATGTATATATACATATATACACATGTGTATATATACGTGTGTGTGTATGTATATGTGTGTGTGTGTACGTGTATATATATATCTCCTATTAATTCTGTCCCTGTGGAGAAACCTGACTAATACATGCCTAATATGTGCTGGGCACTATTGTAGGGTCTAGAGATAGAGCAGTGACTGAAAAAAGGCAAAAATCCCTATTCTCTTGGAGCTTACATTCTATCAAGGGATAAAGAAGTAAAATATAGAGAATGAGAGAAGATAATTATTGTTATGGAGAAAAATAAAGCACAGAAGAAAAATTAGGAGTGTTAGGATTTTGGTAGTAATTTTAATAGAATGGTCATGGAAATCATCACTGAGAAGGTAGATTTGAGAATAGGCATGGATGAGGGGAATTGAGAGGGAACTATGCAGATAATGGAAGGAACAGCACTCCTGTAGAAGGAACAGCAAAGTGTAAACTCCCAGAGGTAGGAGCACGCCTAGCATTTCCAAGAAAGTGCAAAGAGGTCACAGAGGCTGAGACAGGAAGAGAAAGATGGTACGAACTTAGGGCAGAGAGGTTTGGGTGGGAAGTGGGGGTTAGTTAGAAGCTTTAGAGGCGGTTGTTAGGATTTTGATTTTTCCCAGAAGAATGCTATAGTGCCATTCACACTTTAAAAGAATCACTTTGACTGTTGTGTTCAAAAGAAACAATGGATAGATGCAGGTGAACTAATAGGAGGCTCCTGTAATAATGGAGATGTGAAATAATAGTGACTTAGAGTAGGAAGGTAGGGGAAGAGGTGGTGAAAAGTGGTCAGATTCTGGATATAACTGGAAGGTAGAGCTGACAGATTTGACTAACAGATCACACATGGGGTATAGGGGAAAGAGACAATTTAAAAATCACTTCAAATGTTTTGGCCTGTACAACCAGGAGGTGGGGTAACCATTTGTTAAATCAGGGAAGATGCCAAAAAAAACCAACAAAACAAAGAACCAACCAGCCAAACAAAATCTCCAGGTTGGTTGGGAATAAAATAGAGTTCAGTTTGAGATGTCATATAGAAAGTTGGCTGTAAGAATCTATATTATAAGGAAGGAGCCAGAGATGAGATACTAATTAGGAAGTCATCAGATTGTGTCAGTATTTAAAGTCACAAGAATTAGATACAATCATTTGAGAAAAAAAGGTGTAGAACAAGATGTGAAGAAGTCCAAGGACTTCAGGCCTTGGGGCTTTCCAAAATGTAGCCATAAATTAAGGAAGACTCCCAAAGGAGGATGAGAAGTAGTAGTCATAAAGTTGGAAAGGAACTAAAAAAAGAATGGGACTGTAGAAGCCCAGAGAAGACAATGTTTCCAGAAGAAAGGATATCAAATGCTTTATTTATTTTTATTTTTATTTTTATATATTTTTTTAAGACAGAGTCTCGCTCTGTTGCCAGGCTGGAGTGCAGTGGTGTGATTCGGCTCACTGTAGCCTCTGCCTCCCGGGTTCAAATGACTCTCCTGCCTCAGCATCCTGAGTAGCTGGGACTACAGACGCCCACCACCACACCCAGCTAATTTTTGTATGAAGTGTGAGTAGAGATGGGGTTTCACCATGTTGGCCAGGATGGTCTCGATCTCTTGACCTTGTGATCCACCTGCCTTGGCCTACGAAAGTGCTGGGATTACAGGCGCGAGCCACCATGCCCAGCCCATATGTACCTTTTAAACTGTGAGTAAGATAGAGAAAGTGAGGACAGCCATTGCAGAAAAGAAAAAGAAAAGAAAGAAAAAGAAAGAGAAAAAGAGAGAGAGAGAAGGAGAGAAAAGAGAGAGAAAAAAGAGGAAGGAAGGAAGGAAGGAAAAAGAAAGAAAGAAAGATAAAGAAAGAGAGAGAGAAAGAAAAAGAAGACATCATGATGAAGCTGTCTGCACAGCATTTTGGAAGCAATCTTCCTGACTAGAGATGGAAATACCTTAAAGTTATTGTGGTATTATGAAAAGAAAACAAATCATGAAATATATGACCTTAGTTTTGAATCTTAACTGTTCCTTTCTAAGTTCATGACCATGGGAATATATACTTAATTTATTTGACTCTCAGTTCTCTTATCAGCAAAAGGAGAATACCACTATATGTATAACAAGAGATATTATACTGATCAAGGGAGTGTGTGTGTGTGTGTGTGTGTGTGTGTGTGAGACAATAGACATTTACTATGCACTTTTAATGTGCCCAGTGTTGGTCTTAGTGTACACATGCACCTTACATTTACTTTATTTATTTAATAATATTTTGCTAACTTCTGTTACATTTTACAGATTAGGAAAATGAAACACATCTAAAAAAGCTAGATGCCTGCAGTCACATCCTAGAAAATGGTAGGAGTTGTGATTCAAACCAGTATGATCAGGCTTCAGAATTGCTTTTAAAAACTTTTATTTTGCATCTCACTTGATGCAATTTATATGTTGCTGGATGCATAGTAGATATTCAATAAATGTTCACTGAATTTGAATGTAGGACATCAACAATAATTTTATTCCTGAATCCAGAAATGAGCCTTCATCAAATAGCTCTTAGGCAGTTTAGAAAAACATCCCATGAAGCTAAAGAGGAACATTCAGGTGGGGAAGGTGGGAAGGCCAAAGGGTGTAATTTAGACACTTACAGGTAGAGTGGCCACAGCTGTTCTATCCCCTCCTGGCTACCTCTCAGATTACCAAGCAAAACCCAAATGATTCAGAAGCAGTCCGAATGCACAACCAGATAGTTAACATCCATTTCCTTATTCAAATGCCCCATATGCTAGACTCTGATTAGCTCTCTTGGCACCAGCACACATACCAATTTAAGCTGGTTGCTTTCTGGCTTGTGGTGCTCTTTTATAAAGTGGAACTGAGAGTCAAACAAAATGAAATGTCAGTTCAATGCCAAGACTATTTTGTTCTTCCAATTTTCAACATTATAGAAAATACATAGGCAGAGTTCAGATTTAACCTGGTACTGCTGAAGGGTTCCTGGGATCCCTTCGGTAATACACAGAGGGCGTATTCCAGTTCTCTCTTGTTCATTTCTTCAAAATTGGGCACACTTTTATATTAGCCAGGAAAAGAGGGAATGGAGAGCATTTAGTGTTATGAATAAATAAACCTCTGCATTCCTGGCTGTAATGAAATGCATTGTTGAAAATAAATATAGCCAATGGCTTCTAGGGTACAGATGTCTTCTCCTGGATCAGGACTCGCAGGTCCCAGTGTTTTCTAAGGGAGAACCTAAGGAGAAGAATTGGGTTTGGAGGTGTCATCCATCACACTGCATGGATGAGCTGCCAGTGCATGCCAGAAGCCAAGTTTGTGATCTACACTCAAACCTTTCACAGGCATTCCCACCTCACCTTCTACCTTGTTCCCATCCATTCCCCATTCCCCAGGAACACAGGAGCTCTTCATTCGTTCATTAGATTAATGGCATCTTTCCTTTTGTTCCTCTCTCTCAAGGCTGCTGTTTGAATAGAGGAAATGAATACATATTGTATTAACTTATATTTTCCTAAGGTTCAGCCAATGTAATGAGATACCTGGGTAATATTTTAATATGTACTTTATCATATTATCAAGGAAAATAAATTTTAAAAGTCATGCACTCTCCTGGTTAGTTGCGTTGACCTATGTTGATTCGTAACACTGTTTAAGATAAACAGATCCACTATGTGTACTCTAAATAGCCAACACTCTTGTTTTATCGACTATTTTTGTAAAATACTTGACTTTATATTAAAACTTTAATATTTGGATTGAAGGCTCATAGAATTATATGTGTTCTAATTTGAGGTTGACATAGATTATTTTCTTATTTAGGAAAAAATATGGTTTCTGAGAACACATACCTTACTCTAAATATTTTTTAATGTTCATGATTTAGATAATGTTTTCATAAAAATGTTGTGTCATTTAAAAGCATTCAGGGAATGCTGTTATTATGTTATTTACTACCATTTATATAGATTTTTATGACATATTGCTGACCTAACAAATAAAAAAAGTCACTTTAATTAAAATTCTTTACAGTGCAAAAAAGGTCAAGTAATTAGTTTTCTTTAAGAACTCCCTATGTCAGATGCAAAGTTACATTTAGCCTGATGTTGGTTTTTTTTGGTACCCATATGCAACTAACTGTAACCCAGATATCAAAGAAAGCAAAAAAAATATAATCATTAGTGTATTACTTGATAGCTAATGACATCTTTAAGAAATCAAACATTTATTTCTTAAACACCGCTATAAAGACCTTTCTTAAGCAAGGTTGAAATCCTTATGATTTGCTTCTAAAGACAATCTGATTAGATTATAAGATATAAAAACATGATGTGTTCATTATATATTTATTCAATGTGGCCTCCGCAATGTACCACAAGGACAGTTTTTTTTTCCTAAATGTATCTTGTTTGTGTCTCTCTAGTACTTGCCACAACAAAACACTTAGATAAAAGTGTACATTTAAAAAATCAGCAGTCCAGTAGTAAATATTTTTTATGTTCAGGTGCCTTATGTTTGTCAGCAATTCTACTCATTTACAGAGAAGAGTAACACATATGTGCCATTTTTCTTAAACGGATACCTAAATATGTTTGATTCTGGTAGGAATATAACAAAAGAGCTTAACTTAGCATTTGAAAAATACATAAAAATTCATGTCTATTCAAAATGTGACAGATATTTGCCCAATGTGTATCACCTTAGATATTTTCTTAAAAATCTTGGTAAACATGTCAATTTCCTGCATACAAATGCCAGGGTGGATCATACTTACACAATATAAATAGCAATTTCCTCTGGGCAAAAGGAAAAAAAAAAAGAATACTGATTTTACTAATTTTATAACTTGTATTCATCCTAGAGGAATATTAGGTTTTGATGTCTTAACAATTATCACCTCATAAACATCATAAATGCCACCATGATAATAGCAAAATTAACTGAGACTTTCATGTAGATTTCCAAAATTCTTTCAGGCTCAAAAATTTAGAACAGGAGTCCTTGTTTGAAATGTACCTTGGAAATAGTGACTTCCTTGTAACCATTGCCAATACCTGCTGATATTGAAAGTGCTTAGAGACATGTTTTTCCTTCCTTATCAGTGGTAGCTGAGCATCTTGTAGAATGTGTGGAAATTTGATATACTAAAGGAAACACCCCAATATACATGTTTATTGTGATATAATATCATATCATAATATAATACTATATCATAATATAATTTCAAACATGTTTATTATATCATATGCGCTATAAAATACATAAATTCTAGACTCAAACATCTTGGTTGTTTAGCTGCTTGATAATTATTTACCAACTAGGCTTTCCAGAAAAATTCTCTAAATTGAAAGAACATGGGGTGATGGGGTGGAAAAGTCAATTCTTACATAGGTTACACAAACAAATAAAGCTTTAAATGCCAGGTGCAGGCATGAATGGAAACAGAAATAATGATGACAGGACATGCAGACCAGGCTGCAGATATTAATTTAAGACAATTAATGCAAAGTTAGACCAGCCACAAAGCTCATAAATTAATCCTATGGTTTACTGTGTAAAGATTATAAAGCTAGGGCTTAATGGTTTTAATAAAAACGAAATTATCATGCCTTTGAGAGGGTCCCAGAAATGTATTCAACTAATAGAATTAAGCAACAGAATATTACCTATATTTTCTAGGTGAAATCATGAGTCAACAAAAACAAACCACCCAATGTGCAAGAAAGCCATATTCAGATATGTTTAGTTTCAGATTAACAACCAAATAGGTATATTTACTAATGTAGAATGGTTACTCCACGAAAATGTCTCAAAAACTGCTGAATGGAGACAATATAAATGTTACAGACTTATGCTATTGTCTACATATATTAGATTTTATTTAAATAAACCTGTTTTTCAGAAAGTAATGTCTAATTTTTCTGCCCATGTTAATTAAAAACTTGGTCTGCTAAAAAAATTAGAAAACTATTACATTTGTAAATTATTTCAAAAATATTACATCTATAAATTGTATGCACTGAGTTAATGTAACATTACTTATTACTATCTTATTACAATGTTACCATCTATCACAGAGGAACTCAATTTTTTGAGAGTTGGGGAGAATTTCATTGTGTCTATCCCTTATCTTTGAAAATAATGAAAATAAAGTGGCATATATTATAGGTAAGAGGCGATAAAATTATTCTAAAATATGAATAAATCATGACAATATTATGCCAAAGACTTTTAGTAGGTGCAACATATTTGCATTTGAAAGAATTAACTCTTGATAATATTGTTAGGGGTATTTATTTCAATATAATTTCCCAGCATATAATAAAGAACAGCATTTTCAATAAATATAAAAATTTTATATTAAAATATTATTCTAAATTATATATCTGAAAGCCTAATGATAGCTAATTTAATAGTTGAATTTATTAAAAATAGGTTACCACATAATGTAATTATCTGTTATTTTACACCTTAGACTTAAATCTTAAATTTAGCCTTAAACTTGGTGTTCTAGATTCACATCCTTTTCTATTAAAATCTACAAGTAAACAGGTTTAATAATACTTAAAGTAGCATTCTGCTTTGTATTTGTCTTTACAAAAGCAAGCCGTGTACATGCTGGTACTAGGTAGTCCAAAAACACAGAGATGAGAATTATTAATAACTTAAAGTGCAAACTGGGCATTACAATTCTTCAATTTTTTGCCATGGTATATTTTATTGTCTGAAAATTTAGTACAGAACTTTTCAATTTACATGCTTGTTTTTCCTTCTTAAAAAAAAGGGGCTAAAATCTTACATTGATGCTCTTTAGAAATATATAGACATATATATATAACTGTTGTATAAATAAGCTGTTAAAGTGTATATATAATTTATATTTAATATATATTTATAAAGTATATATAGATATAGCCGGGCGCGGTGGCTCACGCCTGTAATCCCAGCACTTTGGGAGGCCGAGGCGGGCGGATCACAAGGTCAGTAGATCGAGACCACGGTGAAACCCGTCTCTACTAAAAATACAAAAAATGAGCCGGGCGCAGTGGCGGGCGCCTGTAGTCCCAGCTACTCGGGAGGCTGGGGCAGGAGAATGGCGTGAACTCAGGAGGCGGAGCTTGCAGTGAGCCAGGATCGCGCCACTGCACTCCAGCTTGGGCGACAGAGCAAGACTCCGTCTCAAAAAAAAAAAAAAAAAAAAAAAAAAGTATATATAAATATATATAAATTTATAGATATAAACTATATATAATTATATCTCATATATTTATGGTATTTTATTATATATTTACAATATGTATTTTATATATATGCACTTTAATAGCTTATTTATACAACAGTTACCTCAACTAAAATTCAAGCTCACCTTTGCTGTTTTAAAATTTTCAGTTGCTTTTTATTATCCTTCTATTTTTAATAAATAGTATATATAAACCTATAATTTATCCTGCAAAACATTTTATGTACCAAGAAATGTTTTTATATACAATCTCAATAGCAAATACAATCAAAACCTAAAATTCTATTCTCAGTATAAATTAAAATTTTTAGTGCATTAAAGAGAAGCAAAAAGAGTGGCATGATGGTAACTTCATGCAACCTACATGATTTCTTAGGGAGAAAAAACATCGAGTCTAGTTAGAGTTTAACATTATTGACAAAATATTTTTATAAATTAAAGGAAAATTTCTCTAGAACAAGCTTTTAAATTCTATCATGAAAGAAGAAAAACACTCCCCCACTTTTGTTGTCCCTTTTGTTGTAGAGAATTAGGGAATTCTCAATTTATACTGGATAAATACTGAAGGCTTATTTGTATTTACATGTTACTTGAGCCCCTGTGGCATCTCATGAAAGAATTCAAGTGGTCTGTAAGAATGAACACCCTTGAAAAACATAAGTATACAAAATGAAGGACTCAGATTTAGCAGAAATAGATCTATCACAAATATTTTGTCACAATGTATCCAACATTTTGCTGAGCCCCAGAGATTTAGAAGTGAATAAAACTAATTTTGGAATTTGTTCACAGATGGGAGAAAATGATAGAAATCCTCCAGAAGGCAAAGAACTGGATTATGAAACAATGTGAGTACTAGAGCTGATTCTCAGCAAAATAATTAAAGAGGAATATATATCTCAAGACCTGTGGCGGCTTTCAACAATTAGCTTTCCTTCTTCAGACTGCTTTTGTCCCCATCAACATGCTGCCTCCTGGTTGCTCAAGGTGAGATCTGCTCCCGAGCAATATATGACCAGTAGTCTAACCAACCCCAAGCATGTCTGAGTAAACTACAAAAGACAAACATATACAATAAAAGATGATTAGAGCAAAGTTTGAGGTCTTCCTTTATGCCAAAAACTTGTAGTAGGCAACACCTTCACTAAGCACCACCAAACACCACCACCATCACCACACGTGAATTATCAAACTTAAAGTGTCTGGGTTTGGTGGCTCACCCCTGTAATCCCAGCACTTTGGGAGGCCAAGGCAGGTGGATCACTTGAGGTCAGGAGTTCGAGACCAGCCTGGCCAACAGAGTGAAACCCATCTCTACTAAAAATACAAAAATTAGCCAGGAGTAGTGGCAGGCACCTGTAATCCAAGCTACTCAGGAGCCTGAGGCAGGAGAACCTCATGAACCCGGGAGGCAGTGGTTGCAGGGAGCTAAGGTCATGTCACTGCATTCCAGCCTGGGCCTGGATGATGGAGAGAGACTCTGTCTCAGAAAATAAATAAATAATAATAAAATAAAACAACAACAACAACAACAACAACAAAACACCTTACAGTGATTCTAAAAAAGAAAAGAAATAAAGAAACTGAGGCCAAGTACAAGAAAATAGTTTCTATGGTAGAAAATAGTGCAGATGTGTTGAGAAAGACAATACCTCGGGATGAGTTTTGAACTGCAGCATAGAAAGTCTCTATTTCCCCTTACGCTTGAGTCACTCTAAAAGGAACACACATCTACAATACATTTTTATCTTTAAGCAAGAAATCAAAACAACTAACCTTGGCCTTGTGATGGCAAAGCATTTCCTTTTCTACTCTTATTTGTTCCCCTCTTTTTAATCATAAATTGAATTCAGCTTCAGTTTAGCACAGGTATTTAAAATGCTTATAGCATATTGTATTATGCACACTTCAAATAAAACGTTAACAACAAAAACTGGTGTTATCACAATGATTGCAAACTCAGAAATAATTATGATGGGAGAAAGAGTGGTGGTATGAGGAAGTAGCAGAAATGTACTCTTTCAGAGTTAAAAATAAGAAAAATAAAAGTACCCCTTAAGCACCAAGGAGACCAAAAAAAGGCACTAGAAAGAATTTGCTACCAAATATTGTGATAATTTGTTTGCTAAAAAGAAGTACCTCTGTGCTGCTAAGAAGAGATATATGGCTCTGTCCCATCTAGCTCACCAGCAGTCAGAGTTTAAGCTTATCTCCCTTGTTCCCTGAACATTGCTGTTATCCTGTTCTTTTTTTTAAGGTGCCCAGATTTCATATTGTTCAAGTACACATGCTCTACAAACAATTTGTGCTATTAATGAAATCATCACAGGGTCCTGAGGCAACATACATCCTCCTAAGCTTACGAAGAAGATGGGAATAAGAGATTAAAGTAAAGACAGGCATAGGAAATCACAAGGGTATTGATTGGGGAAGTGATAAGTGTCCATGAAATCTTCACAATTTATGTTCAGAGATTGCAGTAAAGACAGGCATAAGAAATTACAAAAGTATTAATTTGGGGAACTAATAAATGTCCATGAAATCTTCACAATTTATGTTCTTCTGCCATGGCTTCAGTCGGTCCTCCGTTTGGGGTCCCTGACTTCTCGCAACAACTGCTAATATCTGTGTAAGACTTTTTTATTAAAATAAAAAAGCAGCAACTTTTTTTAAATGAAAAGGCTAGAAAGTAACAAAAAAGTATTAAAAAGATACAGAATAGTAATCAAGATCAACAGTGTTGACATCCGCAAAAATAAAGATTGACATGTAACTATATATAGTTTGGCAGCAGACAATAAGAACACTGGATTGAAGATAATTATAGACTTTCAAATATTTTATGTAATTTTCCACCTTTTTTCTGTTTTGTAAGCATTTATATTTACAGATATCATATTATTGCATGAGATTTTGTTATATACAGATATATTCTGCATAGTTATATATAGATGCCCATGACAGTTTATTGTCTATCAGAGATAATTTAACTTTTATATTATTAATTTTTCCCTTTTAATACAATTTACAATTGATTTTGGTAGTTCCCTACTGATTTCCTGAATTGAGGAAATATAGTCCATCTTCAAGTAGGCACAGTTCTACAAATTATCTGCAGAAAGTATTTATACTCAGTTTTAAAAACATCATCATCATATATGCTCTTTTAATTTATTAAGCTATAAAATTTGGGTTAAAGCATTTCCAGGCCAGAATCACTAGATATTTTGGAGAAGTAAAGGGAAATAAAATATCTTTCTTGTACAGAATCGATTTAGCTGTTCCCTTTGCAAAATTAATGCAAACTCATCAGTGAAAAAATAAATGTGAATTAAAAACATATGGCACTAAGAAAATGACCAACATTTTTAATGTTACTAATCAGTTATTATTATTATTATTATTATTATTATTATTATACTTTATGTTCTGTGATAGCATTAGGAGAAATACCTAATGTAGATGGTGGGTTGATGGGTACAACAAACCACGATGGCACATGTAGACCAACTCTTTTTAATGAACATATCAATACGGATCACTGTGACTTGACCACACATGCAAGTTCAAGGATATTGCTTTCATTTTCACAAACTGTTTATTTTTAAATGGAAACCTAATTCTAAGATGAGAATTTTCTAAGATGCTCCAAAATATCTAAATCTCACAATACACAAAATACTGCACATAGCAGCCTAGAATATTTAATCAAAATATATAGAAAAATCACAAGAACTATCTTTTCAATTAAATTAAATAATGCTAGAAGAAGAAAACAAGATTAAACAAAAGCTCCCTTCACAACAGACCATGGTAGATTTGGCATTCAATTTACCTTTTCATGTCATTTTCACTGAAAAGTTCATAAGGATCAATCACTCTTCCAAACAAGTCTTACCTCCACTGGCCTAACTGAGAAAGTTACTCAACTGTCAATAAAGCCAAGACTCCCATCCAAGGCCCTGGAGGTCAGCCAAGTTCACTCTTCTGAGACCACAGTGAAAGGTTTGACCCTGATCAGGCATGTGCAAATATCTGCTAAAGTGTTGGCGTTCAAGTCAGGTCAAATCATGTCCAGCAAGGAAGAGTAACTCAAATTAGTGGTTCTATTGATGATCCTCCAAGTTTAGGTATATGAAAGAACTTCTTAAGTGAATTGCCATTTTTCAATAAGGTACTCAAAGGTGTATCTTGCATTTGGGACATCCTTCACTGGAGACCATATTGTTCCTTCAAAGAGGGAGCTAGGAGGGTGAGAAGGGGGAGGCTGAACAGAAAAGAAAGGAAGAAAGATAGGAGGAGTGACAAAGGAGGAAGGAAACTCTGTATTTATCCTGACTTGTCCTTCTCTAGTTTTCATGTTGCTCTCACTATCTGCTGCTTGTACAATATCATCACCATTTATTGAGCATTTACTAAATGCCAGAAGACTCAAGTGATTTACATAGATTATCATATTTATTCCTTATACCTACCCTACAAGATTAATATTACCCCAAGTTTACCAGATAGAAAAGTAAATTTTGTGGAGGTGAAATAACCTTTCCCAAACTTTATAGAGATCATGAAAGTGGGAGGACTGAGATTCAAACTTGAGCCTATATGTTTTCAAAGGCTGCTCTCTCATCCACTGTACTAATATCAACTACTGAGGAAGACACTCTTAAGTTGTTTTTACATGTTTCAAGCATCATAGCCATTTGACTCCATTTTCCATTCTATCTATATTACTACAAGTAGCTGAAGCTTTAGTGCTTCACAATAAACAAAGTTCAAAGATTACTCTGATTCAATAAGAAATGTTTGTGTTAAATTCAATGTACTATTTGTTTAAGAGGCAAGAAAGAAATTCAAAAAGATTTCCAGCAATAGTATTTAAAATAAATATATCCAGGCAGAGAGGTTAACCTTTAGTTATCTAGGAATTTAATTTACTCACCTTTCTACAATCATTCCTTTTGAAAGGATTTAGGAAGCTAAAGATGTACTCTAATCAATATCTATTTTTCATAAGTAATTAGTGTTTCTGTTTAAATAAATTAGTTTTGGTTATTCTTTGGTTATTCTTTGGACAGATATATCAACATAAACATGAATATAAAGAATTCCCTGGACTATTATATTATTTGGGTAACATATATGAGATATAGTAAAAATGTATAAAAATTAGATCCTTGTACATGTATATCACTATATATACATGTGTTTATAAACACACTAAATATATTTGGAATAATTCAGCAATAAAGTTAAGCCACTCAGGTTTATATTATTTATATTTATGAATTTACTAAGCAGATTATTTACTTCCTGTGTACATTTCAAGGTATCAGCCATAAAAGAAATTTTATTGGGAATGTAGTCCTGTTTGGATCATAAAGTTTAACATCTACTTAATTACTTTTAAAAGCTTTATTTATAACATTAATAATTTTAAAAATACCTTTTGAGGCTGTTTGCATTTTTGCTTAATTTTATTTTTTTCTTATATAATTTATGTGATTAAATGTTTATCATTTATACTTTTCAATACCAAAAAAGTAGGTTTTTTGAATTAAAATTAAAATTATCTGGGAGGCTAAAGTTCATGTAAGCTATATTTGTTACAAAAGACTCAGAAATAACAAAGCTACGATTTTATACAGAATGTATGTTTCTTTAAAATTTCAGAAGTCTCTCCTCCATTGGTTTATACTCACAGCTAGGGACAAATGTGAATATTATGGCTCTCAAAGCAAGGCTTTTTCATGGAGGGTCCTTGTCTTTGTAATTGCCTCCTACTCCAGTTCTGTAATAGTCTGTTGAAACACAGGACTCCAGGCAAGTTTATTTTCACTGTGAGACGGAACATAGTTATATGACAGCTTCCACTGCTGTAGAATAATGTAGTTGCATGCTGCACTATTTTCTGTAGACTTTCATATGTGACTGCATAGATTTGTTATCAGAATTTTTTAAAAAACCAAAAAGTTTTAAAATAATCTTTAAATAACTGAAAAAATCACCTAAATAAAAATGTGTTGAAGGCAAATTTTAATAACTTTTAAGATAGACAGAAATGGTCACAAGGCTATAAAAAGAAATTTTATGGTTGACATTTGCATTGCACAGTAAGATTACCAAGAGTTTAAAATCCTTAGCATCATTTACATCTTCAAATTACATTTATTATACATCTTACAACCAGGTGCAATTCTAAGATTTCTTTATAATGAGGATACAAGTATAGTCTATATCCTAGAGGACACTGTTTAGTAAAGTAGATAAACAGAAGAAGGGATAGTCATGTAAAAGGGTTAGGCTCAAACCAGGATTTATATTATAATCAGTGGTAGTAACCTGAGACTTGATTGAATCCACATTTTTCGCAACTTTTCCAACTGGATAATTGCATTTAATAGAAATGGTACCCAAGGTTGTGAGCATGTCTAGTGCCCAAAGAAGCACAAAGAATTTAGGTTACCTTGGCATTCGTCCTTGTTTATGCTCAATGTAGAATGTTGAGCAGAAACATGCCTTATAGTACAGTACAGAGAGTTGAGAAAATCAAATGAAAAAATGATATGAAATACTTTTAAAAAGATTAACATTTATGTTTAGTATTATTAATTTGAAAAAAAAGCTACTTAAACACAAAAGTACTTTTTTTCATTTACTAAGATCAACAACATATATTCTGTAAAATTCTCCCAAGATTATTTTTCAAGGTTAATAAGATCAATAAAGTTCATACTGGTTAGAAACAAGAATATTAAATTATGCTTTACAACTAAATATTTGCCTTTGTATTCTACATCTATAAGTGGCGTATTATTTTAAAAGGTAAAATTAGTTTTCTATTTGTTTTATAAAAATTCTCTTATAATGGTAAATAATTATTTTAGTCAGTAAACAGCAAAATGATAATTGTATAAGCAAATTCAGAAGATGAGTTAATAATGGATTCAGGACAGTGGTATTCAATAAGTTGACATATGGGATGAACCTACCATGCTCTTCCACAAAATATCCCTGGTTACCTGTCTAAGAAATAGAAGTATAACTTTATTGATTAAGGTTTGGATTCCAAACAGGTAGCCAACTCAAACACTAACTGTGTTTCTAAAGAATTTCTGAAGATGGCGGCATTATAGCTGGACTTATAATGATTCTTGAGAGTAAGTTTGTGAAACAGGATGTTATTCCATTTGCCCAGGATGTGAGGTTGATAAAGAAAATATGTGCTATAGGGGGAAAACAGGTAATAATTAAGCAATAAAAGATAATACCAGTTTTGAGATTCGATATAAATAGAAAAAAAAATGAAGATTGCTTGGAGTCTTTAGAGAAATTAGTGACATGATAGATTTGCATTTATGAAGTTAATATGGCATTTATCTTGTGAGATGCATTGGAAACAAAAGACTTTTTGAGACAGAAAATAATTTAGAAAGTTACTAAAATATGACAAGAGAGATCATGGAAGCTTAAAATAAGATAGAAAGAATGTAAATGAATAAGAATCAAACTATAAGAAAATTGCAAAATAAATATAACACATCCCATCATGATTGCCATCAAAAAATATTTAAGGTGCCTACTACAGTAGACAGGACACTTGGAAAATACGATGAAATATATGTTTGTTGGTAAAACAGTTTCTGACCTTTATATTGATGATACACTAAAAATTACAGAGCTTCCTAGCTTCCCAGCTCTGTAATTTTTAAAATATCTCCCACGGAAATTTTTATTTAATAGATACATATTTTATATAATAGACATATATACATATATAAATGTCTATTACATATATATTTGTCTATTATAGAAAATGTATATAATATTTAATAGACATGTATATATGTATACATGTGTAATAGGCATACATATATCTATCATATAAAAATTTATATACAGAATAAAAAATATTTTCTTGTTTTACTTATTCACTGATTGATTTTGAAATGGCTAATAACTGATAATGGAAAGTAACATAAGGCCTTTTGGTTATACTAATGATATTTGAAATTTTTTCATTTTTAGACTGGATGAATATATTATGGAAAGATACATCGGTAAAGCTGTTGTTTGTTTCTTAGTTTGACTTTCATTAGCAATGCAGATTCTAATTTCTTTAAATTCAATTCTTTAAATTGTTATGCTAAAAATGTTAAAGCAAGACTCTCTTTTTTAAATATTTGGAAATTTAAAAATTTGTTAAAGGAGAAAATTTGGTAATGGAGAAAGTCTACATACAGGTGGATGTTTTTATGTGAACGCAAGTAAGCAGTTGTGGTGATAGTTTTCCACATAGTATTCCCTTAGTAAGTATTTTCTTCAATATATTTGAAGTTTAATCTAGTCGCATTCTGCCAACAGATCAAACTTAAGATTTCAAAACATACACTACATGTTTGTCATATGTATTATCACACTTACCAAAATTGGCTTCATTTAAGACAGAACACTTTACGGTTGGCTCTTGAACAACATGGGTCTGCACCTGCACAGATCCTCTTACATGTAGACTTTCTTCCACCTCTGTCACCCCGAGACAGCAAGACCAACCCCTCCTCTTCCTTCTTCTTTTCAGCTTACTCAATATGAAGATGACAAGGATGAGAACCTTTACAATGACCCACTATCCACTTGAATAGTAAATATATTTTCTCTTTCTTACAATTTTTAATAACATTTTCTTTTATCTAGTTTGCTTTTATATATATAATAGGTATATAAAGATAAAGATTGGCAGAATTATATTGGTAACATATAATATACAAAACGTGTTCATCTACTGTTTATGTTATTGTTAAGTCTTCTGGTCAACAATAGGTGAATAGTAGTTACGTTTTAGAGGAGTCAAAGGTTATACATGAATTTTCAACTGTGTGGGGGATCTGCACCTCTATCTCCTGCACTGTTCAAGGGTCAACTGTATATGGATTTCTCACACAGATAGAATTTGATTAAATCGAATCCCTAAAATAAAGTAACAAATATTTATTTATTGACATGAAATTTATTTTAGAAGTTTCTTTCCTTACTGTTTATACTTTCAATGCAATCTTCTTTATTAAATAATTTGCACACTGAAAAAGTGAAGTGAATAAATTTACATCACTATTGTCATATTTTACACTCAGGTGAACTGAATAATTCAAAGAGCATATAAAATGCACATTATCTTTAGAATTATATTTACTTAGAAATTCTTCAAAGTAGAAAAATTAGAGAGTTTAAAATAAATATATTGTGCTGATTGGTAAAGACTGAACCAAACACTTTCTTTACAAAGATTGGGAAAAGTGTGTTTTAAGAGTCCTCAATATTTTCTGCTCCTAGGATAAAGATTGGCAGAATTATACTGGTAACCAACTAACTTTTTGTTGTTCGAGGAACCACTCTAGAAGGGCCTATTTTTCTCTTAGAGCTCTATATATACTTATTTTGGGGAAGGTCTGAATACCATGAGGTAAATCAAGTGCGGATGTTTCAGACCGAAATGGAACGTGTTCTGTTTGGTAATGTAATTGGCACATCTTTCAGGACAACCCAGCCCCTGTATGTGATGTTAAATATATTCCTCCTAAATCTTAAAAGTCTATATTTAAGTAGCCTCATTCCTGAGACATATTTTTTTTGTAGCATATTGGGGAATATAGATGAGACAATTGCAGGAGGGAGAGAGAGTATAATCATGAGACTCCATTCCCTCACCCTACACAATGAATGGAATTAACAGTGTTGTATTGGCAGAGTGTAACATACATCAGAGTGCTATTATCCCATACACATGTTACTTTAATGTGAACAAATCAAGAGTTTGGAAAATGTTAATTTGGACCAAAAGGATCACATTGGAGCCATAGTGCCGGATTATATGCTGAAGGAGCTGTGAGGCAGGAAGTTCCCCTGAAAGGAATAATCTGATGAAGAAGTTAATCTGGTGGAGAAGCGCAGTGCGGTTTATATAGGGCAAGGAGGCACCCTAACTTCTTCCCAGTGTCTGGTAGAAAATCAGGTGACAGTTTGGTCAACTCTCCAAGGCAAGTAGACATTCGAAACACTTCATTAGGGAGAAAGCCAATTCCTGCCTGGTGTCTTTGCTAGACATACAGGCACAGTGAGCAACTTGAATTCAGGTTGGGCATCTGGCTCTTGAGATGAACCTTTGCCAGTTTCAGTTGATGTTACACTCAGTTATTCTTTCTTATATTTTTCAAAAAGGCTTTGATACAGTCTCACTTCAGTCTGTGACCTGATCTTGATTTTGCTGTGAAGAAGTAGGAAAGTGTGCCAAGTTTTTAGAGACATGTTCAAAGAGAGAGCCTCACTCATACCATCCCCATGCCACAGCTGTGCACAAGAGAAGAGTGTTGTTCTGGGGGTCATTGTTAGTGGAGGTGGTATTGTTGGAATAAAATAAGAAAGAAATGTAAATGCTTGTTTTAACACACATGAAGCAGAGCACTAGAAACCTCTTAAAATCAGCTTAAAGGTGACTTGAGGAGACATGACTTCTAGCAATTAGCCAATGATAATTTGAATGTAAAAAATAGGTGTGTTGTATTTTGTATTCAGCCTTGGCGGGTGGATCCAAGATGCACATATTAAGCAAATAATGAAGTAGTTTACTGTAATATTCACAAATAGTATGGTAAATAGAAATAATGAATATTACATCTCTTCTATTAAATTTTTGTATTGTTTGTTGCATTTTTTTAAGTATTAAAGCTTTTTTTTTTCCCCATAAAAGAAAATAAAGGAAGACTAAAATGTGCTAAAATCAGAAAGACAAGGATAATGGCTCTCCAAGTCAACCTCACAGGGTTTACGAGAAGAGTGTTTAGATAATGTAGATGAAAAGATACTTTAAACTTTAAAACATCATACAAATATTAGATAGTCCTTACTCCAAATTCAAATTTTAAAATGTTTTACACAAATATGTATAGTATGATGCCTTATATTTTTCCTGTGACATTTACGATTTATCAAATCTCTCTTAACTTTAAAAATTTTAGATATTCAGCCCTTAAAAATATTTTTAAATGGAAAAATTGTGTGGGATAAAGGGGTAAAAGCATTTGCAAAAATCACTGATTTTTCTAATTAGGTAAGTGCCTAAGTACGTCATTGGAAAGCATCCAGCTGAAGTTAAATTATTAAAATGAATGCTCTACATGTTACAATATAGGACAACACAATGTTTCAACAAATCTAAATCGAATTATTAAGATGTTTGTTGGAAATATTTGCCTCCTTTCATTTACAATTCAAACTATGTTTTCAGTGAAAAAAAATATTTTCTGATCTCAGAACATGTGCTTTAATCTTTTACAATTCATCAATAATTTATCATTATAAGATACTTAATAGAACCAAAAAGCACAATTAAAGAAAGATGCCCTGTCTGATGGTTCACTGTCTTATCCTTCATGCCTCAGTTTTCACTTGCCTAGTTCAATGTTCTTAAAAACATGTGTTGCATATAAGCAGATGGAAAAAGGAATATTATTTCATCAGGAGCAGGGAAAATAATCAAATATGAAAACTGATGGAACTCTCAAAAACCTGGTAGGAGCAGCTGCCCTATCAAACACATTTTTTAGTGAATTTGATCTCTTAATGAGAGAAGGTGCAGCCACGTTGCAAGCATAGCAGCTTATAAAGCTTCACTGCCGCTTTTCTCATATCTACTAGTTTTATTTAAAAATTATCATTACACAGAACCAAAACAAAAATTACAGAGACCACAGACAGATACTCGAATTCAAGTACATGCAAAGGAAATTATTAGAGTGCTACTGAAAGTGTTGCCTTGAAAAAGAGATGGGAAATATCATTGTTGAGTATATGGCACTCAATTTGATGTTTTACACATGTTACATCAATTAATCATCAGAACAACACTCAAGGATATAATTCCCATCTAACAGATGAGAAAATGAGCTCAGAGAAGAAACTTGCACTCAAACAGCTGATAAAACCTCAAACTGGCCGGGCATGGTGGCTCACGCCTGTAATCCCAGCACTTTGGGAGGCCAAGGTGGGTGGATCACTTGTGGTCAGAAATTCAAGACCAGCCTGGCCAACATGATGAAACCCCATATCTACTAAAAAACTACAAAAATTAGCCAGGCCTGGTGGCGCACACCTATAATCCCAGCTATGCAGGAGGCTCAGGCAGGAGATCACTTGAATTCAGGAGGCACAGGTTGCAGTGAGTTGAGATTGGGCCACTACATTCCAGCTAGGGCAACAGGGTGAGACTCCGTCTCAGAAAAAAAAAAACAAAGAAAAACTCAAACTATACGATGCCATGTCCATTATGACAGAACTGTCATCTGTCATCCTGGAGAATAAGCGACTATGAGTCAAATAAAAATCAGGATAAAAGCTCCCCTAATTTTTTTTTTTAGGGAATGATAGCAGATCTAAATTATTTTATGTTATGACTATTTCTGAGAGCTAACTTAGAAGGGGCATGAGAGAATACAGTAGATTTCCCCCTTTTCACAGACATGCACTGAGCCAAAATTAAAATAAGGACAGGCATAAAGCTATGCCATTGTTTTCTGCAGTTCTGCCAGGTTAGTGGGGATAATAACCACTAATTCAAGGTAATGTTTCTTGACCACTATCTATACTACAACTAATTAAAACCATTAGATTGACTGTCCCTTTATAAGGATGACCCCCAAATATTTTTTCTGACTCAGATAAATCTAATGTTCTCTGATTTTTAATATCTACCTGCCCACTGGACATCTCCACTTGGTGCCTCAGGCATGCTGGAAACTACATGACCCCAAAATTGAACTCTAATCTTTGTCCAAAATATTTTTATCTTGAATTCCTTATATTATAAAATATTTCCATAACCCCCTCCAAAATTCCAAACAGCCAAGTCCAATTACTCCCTCTTACATGCCTAATGATTTCCCTTCTAGTCCTCAAGTTCAGCAGATTTTTCCGCCAATGTATCCTCTTTTTTGTATATTTTTATTGATATATAACAGTTGCCCACATTCCAGGAATGCATGTAATATTTTGATACATATATACAATGTGTAATGACCATATCAAAGTAATTGGGATATCCATCACTTTATAATTCTTCTAGCTATTTTGAAATCTATAATAAATTATTGTTAATTATAACTTCCCTACTGTACAATCAGATACTGGAACTTATTCCTTCTATCTAATTGTATTTTTATATCCCTTAACCAACTTCTCTTCATCCCCACTTCTCTATTTCTCTCTCAGCCTTTGCTAATCACTACTATATTATCTGCCTCCATGAGATCTACTTTTTTAGCTCCCAATTCTGTAAATTTCCTCATGATTTTTCTTGGACTGGAATCCTTTTAAACCCATTACAAACTCTATACATGTTCTAAGACCAGCTGAGGTGTGGCCTTTCTTAAATGAACTTCCTTGACCTTCATCTTTGGACAAGTTATCTCAAACACCTAACACGTAGCTTTCTAAGAAACTTTTGTATATTCTTTAACAAAAGAATACATTAATATATTGAAACTTCATATGAAAAATCTGTTGCCAGGGTCCGTGTTTGCTATATTTTCTCTCATTACTGAGGCCAGTGCCTGGCGCATAGCTGCGATCCTCAATGAATACCAATAAAGGCATGTATAACCAAACCTACATTTATCTTTCATTCCCTCAAGCATAGACATTAGCCTTTTACATTTATTTTCCCAAGTCTATATTCTTCAAAACATTAACTGTGGTAGGAATTTTGCAATATCTCTACCATTTTTATAAAAAGAATGAAATAATACATCGTTAAGACCTTAAGACAGTGCTTTCTAGTGCAGTTTAGCATAACTGCATCAACTAGCTAGCAAAATAACCAGCTAAAATCATAAGGACAGGATCAAGTTCACACATAACAATATTAACCTTAAATGTAAATGGACTAAATGCTCCAATTAAAAGACACAGACTGGCAAATTGGATAAAGAGTCAAGACCCATCAGTTTGCTATATTCAGGAGACCCATCTCACATGCAGAGACACACACAGGCTCAAAATAAAGGGATGGAGGAAGATCTACCAAGCAAATGGAAAACAAACAAACAAAAAAAGCAGGGATTGCAATCCTAGTCTTTGATAAAACAGACTTTAAGCCATCAAAGATCAAAAGAGACAAAGAAGGCCATTACATACTGGTAAAGGGATCAATTCATCAGGAAGAGCTAACTATCTTAAATATATATGCACCCAATACAGGAGCACCCAGATTCATAAAGCAAGTCCTTAGAGACTTACAAAGAGACTTAGACTCCCATACAATAATAATGGGAGACTTCAACACTCCACTGTCAACATTAGACAGATCAACGAGACAGAAAGTTAACAAGGATATCCAGGAATGGAACTCAACTCTGCAGCAAGAGGACCCAATAGACATCTACAGAACTCTCCACCCCAAATCAACAGAATATACATTCTTCTCAGCACCACATTGCACTTATTCCAAAATTGACCACATAGTTGGAAGTAAAGCACTCCTCAGCAAATGTACAAGAACAGAAATTATAACAAACTGTCTCTCAGACCATAGTGCAATCAAACTAGAACTCAGGACTAAGAAACTCAATCAATACCACTCAACTACATGGAAACTGAACAACCTGCTCCTGAATGACTACTGGGTACACAACGAAATGAAGGCAGAAATAAAGATGTTCTTTGAAACCAATGAGAACAAAGATACAACATACCAGAATCTCTGGGACACATTTAAAGCAGTGTGTAGAGGGAAATTTATAGCACTAAATGCCCACAACAGAAAGCAGGGAAGATCTAAAATTGACACCCTAATATCACAATTAAAAGAACTAGAGAAGCAGGAGCAAACACATTCAAAAGCTAGCAGAAGGCAAGAAATAACTAAGATCAGAGCAGAACTGAAGGAGATAGAGACACAAAAAACCCTCCAAAAAATCAATGAATCCAGGCCCTGGTTTTTTTAAAAGATCAACAATATTGAGAGACCGCTAGCAAGACTAATAAAGAAGAAAAGAGAGAAGAATCAAATAGACGCAATAAAAAATAATAAAGGGGATATCACCACCAACTCCACAGAAATACAAACTACCATCAGATAAAACTATAAAAACTTCTATGCAAATAAACTAGAAAACCTAGAAGAAATGGATAATTTCCTGGACACTTACACTCTCCCAAGACTAAACCACGAAGAAGTTGAATCCCTGAATAGACTGATAGCAAGCTTTGAAATTGAGGCAATAATTAACAGCCTACCAACCAAAAAAAAGTCCAGGACCAGAAAGATTCACAGCCAAATTCTACCAGAGATACAAGGAGGAATTGGTACCATTCCTTCTGAAACTATTCCAATCAATAGAAAAAGAGGGAATCCTACCTAACTCATTTCATGGGCCAACATCATCCTGATACCAAAGCCTGAGAGAGATATAACAAAAAAAGAGAATTTTAGACCAATATCCCTGATGAACATTGATGCAAAAATCCTCAGTAAAATACTGGCAGACCTAGTCCATCAGCACATCAAAAAGCTTATCCACCATGATCAAGTGGGCTTCATCCCTGGGATGCAAGGCTGGTTCAACATACACAAATCAATAAATGTAATCCAGCATATAAACAGAACCAAAGACAAAAACCACATGATTACTCAATAGATGCAGAAAAGTCCTTTGACAAAAATTCAACAACCCTTCATACTAAAAACTCTCAATAAATTCAGTGTTGATGGAACATATCTCAAAATAATAAGGGCTATTTATGACAAACCCACACCCAATATCATACTGAATGGAAAAAAACTGGAAGCATTCCCTTTGAAAACTGGCACAAGACAGGGATGCCCTCTCTCACCACTCCTGTTCAACATAGTGTTGGATGTTCTGGCTAGGGCAATCACGCAAGAGAAAGAAATAAAGGGTATTCAATTAGGAAAAGAAGAAGTCAGATTGTCCTTGTTTGCAGATGACATGATTGTATATTTAGAAAACCCCATTGTCTCAGCCCAAAATCTCCTTAAGCTGATAAGCAATTTCAGCAAAGTCTCAGGATACAAAATTAATGTGTAAAAATCACAAGCATTCTTATACACCAGTAACAGACAAACAGAAAGCCAAATCATGAATGAACTCCCATTCACAATAGCTTCAAAGAGAATAAAGTACCTAGGAATCCAACTTACAAGGGATGTAAAGGACCTCTTCAAGGAGAACTACAAACCACTGCTCAGTGAAATAAAACAGGACACAAACAAATGGAAGAACATACCATGCTCATGGATAGGAAGAATCAATATTGTGAAAATGGCCATACTGCCCAAGGTAATTTATAGATTCAATGCCATCCCCATTAAGATACCAGTGACTTTCTTCATAGAATTGGAAAAAAACTGCTTTAAAGTTCATATGGAACCAAAAAAGACCCTGCATTGCCAAGAAAATCCTTAGCCAAAAGAACAAAGCTGGAGGCATCACACTACCTGACTTCAAACTACACTATAAGGCTACAGTAACCAAAACAGCATGGTACTGGTACCAAAACAGAGATATAGACCACTGGAACAGAACAGAGTCCTCAGAAATAATACCACACATCTACAGCCATCTGATCTTTGACAAATCTGACAAAAACAAGAAATGGGAAAAGGATTTCCTATTTAATAAATGGTGCAGGGAAAATTGGCTAACCATAAGTAGAAAGCTGAAACTGGATCTTTTCCTTACTCCTTATACAAAAATTAATTCAAGATGGATTAGAGACTTAAATGTTAGACCTAATACCATAAACAGCCTAGAAGAAAACCTAGGTAATACCGTTCAGGACATAGGCATGGGCGAGGACTTCATGTCTAAAACACCAAAAGCAACGGCAACAAAAGCCAAAATTGACAAATGGGATCTAATTAAACTAAAGAGCTTCTGCACAGCAAAAGAAACTACCATCAGAGTGAACAGGCAACCTACAGAATGGGAGAAAATTTTTGCAATCTACTCATCTGACAAAGGGCTAATATTCAGAACCTATAAAGAACTCAATCAGCCGGGCGCGGTGGCTCACGCCTGTAATCCCAGCACTTTGGGAGGCCGAGGCGGGCGGATCACAAGGTCAGGAGATCGAGACCACGGTGAAACCCCGTCTCTACTAAAAATACAAAAAAAAATTAGCCGGGCGCGGTTGTGGGCGCCTGTAGTCCCAGCTACTCGGGAGGCTGAGGCAGGAGAATGGCGTGAACCCGGGAGGCGGAGCTTGCAGTGAGCCGAGATCGCGCCACTGCACTCCAGCCTGGGCGACAGAGCAAGACTCCGTCTCAAAAAAAAAAAAAAAAAAAAAAAAAAAAAAAAAAAAAAGAACTCAATCAAATTTACAAGAAAAAAACAACCCCATCAAAAAGTGGGCAAAGGATATGAACAGACACTTCTCAAAAGAAGACATTTATACAGCCAACAGAAACATGAAAAAATGCTCGACATCAGTGGCCACCAGAGAAATGCAAAACAAAACCACAATGAAATACCATCTCACACCAGTTAGAATGGCAATCACTAAAAAAATCAGGAAACAACAGGTGCTGGAGAGGATGTGGAGAAATAGGAACACTTTTACACTGTTGGTGGGACTCCTAACTAGTTCAACCATTGTGGAAGACAGTGTGGCGATTCCTCAAAGATCTAGAACTAGAAATACTGTTTGACCCAGCCATCCCATTCCTGGGGATATACCCAAAGGATTAAAGTCATGCTGCTATAAAGACACATGCACACGTATGTTTATTGCGGCACTATTCACAATAGCAAAGACTTGGAATCAACCCAAATGTCCACCAGTGACAGAATGGATTAAGAAAATGTGGCACATATACACCATGGAATACTATGCAGCCATAAAAAAGGATGAGTTCGTGTCGTTTGTGGGGACATGGATGCAGCTGGAAACCATCATTCTCAGCAAACTATCGCAAGAACAGAAAACCAAATACCACATGTTCTCACTCATAGGTGAGAACTGAACAATGAGATCACTTGGACACAGGAAGGGGAACATCACACACCGGGTCCTATTATGGGCAGGGCGTTGGGGGAGGGATAGCATTAGGAGATATACCTAATGTAAATGACAAGTTAATGGGTGCAGCACACCAACATGGCACATGTATACATATGTAACAAACCTGCACATTGTGCACATGTACCCTAGAACTTAAAGTATAATAATAATAAAAAAAGAAGTATTGCTAAGCAATATCCGAACAATAATTTGTTCTGTTTTTCTTATCACAGAAGTACTATCTTTAAATTGTTAGCACAGTGATGATTAGAAATGAATAGAAATGGCAAGTTTGGAACTGTTAGCAATAATGTGGTTTAAAAAGAAGTTTACAAATAGTGAGATTTCATGAGATCTTTTTTCCATTTATGATTTTCTGTTTTTTAATTTGCTTTGAAAGGAAAAAAATATTTTACTGATACAAAGGGCATCAAATTACCTTAAAGAATTTAGAGCAGCTGAATTACTTATATTAAATTATGTCTTCTGAAATATTTGTCAATAATCAGTGTTCAGTTTTAGTAGTATATATGGTTGTTTAGCTATCAATTTTTTAAAATGTCTAGTTTCTAATTATCTACAATGTGCTTCCAAATGATAACAAAACCAAGTTATAAGATGGCAAGAATGGAATAAATATTGTCAAGATGGTGAAAATGCTATATTGGCATTGGAAACAATAATACATGATCTTTAACTTTTTTAAGACTGAAAATACTTAATAGCCACTCTCAGATGACTAACCCTAAAAATCTGAAATATATTTTTACTACAAATAAAAGTAGCTACAAAATTGCCCATTAATAGGTTAATTTATAAAATCCAATTATCATATATTATAAAATTATAAAAAAATATTTTCAAGATAAAATCCACTACAGACTAATAAAGTAAAATAAACTTAGAATATTAGAACAATATACCACAGTCTCTTGAACTCATCTGATGGAGGTGAGTGATGCTATTCCACAAATTGCTTATTGTTGGCAATATTGGAGAAGGGTAGTGGGTTCTAAGGACTACAGTTCTACTCTAAAGACTAATTCCTAACCATTTTTTCTAATATCACATCAAATCATCTGACCTGTTTCTCTGCTACAAAGCTTCATCAAGTTGGAAAAACCTTCTAGAATTTGTGTTTTGTCCATAGCCCCTTTGCCCGTTACCAAATTATCAATCTGATTTAGCTGACTCTGCTATAGGATCTCAAAAACTCCGGACTTTCTTCTATCATCACATCATCCCACAATTTGTATTTGTATTTATCTATCTACTGTAGAGCCTTTCACACTGAACTGTGAATTAAGTAAAACCAGCAGTTGTATTCAAAGCATATGGGTGTGTGGGGGTGTGTGCGACCGCTAAATCAGATTGATTATTCGGTGGAAAAAGGAAAAGGGAAGGAGACTCAAGGAAAACATAAACATGCATAATTTACAAAGAAGGCATTTCTCTTTCATTGCTATTAAAATTATAAGGCAGTTAAGGATAGACGTATTAAATAATAAATATTTGAACAGTATTATGTTCCTAACCTTCTTGGGAGTAGCTGATTGTAAATATAGTCAAGTCCTTGTATTGTAGATACTTAGAGTTAAATAAATATGTCACATATAATTGTAATCTCCAAATAACTTAAATACCTATCGTCAACCTAAGGAGTATTAAAATTTAAATGAGAGATTGCATTTAATCATTCAATGAATTGAAGGCATATAGAGTAGGTATACTTATGTGAGGAATTTTGGAACTGGAAAGATAGGTTTTTACAAGATTATAAAGAACCTCAGTGGTGGACCTTGTCAAAGTTGGATTTTATTCTGTAGACAACTGAATAATATGCAAGATTTGGAAAAAATAACTTAGACTATAACTTATTAAATACACTTAGCTATATTTACTTAAACTATATTTTAACTCTGGTATAAAAAACGAACTGGAGAAGAGGCTGCAGGTAGTGAAATATTCATTAAAATACTTAAATACTAGTTCTGACAAACATGTGAAGGCATAAACTAAATGAGTATGAAAATAGGGATCAGAAGACACAGTGAGTATTTTAAGAGACTGACTGATTGGATGTTAGGGGTCATACAGACAGAGGAAGTAAAAATTAGTATAATACCTCCTCTCGGTAACCAAAAGGAAGGTGGAGATCATGGAATGAGATAAAGAATACAGAAATAGCAAAGAATCATAAATAGACAGTGATCTGTTTTATTTTTACTATATCTGGTTTAAGGTGAATTGACACACAGTAAAAGAAAAAAATTCACATTTGGTACTCAGAAGAGAGGTCATCAGGGACAGGAGATTTTAGAAAACTGCAATGTGCAAAATATAATGGTCGAAGACACAAAATACTTGGGGCAGAACATAGAATGACTTCACATGACAGAAGAAATATATTTGAAGAAAATTGTCTGAAAACTAGGAGTCAACATAGAAAAAAGAAGCAAAGGGGAGGAACACAGCCAATGGAAAGAAGTTTTAAATCTGGACAATTCAACCCTAAACTATTTCCAGATTCCTACCATACACCCAACCCTACCGCATCCCCAGGTGTTATAACCACACTATTTCCAAAACATGCTGTACTTGTTCCCAATTCTATGTTCCCTTGTGTAATACAAGGGAACTTATACAAGGGAACTTAGTATGCCTGGAGTTCTCACCACTCTCCACTAATTCTTTCAAATACCACTTCCTCTGTGAAATTTTCTCCACTCTTTGCCCCACAGTGTCTTACTTGGCACACAGTTGTGTTAGAGCACTCAGCTCCCTGTATGGTAATTGGTTTTGTGTCTGTCTCCTCCATTTAAATGGAAACTCCAGGTTGGCATATGCAGGCCTTAGCCATCTTCTAAACCCAAAGGCCTACCACCTAATGAATAACTAAAGAATATTTATTGAATGGAAGGCTCAGGTGGACAGTAATGATACAGGCTTCCACGTGGTTAAGTAGAATGAGAGCAGAGATTAAGAAGCTAGATTTGGCTAGAGGGAAGCAATGACCTTTAGAAGAGCGATTGCACTTTCGTGCGGTAGGAAGAAGCCAGATAATAAAGAACTAAGGAAGAAGTGGGTGGTAATTAGAGAAGAAAAACTGAAGATCACCGTGTCTACAATTTGCTACTGAAGGGCAGTTGAGGTATGACGGAGTAACTTTAAGAAAACCAAAAGTTTCCTTCAGTTCAGCCAAGGCATAAGGGAAGGAATTTAAAAACAGGGAAATCTTGAGCAAATGTATAAGCTGAGAGAATATACATAAGAAGTAAAATAATAGGCATGATTATGTAATGTTAGGGAGAGATAAAGAAGGCATTGGTGCTAAATGAACAGGTAGCTGAAGGAAAACAGGAACAATTCCTTCTCAGATGAGAAGTTAGTAAAAGGAAAGGAAGTGTCTCCGTAGAAATTTTCTGACATAGATGGGAAAAATTAAGAGACTTCTATTCTTACAGTGCGTCTTCTGTGAATAAGGGGTGTGTATGCTGCTGAATGTGAGGGTAGGAGTTAGAAAAGCAAATATTTAAAAATGGAATGGATCAGAAAAAGAGGCTACGTGATTGTATTACCTAGAAATAAAATAAAAACCCACATTATTAAACTAAAACACACATGTTTGAAAGTTCTGTCGCTAAGTAGCAAAACAATATGCCTTACATCTCTTTTGTACTTAATAGGTGTTTACTTAACAAAACATCTCAGTTAATAGAGAGCTGTATAAACCATGAAATAGTTTAATAACTATCCCAGAGATGCATTTTTTAAAAAATTGCCCTTAACAACAAAACCACATAAATCTTCACTTTATCTTTGCAATAAACAAAACTTCAGGATCTTACTCTGATTGAGAGTCAGAATTATCACCTTTAATTTCCGTGGTATTTGAATGGTCTAACAATACAAGCCAAAAAATTTAAAGTCAGTAGAAATCTGGAAAGAATAATTAACAGTGCATGTTATGAACATGTTTATTATAATCAGTTTTTATTATTTTAAAATATTAGACTATATTCATTCCAAAGCCAAATTTCTAAGCATTTAAAACTACCTTCTGTAGAAAAATGTGGGTTAAATATATAATGAAACATCTGAGAGTTTTTTAAAAAAAACAAAAAAAACAAAAAAAACAGTCCTGATGTGAAGTAAAACTAATTTAGGTATTGTATAGAAATATTTATTCAAACTTCAATGAGATTAATATTTTTACCTACCCTAATCCATTGTAAAGCACCACGAATTCACCAAATCATTAATCTTTTTAAAAATATCACCATTAAAAAGTTTCTAAAATACTTTAGAATGGTTAAGAGCCTGAGGTTTGGCATTAAACCGACCTGTTTGAATATTCAGTTCACTATTTACAAGCTAAGTGATCTTGGCCAGATGCTTACAGTATCCCACACCTGTTACCTCTTTTGTGCAACGGGAATAATAGCAGCAATCTCACAGGTTTGTTATGAGGATAAAACAATCTGCTGTATGTAAAGTATTAACAAGAAACATGGCATAGGGTAAGCTCTCAATAAATGGCAGCTATTATTATCAATAATAACTTCTTATAGTTCAATAATTTTCCTTTGACATGTTTCTTCTATAATTGAACATTTTAAAAAACAAAAAACAAATGAAGGAACAGCTGTTCATTGTGTGAAACAATTCTTTGAAATATTACCAATATATTACATAGTGCAATTGTTGTATTTCTTGACAAATCAACTTAAAAATATTTATAATATTAGTGAAATCTGCTAATAACACTAGGAAAACTGAATAAGATTACATGTTTATTAAAACATTTTATAGAAAAAAAACCTTTGATTAATTTTTAAAATGTCATGTCTTTATGAGCATTTATGGAGATATAAAGATATTTGCAATTTAGAGACACATCTGTGATAGATATATCACTAAAAATAAAAATGTACCAACTCAAGAGAGCCTACTGACAAAATGCTAACATTAAAGATTGTAATAAATTACTGAAAACTTCAGTGTCTAAAGTTCCATTCATAACATTGTTATTGTCCTCTTTCTCCTTCATTACTAAGGAATTTATTTTGGTTTTCTTTCTCATATTAATACACAGTGTCCTAATGGTTAATTAGGAATTTATTACCCCATCATGAGACATTTTTGTCAAAATTATCCACTTGTAACCTTTGTTTTTATTTGCATTTACCTCAACAGAAACAGATAAAAAATTGAGTAATGCGATCAAAAAGATCAAATGTATAATAATTTTTTTTCCACTTAGGGATTATTGACTCATGAAAAAGTAATTGAAAAAGTAACATTTCCCAGCTACTCGGGAGGCTGAGGCCGGAGAATGGCGTGAACCCGGGAGGCGGAGCTTGCAGTGAGCTGAGATCCGGCCACTGCACTCCAGCCTGGGTGACAGAGCGAGACTCCGTCTCAAAAAAAAAAAAAAAAAAAAGAAAAAGTAACATTTAATGAAACAATTTAGATTTACAGGTTCTACAAATATTATAATTCTGGATTAAATACATATACTTTATAAATTCTCTTTATAGAGGGAAAGAATGTACCCAATAGAAAGACTATTATATAAAATTTTAGACGAAATTTTTAAATTCTATATGTGCCTTTTTCCTGAGTATCATTGAAGTCCCTATTCCTCCGGATACAGGAGTTAGTCTGAAATATCTACATGTTTCATATGCAAATATGTCAAACTTGACATTGAAAGGAAGAGCCAAGAACTACTGAGCCAGATGTTTTCTGAAAATCAAGAGAGGCGTCACTTAGGTGCTGCTTGCTATAAGGGGATGAGCTCCACTAACCTTCCCAACAACCTGATAGTTACAACAGAGAAGTGGCTGGGCACGAGCTATACTTCCTGGCACAGCACACCTCTGCATAGTCCAGTTGCTGTGTGAAAAGCTCATTTACTCTGAAGACCAACAGGGCTTTTGTTTTGAGGCACTAGCATAAAAGTAAAAGGGGTTACCTCAACAGAAGCAGTAAAATCCAAATATCACCTAACCTATCCAGGAGTAGATATAAAGGCAGAGGGTAATTAGGAGAAGGGATTTGAATACTTTTTAAAATTTCTTTATATATTCTGGTAGTGACTCTCTAACCCACACATCTTTTTAATTAATTCTACCCAGTATCCTAACAGCAACAAATTAGCATTTGTAAATATTTTAATTGGCTCTCTGGGTGTGTTGCAAAGAACAAAAAGTCAATTTAGTCATCTCTAACAACAACAAAAATCTTGTGTCTGTGAGTGCATGTTGGGGTGGTCAAAATCTGAAGGACACAGACACTAACACAACCTTCAGGAGCTTTGTCTCTCAGGGGCTGGTTGGCCTCACATTGGGTCTCTATTCTTCCTGCAGAACTGGGCTCTTTGTCTTGTGATTTCTCCTTCTTTGTAATTTCAGCCATCATTTTGCTGATTCTGTTCCTACTGCATACAGTTTTACTCTCTATGTTTACACAGATATACACTGCTCAAATTCTGGCGCCAGGTCACGTATAGAAGCATGGGTTAGCCGTTCCTGGGTCAAGATTCCACCCAGATCTCGTAGTCAACTACAGACAGGGAAGTGGCGCAAACAACACCCATCCATTGAGGTGGCTGTGCCTGTCAGTAGATAGTTCCTCTGGAAGGTGGTATGGGCAGGCAAGTACAAAGTGAGTACTGTGATTCAAGGCTTCTCCTGGTAAAGATAAAGGTACATTCTGCTTTTTCCTGTTTTCACCTTTGTTCTTATTTAACTTTTAGAGTCTGACTCTTTCCAATTTTCTAAAATTTTATCTATGGCTTGCAGAACCATACTGTTTTAGCTAAATGCCCAAATATCTTTGCCCCTCTGCCTTTCATAACACAATTTAACTTGCTCATTCAAAGAAGGAAACTTTGACCTTGGCTTTATTAGTTCTGTGCACAGACTACCTAAGTCAATGCCTCTATCTAGTAACCAAATTACAATTGGGTTTAAACTCCCTGTGATCATTTACGCTATAATTTTATAATCAAACTTTGATGGTGGTATTTTTTTCATATAAAGAACTATTCAATCATTCATTAGATATCTATTGAACATATACTATCTACCAGAAAATGTAAATTAAATTAGGTTATAGCAGAGTATAAACAAAATAATTCTTCACAAATCAGAAACTTATACAAAAGACAATATTTGAAATATGACAGTTTCAGGAACTCAAACATATCCCTTTAATTTTAATGTTTAACACATTTTAAAGTAACTCTATAACGCATTTCATACACTCTAACCTTTTATTCGAGAATCTTTAAAACAATCATTTTCTAATGAAATAGGACAATCATTGTATACATCTATTGCTGTGCCATATTAAACCTATAATATTCAGTATATAACTCTATTGTAATATTTATGACATTGTACTCAATTGTTTTCTTTTTCTTCCTTACTACAAATGTGAGCTTCTTAAAGACATTTTATGTTTCCTTCCAATGTTTGACAGAGAATTGGCCTTGACTGTTAAATGAATGAGGATAAAATATTCACTGGGATAGCTTTGAGGTATAAGTAATATGGTCATGTACATTTTCAATATGATTACAAGTGGAAGTTAAAGAGCATTACAATTGTGCAGAGCTGCCTAAACTCATGAAAATCTAGTAGTTTGAACTTCAGACACAGAGTATTTTGAGAATATTTCCTATTGATCATCTTTAAAAACCAATGAAACAGTAAAAGGATGCCTCAGGTGGCAGAAGAGACTTTTTCATTAGTGGCTTTTGAAGTGCCTAGAGAAATAAGCTTATAATAGAATGCTGAGTGCCTCACCTTTCCAATTCTCAGGTGCACAGATAGCAGGTTAGACACTTCTGTGCCAGCCAAAGCATCGTGATTACTGCCACATTATGTCCAGTGAAGCATCTCAAAGGCCAACAAAGCTAAATGCACACATTGATATTTCCCACCCATATATAATGCCATGAAGGAGCAAAGCCAAATCTTGCATGGGGACGATTATCCTTTGAGAATTTCCAATGATTATCATCTCTAGCCCTTTTATTATTTTCCCTCTAGAAACACTGCAGGGTTAGGAGGGGTTCCCCTGGGATTTACCCTAAAGAAATCCAGCCAAAGCAAAAGCAGGAAAACATGTCACATGAGTCCCATAAGATATTACTAGATAGAAAAAAGCAAGGGACAGAGATCCTTTGGGTTGAAGTTTAGGACTGCCTTCTTAAAACTAGAAATTTGAGGAAACTGAAGACCACCACTTCAGCTCTCCAGCACCAAAAACTGCCCAGTGAATTTCTCTATAATTCTGACAAATCATTTGAAAACTTTCAGCTCAAATTTCCCCAACTGCCAAATGACAGGAATTTGAGTTGATTTGTGCTGTACCTTGAATTTACTCCCACTTCCAAAGTCTCCTCTTTTCTAAAGTACAAGTAGATAGTCTTCTACTACCCTCTAATCATGATACTGGAAAAACAAAAACAAAAACAAAAACACTACACATGCATCCACTCATTCCCAATTACTCTCCACCACAACCAAGCCTGAAGACAGACCAAATTCAGGTTCATCCAATATTTTTCATTTATTAACTTACTTATTACCTTACTGCCTTAGGTCAGCACTATGCTTGGTGCAGAAGCTTTACACTAATCTTCCCCAATCATAATTATTGCCAGAGGCAATAATTATGCAGGAAGCAAGAGACCATAACATAATAATATTTTGTTTAGTATATTAAAACTTCGCACTATCTGTCTGGCTTTTGTGACAAGATAGAATTCCAAGAATGAAAACAAGCAAAGTGAAGGAGGGAATTACATAAACAGGTATAAAGATAATGCTGAACTCTTTTTGGTTCAGCACTGAACCACAGGGGTAGAGGCTTTGTCTTCCTCGTTCACTTCTGTGTTCCAAGGGCCCAGAACAGTGCCTGACACAGGCTGAGTGCACAACAAATTCTTGTTTATTAAATAAATCAATGAAAATAACTGAGATTCATCCAGGCCCAGATATGGCCATGTCCAGTGACTAACTAGAAAAATATTTAGGCTTCTAGACCATAAATGTCCCACAGTGCCTTCTTACTCCTCTAAAATTTTATCCCACCCTCAATTTCTATTTCTCCCATGTCTGTGGATAGTGATAAAATGAGTCACATAATAAATTATGCATACCTAGAATGGCATTCAAATATAACTTAGAAGGATTTATGGGCTTAAAGTCACCACCACCAACCCCCAATGCTTTAGAACCAGGATATCACCTAACGTTTCTGTTTGCAAGTGCTATATGAAGCTCTCCCAAATGAGAACCATACCTTAAACAGTCAGTTGAAATCTCGCTGCACACCAGTTCCAAAAAGAAAAAATCTGATATACTTGCAAATTTCATTCTGACTGGTTTCTAAAAAAGCTCTCAGGAAACATGCATCTCTGAGGATAACAGAGTAGGGAGAAGTTTGAGATCACAGTGAACTTGCTGTAGCTGCCAATCTTTGCAGAAACTGTAGTCATGAGGTGAGCCTTAGGTGAGGCTGAGGCTCCCTTAGGTCATCGGAGCAGGGAGCAGAGAAGAGAACAATACAATTCTCCAAATAATAAGACTTACATGATTCTATGCCAAATGGCTTCCAAATGATTTAGTAACGCTTTCATTTTACAGGCGAAGAAGTAGAAATCAGAGAGATAAAGAAGCATACTCAAGGTTACTCAATTTATTAGTGGCAGAAGGGTATTCTCTTCAAATTATAAATGCTTTTAAAGGAAAACTGTATCCACAGCACATTAGCACATCACACTACAGTCTACTTTCAGTGTATATGCAGGCACATGCTATTCACTGTTGACTAGAAAGGTAAAATTGGGCCAAATAATATTTAATTCCCCACTGTAATAGTAGTTTTACATTCCACGTTCAGACAGCTGGCATAATTGAAGACAGCTCGGAACCCCTGAGGATATCCAAACTGTCACAATTGGAGAAAAGATTTAAGTATCCTGCAGTGTAAGACCTACTCAATGACATTACAAAGCTGATTCAAATATCATCTTTGTTGGATCCTCAATATCCAATCTATGAACAATAGACATAATTAAACATAAAAAGCTGTAAATTAAGCAAACTAAATGATGGAGCAAATCATTTCATTTTTGCACCTGTGAAGTACAGTATGCCATTGTTATTTTCTCAAAGGAGAGAGAACAGACTCTTGCATGGACAATTATCAAAAGGGTTCAGAGCAGTAGCAGCTATAATGGACAATAAATTTCTTTCCAAAGACTAAAAAGATATCAATGAATGTAGTTTTCAAGTCAAAGTGAGAATACACAGCTGCCACCATAGATTCTATTTAATGTATTTCAATGTTACTAATTAAAATAAAAACTAAGGTCTCCTATTCTCCTGCTAGTAAAAAATGGAGAATGTAAAAAAACAATTTCAAGTTATAATTTTGTATGCCTTGGCAATAGAGCTTTTGGCTCAGTTTGTGCTTGATAGCTATAGAAAATGATTTGTGCAAGGAAGCATCCAGCTTAGAGAAAACTTTACAAAAGGAGGTGGTGTGATGGTTAAGAGCATGGGTTCTGGAGACAGAGGCTTGGGTGCAAATCCTACTTGGCTACCTCGTGAGTAGCCTCAGGAAAGGTATTTGACAACTCCATATCTTCTTTTCTTCATTCGGAAAATGGGGATAATTACAGTTCTCACTTCATTGGATTGTTGTGAGAATTAAAAGCACTAAACCATGTAAAGCACTCAAGACATTGACACTCCATGACCACTCAAACAAGTGTTAGCTTGTATTATTTTGGTACTGCATATGATGTTTTAAGTTAAGTCAAAAAAGAGCAGATAACCTAAGTTTCTATTCTTACCCTAGCATTTTGATGGCTGATTCATAACAGCATCAAGGAAATTTTAGCCATAAAGTGGCTCATTAAAAACTTAAAGAAAAAAAATGCAGTATTGAAATCAGATAAAATTAAATAAAAATATATTCTAATGTACACTGGAAAAATATTGGGAAGGTGAGCAAGGTCATTGTATATATATTGCCAGCAGAGACACACAATGTCATCTCGAGCCAGGACTGAACTAAAAGAGCCAAGGAAAGATCTGCCAACGAGCCCACCATGAACTAACATAAAACCACCTGCAAAATCCATTCAAGCATCTGTCTCTGTGAAATGCCAAGCCTTTTCCTCCCACCCTACCAGGCTGGCCCCATCTACCACAGAGAAATACTACATACAATCTCTTTTTTTTTTCAGTTCATCACTACTAACCCTCCTTTATTTGATCATCCAATGAGGCATTATGTGATATCTCACACAGAAACCCATTCTCTTTCATTCCACAATGTATGCTGTATGGGCTGCTTCTTCTAATTCAGTGCCTGACAAAAACAATCATGTTCATCCATGTGTTCAAGAATTGGACACTTTTAATATCCCCTAAATTAATCCTCAAGTTTTTTTCATATCCTCAGAGATGGTCAGGAACTCAAAACTTGGATGAGGTAAATGATAAATATAGCATCATTCACTCTAACCATCTGACCTCTTCCAAGAGATCAAAATAAGGAAGAGAACGTGGACTATCTATAAGGAGATGTTCAAACTATAAGTGTTCCCTGAGGCCGTACAGAGGTAAGAAAAAAGCACGAGAATATACTTCTACATATCCATACCTGTAACCGAGGATAGTAATACTACCTACTTCATATGATTTTTGTGCTTATTAAATGATTCAATAAAGGTAAAGTGCTTAGACTAGTTCCTGGCAGATCCTAAGCACTCGACAAATGCTATACATGATGAGAGGATGATCATAATCATGATACAGTGATGATCATGATGACAATGATGATAAAATAAACTGCTAATAAACAATGCACAGATTATTGTAGGTTTGTAATTTAGGTAGGATAATTCAAACATTACGCTCATCCTTTGTTTTCACTGATTTCACATGTTGTAGGAGAAAGAGGGGGAAATACTATAATGTAGATGGCAGCAGTTTACATCAGAATGAGGCATGAGCTAAAGAAACAAAAATATGAGAGTTGGAGGAAAACAGAAAGGCCAGTGTATAAAACTGGCTCTTTTAAGAGGCACTGGAACTATGGAATTATCAATTTTATTAAGGAGATAATATTCTAGAACAATATTAACTAATACATAGGCAGCACTTGGAATGAGCCAGGCATTGTTCTATATTCTTTAAGATATATTACTAATTTAATCCATGCAACACTCTTGTGTGGTAAGAAGTATTGTTATCCCCTGAAACCAGGGCACAGAATGATTAAGTAATTTGTTCAAGGTCTCTCAGGTGATAAGTGTGAAACTGGGATTTAATACCTCCAGTTTGTCTCTAATCTGTGCTCTTAACTGCTTTGCTACAATGCCCTCAATATATGAAATAAAATACCTTTCTGAGATATTTAACGCTTAAAAGAAAAGTTAAGACAAATTATGGGTGGAGATGTAGAAAATTCTCAAAAGGCCAACATAAAGGAATCAGGTTAATCATTAAGGGTGATTATTAAGCAGTGCTTAAAGTGAGTAGATTCTGTCCCAAAACAGAAATATTTATCTCCTTTTCTGAAATCATTTTTGAGATAACTGCAACATCTTATATTCTCATTTTAATAATGAAGATGTTTAGTCCAGAAAAGAATTTTCTTGTGTTTATTGTTATTCCAGCTCAGCATCACTCTTGCTTATAGAGTAGAATGATAGGCAGAAATAATCCAGGCACTTTTGAGAGCTTGAAATCTAAAAGTGAATAACCATGAAAAGTTCATGCAATACATTTAAGTAAGTAAGGTAGACATTGAACTAAATTCAGCTGCATGGGAGAGAAGAATGGGGCACTAGGTGCAGGAGAATGAAAAAAGCTAGAGGGATCAGCTCAGAAAAAAAATTGTTGAGAACTAAATGGCAGCACAGATAAGCAAGAATTCTAACCTCTTGGAAATAGGAGAAAGGAGTTAAAGAAATCAAAAATCAGATATATAATACAGCTAATTATAAAAGGGAAAGCTAATTATAAGATTCAAATATATCATTAGAAAATCGCTATGAGAAAGACTTTAAGGTTTGTGACCTAAGGATTGTGTAATATAATTTTAGTTGTAGTCTTTCAAGTTGACTCAAAATTAAATTCTTTGCCAAGTAAAAAGTTGCTTGTATGAAATAATAGTATACATGTTTGCACTGTTATTTATCACTTAACAAATTCACAGAATATTTCCATATTCTGTAAAATCAAGCCAAGTGTCTGTGAAACACAAATAAGCCTACTTATACACTTTATAATTACGAAGTGTCATATGTTCTCAGAAGTGCTTCTATAATCTCATTATGCAGGTACCCAGATGAAACATGGCTCGCCTTGAGTTCTGGGTTTTTCATTGTGGGATATTCTTTCCCCACCCTTGTGCTAGGATACCTAACACCACAGGATAAAGGTGTACACACATCTAGCTAGGCATGTTTCCTTGAAGATTTGAGTAACATTTTACTTTTATCTTTCAAAAAAACCTCTCTGTATTATAGAGTAAAATGCAAAATGTGCATACAACTTAAAAGAGAAAACAGATCCCCAAGAAATTTTCTCTTAAAACAAGCTACTTTAGATGACTCAAACTGGAAATATGTACACGGCCTACAGGCTTGTAGAGAGTCTTAGAAGACAAAGTTTAAGAAGCACTGATTGGCTTTGTTTTGTGAGAGGAAACATTAGTGAGATGAGCACTACAGCTTTCCGTACACCTCGGAGGTAGATTACAGAAGCACTCTTCCGCTTAAGCAGTCAGAAAAAAAGGCAAGTTCTCCATAAGCATCTCCCCAGTGGCATAACTAAATATTCCCAGAAAAATATTTTAAAATTATGAACATAATCTAAAATTAAGAAACAATTTGATGAGGTGTCTTAAAATGTTCAAGAGAGGAGAAACTTCAGGGGAAAAGAAGGAAAGAATGGCAAAGATGAAGAAACAATGTTCAGCTTTGAACATACTACTTAGAGAAATGGAAAATAAATGTGTGGATCCATCCTAGGGCGGTCTTTATTATTTTGCAAAAGAGCAGAATAACTCCTTTATATTTAAAAGCATACTCTATATTTCATAAGCACAGCTCAACAAAAGGTTTAGAAGAAATTGGCAGATTGTAACAGTGAGAAGACCAGAGTTTTAATTTCACCTCTACCACTACCTTGTTGGATGGCCTTGAGTAAATTAATTAACTTTTCTAAATCTGTTTCCCAAACTGCATAGTGAACAGAATAATAACAATATCAAAGTGTTATTTTGAAGATTAAGTGATTTAAAATGAATTAGAGCATAGCATAGCAGAGGCACTCAAAGGTTAGTTGAATTTGAACAAAAACTTAGATATAGCATAAAGGAGAAGGTATATTATAGGTACAGAGCCAAAATAAAATAATAATTGAGAGAAGAGGCAATAAAGTGAAGGACTTCAGTGGTGATTCATACAAGATGCACAACAATGTTAAAGTCTTATAGAAGCAACAATTGAGTCACTCACACACTTCCAAGGCAGGACCAAACCCAGCTTTCGTTCCCCCAGGGTGCACAGAAGGCCTAGTTCAATAGGGGAGTATAATTCTTATGGAGTTTCATTCTGCTTTGTGTTAAATGATGAGATCTGACAAGAATACCTTAAATGTATGTTTAGAATACCCAATATCTTATACAGATGATCTATCAATTCAAACTCTATTAATTTTCTCCAGCATAGTTTTCAATGATACAAATATTGCCACTAGGTGATCTCCTTTTTTTCCAAATTATTATTAAAAATAAAAGGTGAAAGGATAAAAGGGAAAAGGGGATGGAGGGGACATAAAAAGGAGACAAAACTAAATTGGTTACAATGTAGTAAAAAGGGATGAAAGTACCAGAATCAGGGTTAGTGTTGTTTTGACACTCTTCCATCAAGAAAACCTAGTGTCTGTTTATTTTAAGTAATCACAGCCCTGTGTTCTTGACATATGCTCAACCAGTGTCCCACTGAGTTCACAGCACTTCTTCTGCTATATTATACTCTGCTTACTCAATCATTTTCTATCGCTGGGCATTGTTTGGAGCTCATCACTAAAAGCAATATTTTGGCCATCCCCTTACTAAGCATTTCTCTGTAATTGACAATTTATTGTTTGGATTATATTTTCACTTATTTAACAAAATGTATGTAGCATTGGCTGTGGGCCATTCACTGTTTAAGCACTTTAAAAACAATAACTCATTTAATCTGCCTAACTCTAAGGGCTAAGAACTATTATCCCCATGTTACATGGGAAAGCACCCAGGCACAGAGAGACTGAATAACTTGCCTAAGGCCACACAGCAACGTGGCAGAGCTGGAGTTCAAACACAGGCTCAGGAGGCCAGGCCTTTAAACAGTACCATATATTGCTCTTCAAACAGGATTAAATGGGTTAATGCATAAAAATAGCATGGAATAATATGCAGCATATGGGAAGGCATAAACAATTGTTAAATATTCTTTATTGTTTTTGTGATGGTATTGTTCAGATCATGTATGAATATATTTGGTGCTGACGGGGTTTATTTGAAATGTCCCCATTGGCCAAAACTATTGCCCACCTTTTGCTTATTTGTAGAAAGGTTTACATTTTCCAGGTTGTTAACTGGGATATGGTTTAGAATAAAAGAAAAACCTCACTAAGTGAAGTTACATTGAGGCCTTGACTTCTGATGGCTCTACTAAGTTTGTCATTCTGGCACAGAAGAAAATTAGATTAATCCAACAAGAAGTGTTCTTCATGGAGTCACTTTGATTTTTGTCTGCATTAGATGTTCTTCCAGGTGCTTACAAAATTGATCTATTCCAAGTGAGCAGTAAATCCATCATTTTCTGGGTTTGTCCTTTTTTTGTTTGCTTGTTTTTTAAATGGCATTAAGCTTGTGTGTTCCTAAGCACATACTACAAAAGCACGCACAGGAAAGAATCCAATTTTCTATACAACACAATTTTTTCCTTGTGTTGCTTAACATATATGTAATTATCCATTAAGAGAAGGTATCATTCTAGTGGTTATTTGTACTTTCTTACCCTCCTTGACACCATCTGCTTGGAATCTGAACACATGACAATCTTTAAATAGCCTTTGTTGACATTCAAAACATAAAAAAATGGCATAGTTATTGGTGTAGCATTCTTGATAACACTGAATTTTCATTTCATGTGGAGACATTAATTTTTCAAAATTTAGTCAATTTCCTGCATGAGCTGTGAGATCACTTACATTCTCATACTTATTATATAATAATAAAACTATTTCAAAAAGCTCCAAATGACTCATGTTCTTTCAAAACAGCTATTTGTAAGTAGGGTCTAAAAATTGCTAACTTGTTAATGTTTTGAACTGATGCATAATACTTGAAATACTACAAATTATAATATTATCTTGTATGCATATTTGCTGACCCAATTTTTAAACTGGGTTTTAAAGGAAGATGCTAGAATTTCTTCTAAATTCTGTGCAACAAAACAACCTTCTTGCTATAGTGACCATTCTTTAGGTATGCCTGTTATTGATATAGAAGAATCTATAGAGATTAGGTGATGAAAAAATGCAAAGAGCCCTGAATTGCTGGTGATAGTTATTTAAATATGGATACAGTGAACATAATATATACGCAATTTATTTTTAAGATAGTTATTTTCTGATTTTCACAAAAATTTCAGCCTCATTAACAGCATTTGAAATTCTCTTATGATTCTCTCTCTTTTTTTTCTTTGAATTTACAAGAAAAATCTCTCAAAGCTCATTATAAACTATGATTAGTTCTACTTTTGAACTGGATTTCATCAAAGCTTTAAAGGATTCAGATGAAAAACTTGATTATTACAGTTTCCCTAGAAACCCGGGAAACAGTAAAAACACCTTAGAATCCAAGACTTTTTGGCAGTATTTTACAGTCCATCTGCTGTGTTCAACTATTATGAGAATACAAACAGAATAACTATCATTTAAATATCATTGTGTATAATTACATTTTGCTAATAAGTAAAAATAATTTATATTGTCTTTATGATATGTAACTAAATAGTACATATTAGAGGAAGCAGGAAAGGAACAAAGAAAAAGATGGAGTGAGGGAGAATTCTCCCACTGGAGAATAAAAGAAAGGAAAGGACACAAAAGGAAAGAGGGAAGAAGAAAAAGATGAAGCTTGCATCTCCATCACTATCCAGTGGCTGGCATGTATTTTAATAGCTTTGGAAGATCAGGGAGTCAGTAGCTTGCTAAATTGTATCCCTCATATCTATGAAAGGGGCCTCAATAAGCTTCTAAACTGTATTACTTAAGTACATTTACTCATTTATTCATTTGTTTTTTAACAAAATATTTACTACACAAAATGCTATGTGCCATGGAATGTGGGAGAAGCTGGAAACTTAACAGTAAACAAGACATAATTTTGACTTCGAGGATCTTAGAAATCACTGGGGAGACAGAAATAGATTGTAAATTTACTAACTGTTTTGTCTGCCCCGCATCCTTTCTCACCTTCATCCCAGTTTTTTGTTTGTTTGGTTGGGTTTTTTTGTTTGTTTTTGGGTGGGGTGTGTGTGTGTGTTGTGTGGGGTGTAACATCTTTACCCTTTCCTTTGGGCAACTTCTAATTCCTAGCCTATCCCATCTTCAGTATACCACTCTAAGCCAATATTCTTACTGAACCTTGGTTCTGGTGGGTCTGGAAGTCATAGTGCCTAGGTTCCCCTCTCCTACCAACTTCCTTTCCAATTCACTGCTTTGGCCACAGAAGTGTTATGACTTAATTTAAGTCAATTGGTTTTCCACGGAAATTTGAATACCGAACACAGACACGCAGCAATAGAAGTGTTTTAAAACTGAGTCATCTACAAATAGTCTGCAAATTCTACTATTGAGATTCAGGGCTGCCATGATTCCCATCTCTCCTCAAGACTTGATTTCCGTTTTTCATTAAATTTCGCAAACTATAGATATCCTCCCCCCAGATCTATTATTCTTGCTTACACTACTTAAATTCGTCTTAAAATTTGGTGTATTAATGGCTCTAATATGTCATGTAAAGTATCAAGACTACTCTTCCATGCATTAGCCTAGAAAAACAGATGTTCTGAGCCTAATTATGTATGGAAACCTTACTTAAGCAAAAATCCAAGGTCAATATAATTATATTTTATCTGGAAATCATGGAAATTTAAACTAGAAAGAACTTTCAGGCAAGGTCATCCAGTCTTTCATTCAGTGTTTTAGGAAACATAACTAGAACTGTTCCTTGAATATACCCACTACTGGTCAACGCAAACTGCGCAAGGCAGGTAGTTTCATGTTCATATGCTTCTAGTTGTCAGAAAGACCTGGCATTTAAAGTTTGCTTTCTCATACATTTTTATCTAACTTTCCTTTTTTATAATTTTTCATTTTTGTGGATACATAGTAGGTGTATAAATGTGGTACGTGAGATGTTTTGATTCAGGCATGTGAGGTGAAATAATCACATCATGGGGAATGGGGTATCCATTTCCTCAATCATTTATCCTTTGTGTTACAAACAGTCCAAATATACTATTTTAGTTATTTTTAGAAGTATAAATTATCATTGACTATGGTCACCCTATTGTGCTATCAAATACTAGGTCTTATAATGTTTATCTAGCTTTTCCATGAAAATTATGTTCTTCGCCATGTCCTTCAAAGATCTAAACTTAATTTGACACTGGCACTATCAACCAGGCTTTTCATATGCACTGAAGTAAATAGTCAGAATAAACTCAAAATTCTATAAGATGGAATTGCAAAAGAATGTACATCTTCATAAACTACAGCTTTGACCACAGAGAAAAAGAACTATTTTTTGAATATTTAAAAATCAGGTGAAAAAAAAATGCCAAGAAGTGCTGACCTTTCATGGAAAGCTGCCAAGAAAGTAATATTTCTTGGCAGGTGGAACAAATTCAAAGTCCAAATATCAATGGATGCATACTTACTCTCCAATTTTTAATATGAGTCAATGAATCTTAGATAACTTTTATGAGATAATGTAGCTAAAACCCTATCAATTTACTGCAACAAAACTGAAGCATGAGAAGAAACTTCTTCTAAATAAAGTTGCTGCCACTTTTTGAAAAGTCAGAGCTCGAAGGTAAAATTTCTGGCATGCTAAAATGTAAAAAAAATCCTACAGCCAAAACAAATATTTTTTTCTTGTACGAACATGACTTAGGACCTTGAGAATTGTGTTTATGACTCAGCCATGTAGAATGCGAAGTATGAAATACAAAAAATAATAATGTACTTAGAGATGTCATGTTAGCAAAGAAAATAAAAGAATGCCCACTAGAAACCCACATTAAGAAATACAGATTGTCTGTTACTTACTACTGTCCCTCCTAGGCAGATGACTTTATTGCAAAGATCCAAACTGTTAACTTTAAAACTTAAGGCAATTAATCTGAGATGACACATTATAGTTGATATAAATACTCAATTTTCTGATTTCATCATGTAACACTTAAAAATAAAAACCTTCACATATTCAGATTACTTCATTTATCCATTTCCATGTTAACATTTTGGAATTTGGAGTTTACATTGCAGTACTTTATATTTGTTGGATGTTCCTATCGGGGATACCTTTTCACCAGATATTTATGTTTCTGCTATGTATGGTTGCTATTACAATCTGGTAGCTATAATTTTTGCAAAGAACTAAATAAAACTGAAAGGTAAAATTTACTATCTAGAACAGAAGTGAATTGACCTTCAGAATCTTTTATTTTTATTTCAAAAGTCTGTGTTAATCATTATCTAACCAATGGTATGAAGTGACAGTTCAAATTATTTGCCGCTAAGTAATGATTATTTGTTGATTGACTCAATATTCTTTAATTGATTTGCTAGATGAAGCCTGAAATTCTCCTTTTTATCAACATGCCAGATTTTTCCTTTGTGTGGTACTATATCTGATACTTTCAAATTATAACACATTTATCAACAAGTTAGCAATCTAGCATTCACTACCACATAAAATTTGATTGGAATTATAAGCTGACGAAGGAGGTCTCTGGATAAACTTCACAAAACATTCATCAAGGCAACTACATTTTAATTATCAGAAAAATCTCAGGTATTTATTGAGAACCCATTTGTCCTTGTTCTACAGACATTTCTAACACAGTCACATATTCACAAATGATAATTAAATGAATAAAACAAAGCAGCAGCACTAACCCTAGTGAAGCCACAGTTGACAGGAAGGACACACTATAGCAGACAAGGATCCTTTAGAGCAAATACAAGCAGGGCTAAATTAAAAAAAAAAAAAGTTACTGAGGGCATTTGTGAGTCAAGTATTATTGACTCACAAAATATTATCATTGATAGTCTTAATTATGAGCTCAGGCTGTCAAGATAAATTTTAAATATGTTTAACATACTATGCATAAGAAAGTCAAGAATATAAGGTCTATCATAAAACTTTATAATAAGCAATTAAAACTTTACTCATTTGTAAAAAAAAGAAATTACCAATGCTTAAAATGGTAATTTTAATTATAAGAAAAATTAGGATGAGAAAATAACGTATTCTCTAGTATTATCAAATAATGCACAATGCCACATACAAACACAGAGATCAAGATAGTTTTTCGGAACTACACTTTACTGTTAAATTTATATGTGTGCCTGGAAATTCAGTTGCCATCACTAAGATTAGATTAATTGATTCTAAATTCTGGATGATACAATTGAGCATCATAGCATCTTGAGACAGTTCTAGTCCTACAAATATAAGCCACTGGTGTACTTTACAGTAATAACACAAACCTAAATCATGCTGCAAGCAAAAGATGCTAGGTTATGATATGCTATTATGAAGAGTCTTGTTGGTTTCCAATGTTATTGTTGTACATACATTCTTGTTTCTATGGCAATAAGTAGTTCCCTTTATTGTAGCTTTTATTGCAGTCATTCTAAACCTGAATAGTTCATCTCCATCACATTTCGGAATACTTCTTGCAAACAACACTATGCAGATGGTTTTAGGAAAATTTTAGTATGATAGGCATGTGGTAAGAAATATCTGCTCACAGCAAGGTATTACCTCTAGCATTATTGAATTGCTTTGTTTGATGGCAGTGGCGTATGTAAAACAGTCCACTTGAAAATAGGAGTCTTAGAATTCCTCTCCAGCTGCATCATTAATGATTTGTAGAGGTCATCTAATGACTCAAGTCATATTTCTTCAATTAAATAGAAAACTAGAGAAACTATTGATAGTTCTCATAAGTTCATAGGACAATTTGAAATCCTTTCCCATCACTTCACCTTGCCAAGAATATTACCTTCTCTTTGCAGCACAGATGCCTATCTGGCCACAAACACTGGAATGTAGATAAATAACTTTAAAAAGCCATCGCTTTAACCTTTGTCTCCCCCAAAAATATTGTCTCCCTGATTTGCTTAAACACACACACACACACACACACACACACACAACTCTTATTATGGGGACATAAAACAACTTATTAAAATGTTGATTAGTTTGCCATCTACTTTCTTTTGTGGAAATAACAATGAACCCATCTGGCTGGAACCAATATTCATTAAGCAAAATAAAGTTGTTTCAGTTGATTTGTCAACAATATGGGAAAAATACAATTTCCTTTTTAGTGTTTGTTGAAAGAATAATATTTAATATGAATTCATATTTGATATGATTTTCAAATAACAAGGAGCCAACATGGAGATCCAAGAGTCCTCCATGGGAATAAATAGATCAGTTTCAGGAGCACTTTAACTTCTCTGGCCTATTTGGATATTGCTTCTAGGTCTATCAGAATAATATACTAAACATTACTCCAGAAAACCAAAACAGCTAGCATACCTCAAAGTATTTGGACCATTTCTATAAGAAACCAACACCACACCATTTGCTGCAAAAGCCATACATTTAGAATTTTTATCTTTTATTCCTTATTAAGATAAAAATTATAAACACAATATTCATGGGTAATATTAAGCTCGTTTGGATTGCAATAATGGGACATCAATTAAAACTAGAATAAATTTGACCTTTTAACTAAGAATTATCCATTGGAAGAATCTAGCTGAATGTGTATGAACAACTTCATTGAAGGAAAATTTTGATAACCATATCAATAATCTGATTATAATCCAAAATAAGTTGGTAAATATTTATCTAAAAATATAAAAGGCAATTTTGCAAACAGAAGTAAAATCACATTTTTTTTCAAATACTATTTATATATTTTATTGTGTATCTCTCTAAGTTTTTGAAAGCTTCGCCTGGGTATAATTTTTATAAGTCTTAAAACATAAAATAAAGCAGAACAAACATAATAGCAATAAAAAATTATAACCAAAGAAATGTAATTATTGTTAATGTCTTTTCTAAGTCTTTTGCGTTTTGTATGGTCCTACCCCTTATACCCCAACTCTTAGATTTTGTGTCTGGAGAAAACTGAATGTGTAGATTTCCTGCAGATAAAACCTAACATATAGGGTGAATTAGAAGAAGATGACTGTGCTGGAACAAAGAAAAAGAGATATGCCTAAAATCATTCTTGAAAATTGGATACACTTTTTTTTTTTTTCTGGATTAATAGCCTTCTATCTAAGACACTGTAGAAACCAAGTCATCTCTGATGTACAACATGAATAGAGTATGTTGAAGCAATGTACATCATCCCTGAACACTTATTAAAAATAGTGGGAATTCAAAAGCAAGTACACACACACACACACACAATCTTTTTATCCTTTCAAAATGTCAAAGAAACAAATGGGAAATTGAATTAATAAAAGGTAATTAGTATAATAATCTCAGGTGACCATGAAATTATTGTTTGTCCCTCAAGATTTTCTATCTGCTGCCATAAAAGTAGGAAGAATTAAATTCATCAATTTAATGAGATTTAAAAAAATGTTAGAACCTGCTATCAGGCTATATACTTTATCTCGGAAGCATGGGTTGTTAATTGGTTTGATGTTTTGCTTAAACATTAAGGTGTGTGTGACCAAAACATTTGCACAATACTTCGTTTAGGTGCTTACTGTCAGTAAAAGCAGCGTTTTGCAGCAACGAGATGTTCTGTCTTTATAAAATATGTGAACATAATGAAAAAAAAGGAAAAATCACAGCAAGTGAATTGTTCAACATAACTCATCCATATCATATACAATTACAGTACGACAATTGTTCCTTAAGTAGAAGAGAAACCAACAATTGTACAGTGTGACTTTTTAAAATTTTCATACTAGAGTTAATTCAGTGAGGGGAAAGAGGGTGTGAGCAAATATATTAACAACTGAAATAAGAGCATTGGTAATTGTTTACCACTTTATTAAAAAATGATCAGCAGTTTGTTATTCCCCTGATTTCCCAAACAAAGCCATCTTGTGATACAGTTGCCTAGCCTCTACTTTATTTACATTGAAAACAAAACGTTATCTAACATGGACAGGGAAAGAATTATGCCTTAGATCAAAAAGTGAATTTTCATTTTCATATGGTACAACCAGGCAGTTATATTCTGTGAGTTGACAAGTACGATATTGCTACCATACTGATGTAATCTCAGTTTAAGTCCAATATTTCATGAATGTTTCTCATTTCTAGCCAAGATTTAGAGATATCAACAGTAAACACATCATGCCTTTATGGAGGTTTTCGTTCCCCTCTGACACACCATTTTAGTGATACATTTTGTTACATTAATAGAATTCTGTTTTGTTTTTTTTTTAACAAGACTGAAGCAATACCTAGTCATTTTCAAAGAAAAATCATACTTTTTGCTACTTGTAGAGAATGTGGAGTATTATGCCACAAAATGAAACTACTTTACTTTTAGTCATAAGCAATATGTTAATGATGTAGCACACAGCTCAGCAAAATAATGTCAAACTAATCTGCAATCTGCCCAGAAAAAATGAAATGTCAGCCAGTTCTACCAAATGGCAAATGGCTTTGCTGTTCAAGTACACGGCTTATAAACCTACTGGTTTAGAGTAAGAAAAAAAAGAGGAAAGAAGAGTCAAAAGCTTTGAAAAAAAGTCACTACGATGGTGAAATTTTATTCTCTGTCAGAGAAAAATACTAAGATTTTGTTGATGGCATTTTAATTGGTGAGTTTTGTTGTTTTAGTGCAGTTAGAATGATTTTTTTATTAGCTCAAAGATATACCATTTTTCAGGGTTTATAGGATAATATGCTTCAAAGAAATTATACATAGACTGTCTTTCTCAAATTTTGTTAAAAATCACCCTTATAACTAAAACCAGTAAGTGGAATTTTGTACATATAGTCATCAATCTGTGCCAATGTTCATAAGAGTTTCCACAGATTGCGTTAGGAGTGCATCTCACATAAAAGTAAGACTAGCAAAACGACCAGGTTCCTTTCACACATGCTTCAGATCATTTGGACTGACTTTGAAACCATTTATCCCAGTAATCAGGTGTAGACATAATATTTTGTGGGTAAGAGAACAAAAGTAGTGTATTTAGACACAGCATAACTTCAAAAGTTATTTCCTTTCTCAAATATCTAAACATCACAAATTGGCTGAAGCTTTTCTGTATTAAAGCATAAAATGAAAACATTGAATACTGTTTTTTAATCCCAGTGTCTAGTCAACAACGTCAAACAAATCTCATGCCAGTCATTCATAATAGGAGACACATAGTTGTGAGGATCTGTCTATTGAAAGAAGACTAAGGCTAGAAATACCACTAAATTATATATTTCGAAAAATAAAACAATGTATATCACAACTGCTGCTTCTGATTAACTTAATCCATAACTTTAATGATTGAGGAAAATATCTGTATTATCTTGGCCTGCATGCAATGTTTTTGTATGGATTGCTTCTCAAATCTGTATTTTTTTTTTTTTTTTGCCTTAATGTCAATGAGGCATGAAGATATGAAAGGAAAGAGGGTCTGTGATACTCAAAATCAGAAATTCATAGCTAGAAAAGGACAAATGCAAAAAAAAAATAAATACAGAAATGTTATAAAGCTATATTCACTCAATTCCAATAACAGCAACAACTGGATAGTCATGGACTGTGTTTTATGTTGAGGGTAGATGTTTAATTTCCTTCATAATGAAAATAAGTGGTTCAGTGACTGTCACATAGTAAAATCACTGAACTCTTGTACCTAGGCACTTACATTCAAACCCAGAGCGCAATTCACATTGTCTCTGCACTGCCCCGTCAGCATGACTGGCCTAAGGCATTATCAGCATGGAAGGTGTGGTAGCCTCCCATGACATTTCAGCTACATTAAAAGATGGTTTAAAATTTCCAAACAAGCCTGCCTTCTCTGAATAGTTCTGTAGACTAAAAATCCTTTCATAGGCACTATGATACCTTATAAAGGGCATCAGAGGGAGGGTACAACAAAGCATGAAAAAAAGTCATTCACCCAAACTTGACTCATGCCTCTTTTCTAGCCCACAAGTTAACTGATTTTAAATTTCTATTTTTTTCTCTTATATACGTCACATCAATGATCTTTTATGTTCTAATTGATACATTAATCCCTATACTGTTATTTATGCTTGCATACTTGTATTACCCCTTCTTAATTGCACTTCTTGGAGACTTTCTTACCTCTTGTAGTCAGGTAAACTTAATCCAACTAAAGCATCACTTCCCAAAGGGCATTTATTTTAAGGAAATAGGAAGAGCATCCCCTTGCATAAGAGATCTAAAAGTCAAAGTGCTCATCACGGTATTTAAAAACCTCTATAAACTGGCCTCAAAGTAGTCTCACAATCTGATTACAGATGGTAAGCATGCTAAAAGTTAAGGATGAATAGAAACTTAAGTTGATAATGTCATGGAAAAGTTGGAGATAAGCTGAACCTAATTGTTCATTTTGTTTTAAATATAAATTTCCTCAATTTATTTACTTTTAGCATCCCTTCTGTGTCTTTTTCATCCTTTCTTCTTTTCCTCATATCCCTTTCCTCTAACTCTATGTAAATATATTGAATGATTCTATGTGCACAGCACTAAAGATACAAAAATATGTAACACAAAATTCTGTTTTCATCTTAATTCTTTGTTGTCTTCACACTTCTTTAAACTTAAGTCTGCATTTTTGCACTGGTTTCTTTCCAATTTTCCATATACTTCTTTAGGTCTTCTAAGGTCTCTTTAGGACTCTGAGATTCTTTTTAAGATTCCATTATATATACACACATATATGTGTGTGTATATGTATTTCATCATAATATATATTTCACATTTACTAAAACTGATTCTTTACTATCTTATTCATTAAACTTCTGAAATCTCTCCCTATTCCTAGCTCTTTCCTAAAAGTGTTATATTAAGGACACAAATAAAACTTTTTTGTTTTTTTTTTAAAAAAAGGGTCTCCTCAGACATCAGCATTCTTTTATGCAGAAGTTGATAAATATTATATGTTTGCTATCTGCACCTGGTACAGGACTAAAATAACTAAGTCTCTATTCTATTGGAATTTGCAGTACAAATTTATGTTCCACAGGAATGTAAATGCAATAATGTATAATGGAAACTACACATGGCAAAAGATACATAAGAGGAGTGATCAGACCTATCAGGTGAGGTTAGAAAATGTTACTCAGATAAGGGTGTCAATTGAGCTTGTTCTTAAAGATGAATGGGCATTCTTCAGAATAGAAGAAAGAGCATTATAGAGAAAGAAAGTAACCAGCTTCAAAACAGCATAGAGTGTTTGAGGAGCTGTGATTAGGTCAATATAGTTGGAGCAGAAAGCAGAAGAGCATTGAATTTAGATAGATAGACCAAAACACAAATGGCACCTCACCACAGAAAAGAATATGATTTGTAACCTGAGTAATTGAGAGTCTTTGCAGCATTTGCTAAAGAGAAAAATAAAAACAATACTTAGGTTTTATAAAGATAATTTTATTTTCTAATTGGTTTTGGAGTATAGGTAAAACTGGAGCCAAGAAGACAACTTGATAGGTTATTGCAATGTTCCATGAGCAATTATGAGAACTGGAATCAACGAGTAGCAGTAGGAGATTGTGGGGGCAGAATGAGGTATCCATTCGTGAGATGTTCAGGAAGTAAATTTGGTAGAACAAGGATCATATTTAGGGCACTAGGATAGCTCAACATCCAGATTTCTGATAGCCTGGATAATGGTGCCGTTAACCAAGATAGGGGCTTAGGGAGGAGAAACAGGCTGCATGTGGAGAAGCATAATACATTCAGTGTTATAATCCTTGATTTAAGGGAACTATTCATAATGCCATTTGGCTTATCTGTAATGCAGAAAAGAGACTAGCCTTTCATTTGGAAGTCTCTGGTAACAGGTTATAAACCTATATACCTATATCCATGTAGGTGGATATTTCAAGCAGGAGAAGGAGCTCTATTGTAATTATATAGTCTCCTTTGAGGACTTCAACTACCCTATCTTCTATAACCACTTCTAGAAAGACTCTCAAATATATGTTACGTGTCACTTTTCTTTTTCATTTATTCATCTAAACAATTTTGAGTGCCTATAGTCAGTGCCAGTTATATATACATAGCCATATATACGTATGGCTATGTGTATGTCTGTATGATGAGACCTGGTCCTTTTCTTTTAGAGGAAAACAATAATAAAAGCAAATAAAATTTTGTAAATTCTATATTAGAAGTATGTATAATTATATGGGACTATGGAGGAGTCATTAATTTTGACTAAAGGAAAAGATAGGACTTGACAGTGCTCTTGATCCATATTTCTAATGGGTTTATCAGATATCCTGGGACACTCTATGGCACTTCAAACTGATGTGTCTAAAACCACCTCAAGCTTTAACTGTGTAGCTTTTGATAAGTTGCTTAACCTCAGTTTTGTTTTCCTGCATACAATAAGAAGAATAAAAATGATCACTTTCAGATTTCACATTATCTGATTCTCTAACCTTTCTCACTAATGTGTAGCTCTTTTGAAACTGCTTTATTTAAGCTAATGCTACCAGCATTCATCAATGGCTCCTTCCTCCCCTTTGCCTTCCTTACCCTTTCAGTCTGTAAGTTCTGTTCATCCTCCCTCCAAAAAATCTTTTGGTGTCTCTGCTGCATTTTCGTTCCTGATGCCACTGTCAAATTCCATGTCATGTTTGACTCTCTAGATTACTGCAGTAACCTCTTAAATGTCATCCATAATTCCAGTGTCAGTCACCAAAAATTTCTTCTAAAGGTTGTTTCCAGAAAAACTTCTAAATAAGGGCTTTTCAGTAATCATTACTCACTCAAAAACTGCAACTGCCCCCATCCATACTTGCCTATTAGATAAAGTCAAATTTGTATTCTTCAAGGTTTTCCAGGATTTGACAACAACGTTTCCAACTTTATTTCATCCATATTTATCCACCGTATTTTTATCTCATTTCTGCTTCTACCAAACTAGATTATTTTCATGAATACATAACCTATACATAGCTATAATTTCCTCATAATTGTCATGTATTTCACTAATGTATCTGTTAAAACATTGTTCACAGTGATTTTTTGACATGGCTTTTAAAATATTGTTTCTTTCATAAAATTGATTCATAGTCACTGTAAATGACTCAAACAGAAAAATACAAAGAATAGGTAAAACTCATTTGAAATTTTACAATTCAAATTAAGACAATTCTCTAGATTTAAATATATGCAAACAATTATATGTAAATAATTCATACTTATGCCTTATAACTGTTGTTGCTTATCTTGCTCTCTTTTATGCACCAGCATGTTGCAATTATCCTTCCATGTTTAAAAAAATGTTGTTCGAATCATCGTTTTGATTCTCACATATTCCATTGCATATAGAGTCAATATGTACTCAGTATGTACCAAAGAGGATATAGGCTGGCATCTGTCCATCCTAAAAAGTCAAACATCTACTCTGAATTGTCAGTATATACATTATACTGGCTGTTATGTATTTTTTAATGTGTCTTTAATTTTAGAACTGTCATTATTTACCTAAGCAGTCTTCTCTTGATGGACAACAAAAGGCAATACTTTAATCAATTTTTAATAAAAATGAATTGTATTTATCCTTTGATATACTGCTAAGACAATGTGTTCTGTTAAACCATGTTCAAATTCCCCACCCAGAAATAATCACCATCCTTCTTCTGAATTTCCATAGGACTTTGTCCAGGCCTCTGCATTCATCACTTTCGACCTTGGATTCTAATTATTTCAGTCTTCTTTCCCTAATAGAATAAAAGCTCCTTTAGGACAACAACTCTATGGATTCCACAGTAGTTGGATCAATGCCTCGCACATTATAAACATTTAAAACTTGTTTGTAGAATAAATGGTTGAATTAATGAATGTCAAAAAATAGATCAACAGAGCACACTATATCACAAGGGCAATTCAGATTTCAGCATGTTGAAATTATTTGTAAATGCTCAAATAAATTATGTAACTTACCTTAAATTATCTAGTAAGTAAATTAGCAACTGTCAATGACATTAGAAAGAAAAAGGAGAAAAACCTATCAAATAGCAATTTCTCATAAAGCAATTAGAAAAGCAATTAATGAGTGGTGAACCTTGGAGACTATAATGGAATTACTGGGTGAGAATACATTCATTTAGCCATCATTCCTCTAAATGCCAAGCAAGATTTTACAAAGTTCATTCACTGATGGTGCTCTGCTGTAAGAAAGCTGAAAAACTGGAGACACATAAATTGAATTGTGTAAACTATATTTTGAGTTTTGCCATGATCAGTAGACCCTAAAATAATTTTGAAATTTAAAGAGATATAAGATAAATGAATAATAACTCAAGTTCAATTTCTGCAGGCATGGGGTTCCTAGGCACTCCTACTTTTTGTTAATGAGAAGGAAATCCAGCTTAATACTCCATCTGGTCCACTTAACAGACAGTGAAAGGCATGGATTTTGCCTTTAAGAGAAGATATTCATAGGTTAAGCCATAAGATCACTCAACCTCATGTTCTAGCAAGTTGTCTTTTCTCAGTGCCAGTTGCACTGTACAGAAAATCCATTCCTCATCTTAAATTTCATAACCAAAAGAATGCTACGAGTTTGTAGCATCATCATGTACTGCATATAGGGAATGGAGGAAAAGGACAAAATGAGTTATGGTTTCTGGACATGTCATAGTTTGGAAGCAGATTTGCTATTTTCTTATTTAGAATTTCAAGTCAACCATTTCACTAAACCTTATTTTATGTGTTATCTCTGTTCAGTTCTAATTGAACACTAGGACCCTGATATAAGCCAGCTTGCCCAGAAATGAGCCTGAGCCAGTAGCACTTTAAAAACTGCAAAGGGTGTGTTTGTTCCCATCCTTATGGATGCTTGTCATTCTATGGTAGAGTCAGGTTTGGCTCAGGAACATCAGAAAATATAATAGAGTTTCACAATTCCTTATCTGAAATTTCAAAATCTAAAAAGTCTGAACAAAAAAAAAAATTGTTAACTCATTTAGTAGCAAAACTTAACCTTAATTGACCTGAGCTACTTATAGTTTTTATTCATCCCACATAATGTAACTATTTTACAGACTTGGCTGCAGAAATATTAAAGTGTTTGAGAGTTTCTACCCCAAATTCTACAGTGGGTGTTATATAATAGAATATAGATAACTTCTAAAATCTAAAATATTCTTAACTCCAAAACTCATCTGGCCTCACATGTTTTATATGAGTGACTATGGACCTGAAATGATAATAGCTAATATTTACTAGATACTTGCTTAGTGACAGCACCAGTCTAAACACTCTGTATTAATTAGCTCACTTAAGATTTAATTCTTCTTTGCAAGAACTCTATGATTATACAGATTTTACAGTTCAAGAAATTGAGTAAAAGTAAGTTCAGTAACTCACACAGCACACTAAGTGGTAGAGCTGGGATATGAACCCAGCCGTCCTATGTCATAGTCCATAGACCCTACAAATCCATGCCACCCTCCATGCTTTGCTGGAACACACCTGTCCTTTGGAAGAATTAACTATTTTCCTTGGTCTAAAAGGAAAATTATAAAACAAAATCATCCACCAGTTCTCTCCCTTGCCAAAATTTTCTTAGAGAAAAAGAGTGGATACATAAGAAAAGAGCACCTATTTTCCTATTATTTTCCAGAGACTACTACTGGATTAGGCATACTGGACTGTACCTCTGAAGTATAGCCCTTGAATAAGCTCTTAAGATGACCACTTCTGGCATCTTTTAATGAGATCCGAAAAACACCAGAAATACCACTATGCACAGCTTGCTACAACTCACAAAGCAATGGAAACAAACAGGTAAGGCTGACATTCCTCAAAATCACAAGGTCAAGAAGTGGTTGACATGTTCTGAAAAAAAATAATTTCAAACTATATCACTTCAGTTTTTAACTGAAAATTGACACTTTAGTTAATTTTAGTTCCAAATATCTCATGACCATAACGTATCTGCCTTGATAAGAGGTATCTCAGACTGTCCTTTTCTGCTGAGCTTTGGGGGATCCTGAAACCTCGTAATCATTTTGTTATGAGACCTCCTTTCTTTTGTTTCTGAAGGAAGTAAAGCCAATGGGTCTCTAATCTGAAAATTGACTAGTGGAGTTTGATTATAATACAGCAGTTTTCTGTGTTTTAGCAAGCACTCTAGGAAAAAAGAAAAAAATAATATAGCAGTTTTCATTTGGATGACAGTACTCTGTGTTTAAATGTGTGACTGATTTAGAGTTAACTTTTCTAAAAGGATGAGCAGATTGGTTTTCCTGCAGTGGGGCAGCAAGGTTTGAGACTCAGATCTCCCTGCAACCTTTAATATGATCAGATGCCTGGTGTTTGTAATCTATCCACTCTCTGAAAGGGTAGGGACCAGACTTTGCTGGGAGCAACAATAAAAGGACATGAAAAAATTCATTCTGAAATGGCCTAAGGGTATGGGAGACAGACCATGTCTGTGACATTGATGTACACCCACTGGAACCTGCTAGGAGAAGTGTTGCCTCCTCTGAACTCCCAGAGAGGATTCAGCTTTCTACAGGACCCATGGTGTGCATCTGTTGGAACCTGGTAGAAGTGTTGCCTCTTCCAAACCCCTGGAAAGCATTCAGCTTTCTACAGGGCCCATGGACTAAGGGGGTGATTCCACTTACTTCTTTGTATTGGTTTATGCTACAACCTGTGTACAGAGATGAGGCACTACAACCCTTACCTTATTTTTTTGACTGGTGATCATACCCTTTCTTTCCCTCTGTCGTGAGAAGTGACAGACAGCGTTAAGCCCTACCACCCTTCCTTATAGCATCACCCATTTAGAGGAAAATGAAACTTCATCGACTATACAACTGAAGTTAGAAAATTAGTGCTAACCAATATGTCAGTCCTTACTTAATCTGCCACATTGAAGGTGAGAGAATATAATAAAGCAGCTACGTTTTGTGATTTTTAGTTACCCAACAAGTTATCTCAGCAAAGGTATTAAAACTCACTGATTTATGCTTTTTTTCTAGTTTAACATTTAAAAATAAGCAAATGCATATTGTTTTCTAAATATACTCTAATTCTACCATAACTATCCCATCCAATTTCTATTTTTAAAAATCCTATCAATCCTATCAGTTTTTAAAAGTCCTATATAGAGTTACCAAATCATGAATTGTGTTACAAGAGCAAAACAGAAGCAAATCAATACCCTATTAACAATATTAATGATCACAGTGATTAAGGCTTTTTCTTTTCTGAATTGAAGTCAAGGCTGATTGTGAAGGATTAACACACAGTGAGCCATCTGCAGTGAGATCGGACAGATAGAGTAGTTGGTCTATGTATGCATCTAGGAATCAATTCTGCTCTGCTGCTCTTTCCAGACATCATTTCAGTCGCGTCTTCTGGTTTACCCACGCTGATCTCCATGATCCTGATGCATGTTGCTATACTTTACGCCCATTATATTCTTCACCCTGTCACACTTTCTGCAGCACAGGTAGTGTTTGTTTCCTTCCATTTTACTCATCACAGTATATAGTCCTCACAGCAGCACTGTACTCAGAGGAGAAAGTGGGAAACTGTGAGCGTGATTAATTTGCAAACTGGATAATCCTCCCGCATGTAACAGAACTGACAGCATGTAATTACACATGCACATTATTTTCATAAAGTTGTTCACTCAGGTCATGTTTGAAATTCATAGTGAAGTTATTTCTTTATAAAGTGGAGGCTGTAAAACAAGGAAGTTTGACTCATCCTAACGCATAAGGAAACTAAAACTCAAGCATAAAACTATATGAATGATTTCAACAGTTGGCTCTTATCTAAAATTCAAGAATGGGTCCTTTAAATGTATCAGGTGTTTGAAAATAAGGAGAGAATTGTTAATTAAGATCCTATATGTTGCACCGGATGTGTTTTCTCCTACTTTTACTGTTTACTACATATCTAATATCATAGTATTCAATTTTCTAAAAGGTTAAAATGTTCTAATTTGATTTCATTACCAAGAACGTACACACCACCATAATCATCAGAATACTGAAACCTTAGATTCAGTAACTCACGCAGCTGTCTTAACCCACAAGGCTGACCACAAATATTAGCCTGCAAGATGAGTATTCATCCTACTGATAATATAGATCCCTCCTAAACATAAACTACCATTTTTGTGTAATTGAATATGTGAGAAAGAGCAGTTACATTGTGTTCTTCTTAGACTAACATTTAAATGTATGTTAGCATAAACTTCTTTAATGTAGCTTCTCATCTGTTCTATATCAAACTACATCACTTCAGTTCTTAAAAGCCTGTCAAATCAATAATTTGACATCATATAGACAAGAACTCCAATTAGACTGGTGAGTTGAATGTTTCATACTGCTTTCAAGAACATGCAAGTGGGGGCTCAGTGCAGTGGCTCACACCTGTAGTCCCAGCACTTGGGGAGGCCGAAGTGGGTAGCGCCTGAAGTCAGGAGTTTGAGACCAGCCTGGCCAAGATGGGGAAACCCCGTCTCTACTAAAAATACAAAAAGTTAGCCAGGCGTAGTGTCAGGTACCTGTATTCCCAGCTACTCGGGAGTCTGAGGCAGGAGAATCCATTGAACCCAGGAGGCGGAGGTTGCAGTGAGCCAAGATGGCACCATTGCACTCCAGCCTGGGCAACAAGAGTGAAATTCTGCCTCAAAGAAAAGAAAACAAAAACAAACAAACAAAAAACATGCAAGTCTTAAGTTTCTTTCTAACTAATCTGAGGAGGAATCAATTTGTAAAATATTGTGGAGCAAGGTGATCAAATGTTAGCCAAACAATTAGCAGTCTACTTACTGGGTATCACATGGTGTGGGCCTTGGGTTTCTTCTAAATATCTATTAAATCACATAGTCTTAGGAAAAAGAGAGTGAGCTGGAAGCACAATGTGTCAGCCACACCTATAGTGAATAAAGTTGAGTCGTATCTTAATTTTCTAGCACCAAGTCCCTTCGAAATTATATATCTGTTATATATATAAAACGGGGCATTGACTATATTTCTACTGTTGATCAAGATAGACTCGAATATGCTATGGTAACAATAAAACCCAAAACTGTCAGTGGTTTTAGGCAAAAGTGGTTTATTTCTTGCTCATGCAGCAAGACTTCTGATTCATATTGGCAAGGATCTATGTTGATGGATTCCCTATCATGTTATGACACCCTTTCTCAACATAAAGCTTCAAATTTATTGAAGACATGAAAAGGAAGTATGGAAAAATCAAGTATAAAATTCAAGCCTCTTTGATAATTTGTCCCAGAAAAAATAAACACCATTTTCAAATAGAGCTCATTGATCTGAATTAGTCACATGACCCTACCTAGCATAAAAAGACCTAGGTATCAGCTGGGTGTGATGGCTCACACCTTAATCCCAGCACTTTGGGAGGCCAAGGTGGGTGGATCGCTTGAGGTCAGGAGTTTGAGGCCAGCCTGGCCAATATAGTGAAACCCCATCTCTACTAAAAAATTACAAAAATTAGCTACGTGTGCTGGTGCATACCTGTAATCTCAGCTACTTGGGAGGCAGAGGCAGGAGAACCACTTGAACCCAGGAGATGGAGGTTGCAGTGAGCCCAGATAATGCCACTGCACTCTAGCCTGGGCAATAGAGTGAGACTCCATCTCAAAAAAAAACAAAACAAACAAAAAAAGGATTAGGAATCATTATCTTCCATTTTTGTAGTCAAGGGAAGAGAACTTAGAATGCTGATGGGCACTATTTATGTTTCTACACCTACTTAATCAATGTAGATCTAATACAAGATCTTTGTATTTCCCTTGGTTTGGAATGGGCTTCTGCCGTTTTCAATATGCCCAAGCATTTAGGGCCTGGATCAAATGTTACTTCACTCATAAAGTTTTCCTTGATATTCCTAGCTTTAAGCTACAGTTCATAATCCAGAATTCATAATCCCAGTGTGTATCCCTTATGCTGTACTTCTTCCTTCAACAGTTATGATTATATGTACATCTTATCCCTAACAGATGGTCAACTCTTTGAGGACAGAGATCATGCCTCATTCCTTTGAATTGCCTTCTCCCATTTTTCCTCCAGCAAATTCCTAGCATCGTCTTTACCATGGTAGGTCTATAGTAAGAGTGTTGTTAATTGGATGAGGGAGGAGGTTGACAAAAATATCTTATGGAAAAATTATTTCTGGCTGCCAAAAGTCAAAGTTATTATTATCTCTCAGTATAAGTAAAACCGAGAGATAATAGTTTCCTAAGAAGAATTTCCTCAAAATAGTGTCAAGCACATAAGATGTTCTAAATATATACTTGATTCATAGATTATTAATTTATTTGTTGTATATATGTGAAAATTATACATGAAACCATGGGATATCCAAAAGAAATCAACATAAATCCAACTTAAGCATTTAGCACTCTAACTGGAAGACTGCAAGCCATAGAAACTCATTAGTTCATTAATTCAATAAATAGATTAAATATATAACACATATGTATTTAATATATAATAAATATATTTAGCTGCTTACTGTTTGCCAGTTAATGTGAACAAAGTGGTGAGCCAAAAGCAGATGTAGTCACAGAAATCATGGAGCCATGGAGCGTACAATATAAAAGGGGAAAAGTTAGACAAAAAATTCATTATGATAATGACTATGAAAAAGAACATGTGGTTATGAGATCACCTGGAGAATGTTAGGGGCAGGACAGAGATTAAAAAAAGATAGAGAATGTTTTATTTATGCAAGGTTTAGCGAACATTATTAATGCCCACCAACCTTCTTCTTCTTGAATATTTGGGCATATTATACTTCCAGAAACAAGTGCTTTAAAAGTGTTGCATGATTTTTCATGCTGTCTTTCTCTGTGCAGCTATTGAAGAGTTACATGCTAAGATGAAAGTATCACAAGATGGAACAACTGGAAAGCGCCACCACATTAATGACAGCAGTTCATGACAGACAGATACGTCAATCCACGATAGACTTGTGTGAATGAGAATAAAAAGCTTGTTATGCCAAGTCACTAAGATTTAGTCTTTTTGTTTTAATGCATCATAACATAACCTATCTGGATTAATACACAGAGACTCAAAAGGAGAAACAGTGATTCACCACATGAAAAGAGCAGGATGGGGGGAACAGCTGTTGTGTTAAGCAAAAGGATCAACTGTGACAAAGTCCTTGGGTCAGAGGTAACAGGTGCTTTTGAGAAACTGAGTAGATTTAACTTCATGATTTAAATTTCTGCTAAAGCATGTAAGTAATGAGTTTCTAGAACTTTTGTTCAAAGTAGTCTTATTCCTAAAATTTTGATAACTGCTAAGGAGATGCAAGGTATATATTGAATGTATAGTTATGCAACTTTTAAGGAGAAAGTATCTCCATAATACCTTCAAAATATTCATTAAAAACAAATGCCTGAAATAATTACTAATTTCTTTAAATAGAAAGTTTCTTATTTTAAATATCTTGCTTTACTGTTTAGATAATAAACTAAATCCAAACAATGCATTTTTCTGGAAGATTAAACGTTCTTATTTTATACATAAATTAAAATAAAGCTGAACTTTTTCTATTTGGTTATTTCCTATCTTCTCTCTGAAGTGCATAAACCAGAAAAATATAAGGGGGAAGGAATAGACATTTTACACCAATGTACAATCATAACTTAATTAAAAATAAATCTAATTTACTATTAATATTAAGAAAACTAGACAACAATTATCCTCTGTATAATAATTGCTTTAAAATAAAAAGTATTGTCTTATTTTACTTTATTTCATGCTATCATTTAAAATAAAGTTATGCTATTCAAATTCTGATAAACACTAGCAACGTTTTACAAATTTTTAAATCTTGAACAAAAGTTTAAAAACTGTAATTATTGTGGAAACAGATTAATGTTGCCGATTAATATAGTACGAGATTTGAGAACAGACATAACAAAAGACCACACATGAATATCTGCATGAACATGCTTTAAATGTCTAATTTCTGGAACAAATAATTTCAAAAATAATACTTTTTTAAACATAGAAAAAATCTTGTAAGTATGGATTAGTTTATAAAGTTAACTGTCTTAATAGTTTTATTTTCAATAAATCTCAATAAATAGACCTGCTATTAAAACACAATACAAAGTCTATGAAAGCTGGTTAAGGTTTACCATATACAATAGTTTTCTTTTTCCCACAAAAATAAATGTGGAAATTCTAGGTATTAGAAATTAAGATTGGCATTTATCTTTGAAACTGTAATTTTTATGCTTTCATTTATTTAGAGAAACTATAGAAAATGGTTACAAACCTTTTAATCTGGAAGTTCTAATTTTTGAAAACTCATATACATAATTAGGTGAATAATGAAAAACTGGCATGGCCAAGTATTACACATTTGCTTCTTTTGCTCGATCAACTAATTTTCTTTTACATGTTTTTTTTTTTTTCTGGAAATCGAACTTCCTATGTATAAAAAATATAATATACCAATGCATACATAAATTAGCAATTTTGAAAACTTTGAGTTGAATATATTCTCTATGAAAACAATCATACATAAAATTGAGTTTTTCTCTGAGACTGCAAGACATTGCCCCGCATCATAGCACTGTAATGATGTCATTTGCCATTGCATAGCATTGTATTATGGAGAATATTTAGGAGGCTGTGTTATGTTCTATTAAATCTATTTCATCACTTGGCTTTCATTTGGATTTTTAAAATTCTTCAGATTGTCTACTGTTTTCTCAGAAAGAAGCTGCCGCACAATGCCAAATGAAACTGGATACCAGATAAACAAGAAGTTCCTGGCCAGTTTACTGCATTCAATGAGATTTGAGAGCTTTGAAAACATAAAACAACCAATGTTTTGATTGTTCTCTATTCCTTATATGTCTTTTACTTCCTGTTCTCATTTGGATATCCAATACCTATAATATTGAATGTATAATAGCTGTTTACTAATAGCTGCTCTCTCCTCTTTACATATTATTTCTGAGGCTTACTGAACTCTATTCAATACTTCAGGTAATAGCCTAATGCATGAAAGAAAAAAATAAAGACATTCAATATTAAAGAAGAAATTTTCCTAAGATAGTAATAGTTGACTAATAAATTTAAGAAAATGTTTGGAAAAAAAGATCCTTTAGAATTTTGTGCAATGGAAAATATTTCTCTTCCATTTATAAGAAGATAAAAAAAGATTTATCATGTAATTGAGTATTCCATACATTATCATTATTAACAGTTTATTAATAAGAACAGACTAAAAAGGTGAAAAAAATAATTTTTGAATGCCCTTAGTGATTTTGAGACAATCTATGTCTTCCAGTCAATGTCTTAAGATAGATGTCCTTCTCATGTATCCTGCTGTAGTGAGTGGATAGATTAGCTTGCTTCACAAACCATGCCTCAATCTCAATTCTTACTGATTATACGGTAAAAGAAAATAAATAGGCAAGTCATCAAAACCGCTCTGTATGTATCCTACCCATGTTGGAAACCATAAAAGTATTTAACAGAGTCAAACGTAAAGGTGCAGATACTCAATTTAACTGGTTCCACTTCCAACCAAGAGAAGTTCAGAATTTACATAGTCTGATTTTTTTTTTGTATGCATATGTACAGTTACAATTTAAGTACTGGCAATGGTTCATAGTTTCTCCTACTTTTATATCCATCAAAATCTCAATCAAATAATGTAAATTTCAGTATGATGGAGGAAAAAAAATCCCACTTTCTCTCAAGATTTATAAGATTTTTTTTATTCTGGGACTTAATTAGAAAATATTCTGGTTACAGTAAAACAAAGTGGCTACATTTCAGGCTCTGAGATGGGTTTACCAATCTCAAACTTTCACTGGTAGTGTGAACCAAGGAACACTGTGAAATCTGTCCCTTCATGTTGATAAAAAAAGAAAATAATAGTATTCATATCATGGGTTGGTTTTGTGAAATGAAATAATGTAATAAAGTACTTAGAACCCTGCCTGAGATATAGTAGTATCATCAGCATGCACGCGTGCGCGCACACACACACACACACACACAATCTCTAACTCCACAATGTGTCAGTTGCTCATTTTGAACTTAGAACTTGGAATATCAAATGCATAATGACTTCTCTTCTATCAAAATATCATTCATACATTAGGGCTGCTTTAAGTTCCACCCGCTCTATGAATATTTTTCCAAACTTTCTAGCCTCTGTAAATATGTCTCTACTCTTCATTTAGATAGCACATATTTGTGTATGCTAGTATATCCAAAATTATATTAAGGAAATGTTGTGGAAGATATTAAATGGCAGGCTGATAAGATTCTTAGTTCAGAGGCAAGGCTTAGCCATTAAAATCTTTTGAACAAGAGTAAATTCTAGAAGTGTAATTCCTAAGCCAAAGAGCATTCATATTTTATACTTTTACATGTCTTGCCAAGTTTCCCTCCTAAAAAGTTGTCAATGTCAACTAGCCTCAATAATGCATCTATAAATGTAATACTGGTTTAAAAATCAGCATTTAGTCTTAAAAAGCAAGCTTTTCCACCCTTTAAGGGGACACTCTGTTGGGTTAGATTCTAAGTCAAGGAGCACTTCCTAAAGTGGGTTCCTGTAGGAGATACTCAGGACACCGACCAAATAAACTTGGAAAATCGCTTAGTCAAGAAATTTTTATAGGCTTCGTTATTGCAGGCCTCCTCAGACTGCTTAATATGCTAGAGTATGCTGTAAATCTTTAAAAGAGCTATATAGTGGGCCACATTTCCCAAACACATTTGGCTGTAGAATCTTTTTCCCAGATCATTTCAAAGAAATAATGTTTCACAGAATACATTGGGACATGCTATTTGGTACCTTTAATTTTGTCACTTACTCACACATCAGCTAATATTACTATCTATTTCATATTGAAAATTGATTGCCTCTCCAACGTGATGGGAAGCCACTTACTTTGTCTTACTTATTCTGCGTAACAACTAGCACGACACACACTGTAGAAAAGGTGTACAATAAATCTTTGCTGATTAGTTGACATATTACATGTTTAACAAAAGAAAATTATATATGCAAGAAGTTCAAACAGAGTACATAAGAAAGTAAGCCATTTTCATCTTTTTAACTAATGAAAGTACTTTTTGCTTTTATCACACATAGAAGTGTCATTAAATGCTAGAGTACATTAAAGTGACTGTTTTTCTAACTAAACTTAAGCAAACACTTGCCATAGCACTTTTTTAAACTTTATTGCCAACATATTAGTCTTAAGACACATTCCAATAAATGCTTCATCTTACAATTGTAATAACTCAAAAACACTTGGGGTCTCAAAACATTAATAATGGCTTATTTGTGAGAGATAAAAGTTATTTTTCGTGTTTAAAAAAGAGTAGCTTTAAATTGGATAGGCTGCAATGAAAATATTCACATCATTTTATGGCAGTTAACAGACACCAAGGAGTCAATTCGTAGCTACGAGAGCTGTAAAAGACCACAGGGTTAGTATGTGCTATGACTATCAAGATCAACGTTGACTCTTCCCCTAAACATATCTTTTAAAATACCGTTAGCCTATTCATAAGATTATTTATTACATAGCCAAATATTGCTTGAGGAACTGAAAGGCAATGAGTCAAACCACAACTGTTGCTGCACACCACTTTAGAAGAAACAAATATTACTCAATATCTGCTTAGAAGGCAACACATTTTCAGTAATCAAAGCAGAGGCCTAAAAGTCAAATATGTTTTTGCCTACTTGTCTATTGCCTGATGGAAGCACATTATGTTGCTTGTTTTAAGGTATAATATATCTGTAGTTGGAGATCTTTTGTGCAATGCTTAAATTTCCTACACAAGATAAATGCCATATTTATTATTTTAGTAAAAGTTAAAAAAAAATATCTCAAATGTTCTTCTTAAGATACAGATATAAATTCTTGATCATCTACTATGAAGACCACATTTCACAAATGTCTCTACAGTCTACAGTCCTTTGCTCTACCAGCTGAGCTATCGAAGGGTGCACAAGCAGCCCATTTCAAACAATGTAACTCACTTAACACTTAACCTCCTTTCTCAGTGTGAAAACAGAGACTTATGCAAGATAAGTGACTTTCCTAAAGTTTTACAGCAAGTAAGTGACAAGTCTGGGTTTCAGGTTCAGAGGTGGCCTGGTTTTAAGCCTGTCTTTTCTCTTCTTCTACAACATGCTGGCTGTCCTTCACATTTTTATGTCCTCCCACAAAGTCTGCCATTTAGCATTATAATAATTCCTATTAAATATGAAGACTTGTTAAATAAAAAATTTAAAATGACGAAGTACCTTAATTTAATGTATTCAATTAGAAAGAGCAGAGAACAGAAAACGCATCCAGAAAAAAAGGCAATAGACTATTGCTTATGTAGTGACCTGAGAATTTGCCCAATTTGCTACATGAAAGAAGTCTAGCTGGGAATACAAAAATACATACTGTTAATTATCAGTGTCAAAACATAGACTGTGTTTCAGCATATGAATTTTTCAAACATAGTAAAAAGATGTGTTATCATTGAACATATATATATATATATATATAAAGGGTTGACAAGGCCAACTTGTTAAACAGATGAGGAAATTCAGTTTTTATATACTTGCCTTTTGCTGGGAAGGCAGCCAAATTTCTAACTGAATCTATGAAAGTCTATATTTTATTATAGCTATATGCATATAAATGAACAGTGTATAAAATATAGGCAGTTTCCTTCTAGTTTATTTAAACTGTAAAGGATCACTGTACCATTAAGAAAACATTCTCAGGTCTTAGGTTTAAGTCCTTAATCCATATCTTGAGTTGATTTTTGTATAAGGTGAAAGATGAGGATCTAGTTTCATTCTTCTACATGTGGCTAGCCAATTATCCCAGTATCATTTGTTGAAAAGGGTGTCCTTTCCCCACTTTATGTTGTTGTTTGCTTTGTCAAAGATCAGTTGGCTATAAGTATTTGTGTTTATTTCTGGTTCTCTATTCTGTTCCATTGGTCTATGTGCTATTTTTATACCAGTATCACACTCTTTTGGTGACTACGGCCTTATAATATAGTTTGAAATCCGGTAGCGTAATGTCTCCAGATTCGTTCTTTATGCTTAGTCTTGCTTTGGCTATGCGGGTTCTTTTTAGGTTCCATATGAATTTTAGAATTGTTTTTTCTCATTCTGTGAAGAATGATGGGGGCATTCTGATGGGGATTACACTGAATGTGTAGACTGCTTTTGGCAGTATGGTCGTTTTCACAATATTGATTCTATCCATCCATGAGCATGGGATGTGTTTCCATTTGGTTATATCATCTCAACTCAAGATGGATGGAGGACTTAAACCTAAGACCTGAAACTATAAAATTCTAGAAGACAACATTGGAAAAACCCTTATAGACACTGGCTTAGGCAAGGATTTGATGATCAAGAACCCAAAAGCAAATGCAATGAAAACAAAGATAAGTAGCTGGGACCTAATTGAACTAAAGAGCTTTTTACATGCAAAAGGAACAGTCAGCAGAGTAAACAGAAAACCCACAGAGTGGGAGAAAGTCTTCACAATCTATACCTCTGATAAAGGACTAATATCCACAATCTACAACGAACTCAAATCGGTAAGATTAAAACAAACAATCCCATCAAAAGTGGGCCAAGGATATGAATAGACAATTCTCAAAAGAAGATGTACAAATGGCCAACAAACATGAAAAAATGCTCAACATCACTAATGATCAGGGAAACATAAATTAAAGCCACAAAATGGGATGCCACCTTATTCCTGCAAGAATCACCATAATCAAAAAATCAGTAAACAGTAGATGTTGGCATGGATGTGGTGAACAGGGAACACTTCTACACTGCTGGTGGGAATGTAAACTAGTATAGCCACTATGGAAAACAGTGTGGAGATTCCTTAAAGAACTAAAAGTACATCTACTGCTGGATCCAGCAATACCACTACTGGGTATCTACCCAGAGGAAAAGATGTCATTATTCTTAAAACATACTTGTACATGCATGTTTATAGCAGCACAATTCACAATTGCAAAATTGTGGAAACAACTCAAATGCCATCAATCAACCAGTGGATAAAGAAACTGCGGTGTGTGTATGTATGTGTGTGTGTGTATATATATATGAGATGAAATCTTATACAGCCATAAAAAGAAATGAATTAACAGCACTTACAGTGACCTGGATGAGACTGGAGACTATTATTCTAATTGGTGTAAGTCAGGAATGGAAAAACCAAACATTGTATGTTCTCACTAATATGTGGGAGCTAAGCTATGAGGATGCAAAGGCATAAGAATGATACAGTGGACTTTGGGGACTTGGAGGAAAGAGTGGGAGGGAGGCGAAGGATAAAAGACTACAAATATGATGCAGTGTATACTGTTTGGGTGATGGGTGCACCAAAATCTTGCAAATCACCATTTAAAAACTTGCTCATGTAACCAAGTACCACCTGTACCCCAATAACCTCTAGAAAAATAAAATAAAAAGAAAACATCCTCTGTTCCACCCCCTTTCAGGAACTGAAGATTTCAAGATGTCTTCAAAAATTATACATGTCATTTTAGAATTTCAATATTTCTATGAGTCTACATAAAAGAGCGACCTTTTATGTAGGTCGCTTTAAGTTTTTTTCTCAAAAAAACTTAGAGACATGTTATCATCACTTTATATATTTCCACAGTGCATATCTTTGCTGAAGGGGTAATTTAACATTATGATCTTATTCTATTCCACTTTCATTCTTTCATAAATGGTAGAATTGCTACACAGGTAGCTCAAAACACTGGTGTTTCTATATAGTTTAGATTGGGATATTAGATTTTTAAATAAGGAAATACATAATATTTTGCTTTTTACTATTAACCATTAAAGGAAAACAATATTAGAGAAATCATAAGTTTAACATTAAATGAGTTCTTTAAAAAATAATATTTAAGGGGGACCTCCTTTTTCGGCTCTGGAGCCCCCCACCCCCGTGTCTCTATATGGGGGAGCCTCTTCCTTCTGTGTTCTTCCTTCTTGGCTATTAAACTCTCTGTTCCTTAAAACCACTCCATGTATGCCCCTGTCATTTTATCTAAACTGGCATGAGGACCAAGAACCCTGGTGTTCTTCCACTCATTGGAGCCATATCACTTATGTCTATGATTCATCTGGAGTTAATTTTTATGCAGGGTATGATATAAGAATCAAACTTTTCTTTTTTAAAAAGTACAGATATTCAGTTGTTTCAGCACTATTTGTTGAAAAGATTATCTTTCCCCCATTGAACTACCTATGCATTTTATAATTACCTTTGGTTATCTTGTAATCTCTACTTAGAGCTGTATTCAAATTTTCATTCATAAAATTGTTTATTTCTGTGATCTCTTTTCTTCTCTTGATCAGTCTTGCAAGCAATTTGTCTATTTTGTTGATTTGTTTCCAAATAACATATTTTTTGATTTGTTGGTCTCTACCTTATCATTTTTTTCCCTATTTTACTAATTTTCGCTTTCATTTGTATTATTTCTTCCTTTTTAATTCATTGGATTTACTCTCCTGTTCAATTAATGTTTTAAGATACTTACCTGACCAACGATCATAGTTTTACTGCTAATATAAGTTATTGAGGATATACCTTTCTCTCACAGCACTACTTTAATCATATCTCACAAATTCTCATATATAATTAAGGACTTATTTATATCTAAGGGGTCTGGGGAGTCCTGGCCTACAAATGATAAATTCTCATCAGATAGGTTGGGTTTTATTTAACCCTGTATATCATGATTTACTTTCCAACCTGACTCTGGCATAACATTACAAGACAAAGAAGAAAATCAAAATATTTCACCCAAAAACATGTTTCTTAGCCATATTTTGAAATGGCCCTGCAAAGCTGTTCTTTTTTTTTTTTTTTTTTTTTTTTTTTTTTTTTTTTTTTGAGACGGAGTCTCGCTGTGTCTCCCAGGCTGGACTGCAGTGGCCGGATCTCGGCTCACTGCAAGCTCCGCCTCCCGGGTTCATGCCATTCTCCCGCCTCAGCCTCCCAAGTAGCTGAGACTACAGGCGCCCGCCACCACGCCCGGCTAGTTTTTTGTATTTTTAGTAGAGACGGGGTTTCACCATGTTAGCCAGGATAGTCTCGATCTCCTGACCTCGTGATCCACCCGCCTCGGCCTCCCAAAGTGCTGGGATTACAGGCTTGAGCCACCGCGCCCAGCCGCAAAGCTGTTCTTTGTGGGGAAAAATTTGCACCTGTGAAGAATCTCTATCATCTGCTAGATCTTTTTCTTCCAGACACTCCCAATCCTAAAGAGACTATCTAAAATCTGAATAGGAAAAATCTCTCATCCTATCGTCTCTAAGGACAGCCACTATAAGACCTCAAAAGAACTCTGGGCTGCACAATCTTTATTTTTAAGCTGAATATTACCTTTCTATCAATCCTGGGTCTTTAGATAAACTTAACCAATTGTCAGCCAGAAAATATTTAAATTCACCAAAGCCTGGAACTTCTCACACCTATTTGAGTTGTTCCTCCTTTCTGGACCAAACCAATGTATTTCTTAAATGTATTTGATTGATATCTCATGAGTATCTAAAGTGTATAAAATCAAACTGCGCCCTGACCACTTTGGGTACAAGTTCTCAAGACTTCCTGGAGGCTGTGTCATGGACCATGGTCACTCATATTTGGCTTAGAATAAGTCTCTTCAAATAGTAAAATAAAAATAAAAATAATATTTAATGGAAGGACTGTATAACAAGTGACAGGGTGTCAGACAAGAAAAAAGTAGCAAAGCAAGAAAATAGTAAAAGGAAAGTCATTATTTACAGTAATTATAGGCAAGATATTGTGACAAAACTTGAAGCTAGAAATTTTCTTAAGTGTGATAATGTTGTTAAAGTAGTGAATTTCTTGAAAACGACATTTAAAATGTAGTGAATCTTTATAATACTTTGTATTGAGATGTAGGTGACCATAAATGCCATTTATGCCACACAGAGCTTTGCTGGCTATTTTATGGCAAAATGAAAAATAACAAAGTTGTTGATTGAAAAAAAGTTAATACTATGAAGAGAATGTGGTGAAAGTGGATGTTTAGAAATATTTTAATTTTTGACATATTTCTCAGAATTTTGAACACATTTGCCAGAAATGCTTAAGTTTAGCATCATGTGGCTACTTAATAAGAATAACTCATTAACTTCAAGTGAGATGGAAATACATCAGTTGGATTTCAGTAAAAATGTTGGCACAATTATTAGCCAATAATTTATTTTCCACTTAGATCTATATATTTTTGTGAGGAAGCATTTTTCAGTCATACGGCCATTAAAATCAATATATCAAACTATAGAATCAGATCTTCTACAATTCAAAATGTTTAACAAATTTGTAAAAAATAATGATTCACACTCAATTGCATTATCTCCTATTTTGTTTCAGCCAATACAAAAATACCATACTGTGTATACATATGCCATACCATATAAACATACCATGAATGAAACTAAATTTTTTAATATTATTCAATATTCATCTTATTCTTTTAATTTTATACCTTGCATATTTTATAATACATATGATATAGAACAGGTATCTAATTCATAAATGAATATAACGGCAGTATACTTAAAGATATTTTAACTATTCATGTATGTATATATGTCTGTAATTTTTACAAATAGAAGTATTCAATAATCATGCTTTTAGAAAAATATTTGTATAAATGATACTTCTGGAGACCAACTTTTTAGATGCTGTTTCCATTGGGTATCTCACTAGCTCTGTTTTACTGTACAACCAATACTTAGTTCAAAATACCAATAATTATGCTATAAATTCAATTCAAATTCAATCATTGATCATAAGTGAGTTCATAAAAAATTCCACACTAATCTGAACCATTTTCCAAACTAATCATTTTAACCAACATAAAAACAAATCATATATAAGATTATCTAAATTATCTTGAATGTTGCTTTATCATATATCTATAATTAAAAATGATCTTAGAAATCAAAACTATCATTTTTCACTTGATCTTAGCCAATAGGTTGAGAAGCGATAAAACTACCATTTTCTATTTGAGTTTTGTTAATTTCCTTACAGATAAATGTTAATAATCTTTTCATATGTGTTTTTCTAATATAAATTTATTATTCATATATTTATACATTTGGGTGTCCAAAATGCTTAATATATTGAGTTATGAGATGTACATATACATTTAAATAAAGATTAAATAAACTTTACCTCTCTATATAACAGATTTCACTGTGCTAAACACTAATTTTATTTGTGCCACTCAGAGCAATCTAATTATAATATTTTACAGAACTGTAAGGCATCTTAAAGATTTTCCCTGACAGCCTCATTTAACGAACAAGGAAGCCAAGACCGAGAAACTTGGTAGTTAAATGTCAAGAAACCGAGTCATGTAAATCTTATCTGGTACTTTCCCATTAAATGGCATAAATGTATGAGATCTATGGTCAAATTAAAGTTTAATGATTTGTTACTGGGATAGTAACTGAGAATTTCCAAGGATAAATTCCTCAAGTATTTATTTTGTTGTAAGGTACTTACCATCAGAATTCCCAGTTCCAAAAGATATTTACCTGGTGCCAGAGCAACATCCCTAAAGCCCAGATAACTGGATGTTTATAAAAAGTCCTACAAGTTTCCCGTAATGTTACCACTTAATGCAACATCTGATTTGATAAAGTCTCCCCATGATTTGTGTTATAAAAAGCATAACATCTCATCTTTTGGTCTATCATTTTGTTCTTTTTTATATATCCTACTCTACTCTATTGGATATCTGTTATTTATTGCCTGCCTAGTATCCATTACACTTCTTTTTTAGTAATAGCAGTCCTGTGTTTTTTTGTTCAAAGATCTTCTCCTGGCTGGGCACGGTGGCTTATGGCGTAAACCCAGCACTTTGGGAGGCTGAGACAGGTGAATCAGGAGGCCAGGAGTTCGAGACCAGCCTGTCCAACATGGTGAATCCCCGTCTCTACTAAATATACAAAAAATTAGCTGGGCGTGGTGGCAGGTGCCTGTAATGCCAGCTACTTGGCAGGATAATCGCTTGAATCCAGGAGGCAGAGGTTGCATTGAGCCAAGATCGTGCCACTGCACTCCAGCCCAGCCTACAGTGTGAGACTCCACCTCAAAAAAAAAAAAAAAAAAAAACAACCTTCTTCCCAACTGGGATCATGATCTGACCTAGCCAAACGAAATTGTGAGCCAATACAACACAATTACAGTTTTGCTGAGAATGTGGGAACAAAGGCAGTTTCAGAAAACCTTAAGATGATGGGATTGGAAGTGCTTCAGCAACATTTCAAACGTGACCACCAGAAGCCTGAGAAAATCACCATCATACCCACTCTAGTGCTAGTGCATCCTTGCATGATAAGCCTCCCATCTCTTTCCATAGCTGAAACCTTGACAACACTTCTTCTGTTAAACCTGTAGAAGAGTCCTCACTCTCCCACCAAAAACAAAAGCTACTTTTCATGGAGATGTTTGATCGATAGAACAAAAACATTCCAATCCTTTGCTTAAGAAATTATAAACTGTAAACCACTTTAATGTCATTGAAATGTTTACATATACCTCTTTAAAAATTGAAACCTTTTAAGTAGAATTTAAAGTATACTTCTAAATCTTTTTAAATGAAAGAAAAATTTAGCCAGTTCATCAAATAAATGCATATTTCAAAGAAATTCACATTTATTTCTTAAACAAGTAGCAAAAAATCAAACTATATAAATTTAAAATACTTTATGAATATTCAGTTCTTTTTTGAAAAATTTTGAACAGAATAGATGAGAGGAAGAGATGGAAATGTGTTCTGCATACAACAGTGCAGTGACATTTCTACAGTCAACGCCAGTGATTCATACTAAGAGAGCAAAGTAAGAGAGCAGAAAATACCAATTAGTGAATAATCCAAATAACATTTGGAATCTATGCATTGCTTTCTATTTGATTATGAATACCCTTGATGTTTTGGAATTTACAAGCAGGAGTTTGAACTAAATAACAAAGCCAACATTAATATCTAATTCAGACACAGATGGAAAATTTTCCAGATTCTTCATCTTCTACCTGAAAAATTTCCAGGTTGAAGAAGTTCCATCCCAGACTAGAGAAACAAGGCAGACTTCTGAGTGTCTCCACAATTTCTTCCTAATCTTTCAATTCAGGATAAGAAGATGGCAGCACATTTTGTTTCAAAAGATGTTTTCTGTGAGTTGAATTAGAGAACCGTCTTGAAACGCTTTTGACTTTCAGCTTTTAATAGTTAATTCATTTAAAAATTCAGTAACTCAGCACTCACAATGTTCTAGGGCTAGGAAATTAATCGTTCAGTAAAACAAATCCAATTTGCATATACTGAAGGTCTTATTTTAAGTGGCCTTAAATCCTATTTAGCACTATCTTGGATTTAAACACATAGTAGCCACTGTGGTCAAGTTGGTAAGGTGTCTGTGTACGTCATAAAGTGTAATCCTCACAGCTCTATCTGGACAATATTACCAACACCATTTTATAGATGGAAAATTCACACTTGGCAAAGCTAACTAATTTACCTAAAGTCATAACGATGGAATGGAACATTTCAGAAATTGAATCCAAAATATGACACTCTTTTCAACATATCAAACTGATTCCCAGGAAGGAGAAGGATTTATTAAATAAAAATAAATTATAATGTTATCCAGGCCAAGGATCTCTGCATAAGCATAAAGATTTCTCTGTAATAAGCGATGTAACAGTTACTTCATGGAATTGATGCATTTGCCTTAACATCTTAGTGTCCTGACAAGAAAACTCCTAAGGGTGGGATAATATGTAAGCTTATGAAATAATCAAAGAGAAATTAGATAAAATTAACAAAAAAATCAATATTTTCTATATAAGCTGTTATATTAAGCTTTGCTTTATCACATTTTCTAATAATATTGAGGGATGACTTAGTCTCAGGAACGTTCTTAATTTAAATTTATTTAACATTTTGTGCTTTCAGAATTTGTACTAATTGGATTAATAGGCACATTTATCCTCTTGTCTTTACTGAACTTAAAGGTCTCAAAGAGCAGAAACTTATCTTATTTACTGTGATACCTTAGCAACACCCAATATACTACCTGACAGGTAGTGTGGGAAGTCAATAAACATTTGGTATATTTGTTTTTCTCTTATAAACTTTAACCTGGTCTGAAGTAGTCCTGTCACTGAAATAAAAATTAAGTAGTGAAACTTAAAACTTGAATATTTAAAACAGGATTACTTAATCCTTTCAAAAAAAAATAATCAGTAAGGCTATTATTTGGTCTCATGTAGACACAACAACTACTTAATTGTCTAAATTTCCTACTTCATTATTTTCTTTTAAAGTATATACAATGACAAACAGGAATAAAATTAACTACTGTCTTCTACTTTTTTCTATTATATTGTATTTGATGCATCCAAAATAAATGTTTATGTAAGCTATGAAATATAATGATAACACTAACTCTTGTGATTTAATGTGAATCCTAGAATATTGCCATTTCCTACTTTTTCCCCAACATCAACCCCTTGTCTCCCCTCTGGGGGCATTATCCTGATTTTTGTGTTTACCATTCTTCTTGCTTCATCTTTAAAAGTAGCGTTACAAACGATTTGTATACTGCTAAATAAAACATAGTTTAGTTTTTTATTCTATTTGAGCTTTACAAAAATGGAACCATACTTTATGCTGTCTTCTACAACTTGCACTTTTCTCTCCATGTTATAATCCTGTAATTCATCTTTCTTTATTTTAGCTACAATCTATTCAAATGTGTGTCCACCAAATAATGTTTCATTGTATGAATAAACTATATGTTCACCTTTTTTAAGTTTAAAGATGTAGGTAATTTTTTTAACCTAAGTTCTCAATCATTGATGTTTCAAAAGAAATGTAGCTTGAGTTCTTATAGAAAAATTCTGAGAAAAATCTATAGTAGGAAATATTTCTAATGTATGACTCGAATAATATCATGGGTATTTTAAGCATACATACAACAAATAGATACATCCCTAAGGCAATACCCAAACTATGTCTCTGAACTCAGTTAACTCTTCTGCACATGGATTAGCACATCTATTAAAATCAAGTGCCCTAAATTAAAGTAGCTATATTTTTGGTTAATATAAAAACATTTTTAACTAACAGGTTTTCCAAACTAATAGCAATAATATATGTAAAGTGATTTTCTGAAGGGGGTTCTATGAGGGAGTGTATGATTTCAAGATTCCTAAAATAGTCAAATCAGTTATAAATTTTCCAAAGTCCATGGAAAAGAAAACATCTGACTCTAACAGTTATGTTTAATTTAACATAGGAAAGAGTTCAGGTAAACACAGTGGTCTTAACTGCCTCCAAATTTCATGGGATGTCATAGGCTCTCCTTTCTACTTTCTCCAGAGAGTGGTCTGAATAACGCAAGTGAACATTGCTTTAATGATACTAAAAACAGAGTTTTCAGTGAATCATTCTAGCTTAATTTAGATAAAATTCAAATTTGCACAATGGTTAAGTTGATATAAAACTCTAAAATTCACTTTGTATCATACTCATTTCTGCAAACTTTCCCTCAAATCTTTACCCAATTCACAGATCCCACAAAATATGCATATAGGTTTATGCATAGTTGAATACATAAAACTATTAGTTATTTAAAATACATCATGAGCTAACAGTATTAAACAGCTGCCTTTAAAATTAGAAAGCAAAGTTCTATTGATCTATATGTCACTAGTCTACACAGTTAAGAAATGAAAGTAAAACCACCTATAAGTGATCATCTTAATTTCATTTTCATGGAACTCTGATCATTGACAAAATGCATATTCATCTGCTATACATACAATCAAATCCATGAGTAGCAGTTTAAAAATTCAGTCCTGAAATCATATATTTAGAAATATCCATACTTTTGCTATTTTAAAAACTATTTAAATTAAATATGTTTGGCATCATTTAGGCATAGAACAAATATTCTATAGCGTTCAATATTATGTTGAAGGATTAAGGCAATTAGGAGGATATGGATTTTTGAATTTTAACATGAGATTAAAATTTTTCAAAAAGAAAATATTTAGTCCAACTTCTTTCACTTGGAAGAAAAAAGTCCCACTAGTTAAACCTAGTCCTAACACACATGAATAGTGTTTTTAACTTAAGAGCAGCCCAGTAAAGGAGTTCAGCTAGTGGATGTTAAAGCCAGACTCCCTGGGCTTAGACCCCAGCTTTGCAAATGAACTTAGACCTCACCTGTAAAATGAAAATAATTATTCTACATATTTCATTGAATGATAGCCAGGATTAAATTGGTTAATTTATTGCAAAGCACATATAACAACGTCAGCTCATAATGAGTACTCAAAAAGATTTATACTTTGATTATTTACTTGCAATTTGTTAATCTATGCCTGCTAACAATATATTAGATCCAAATTTACAGCCTTTTTGCATTTTTTAAGATTGACTTTTAATGTATTTAGCTTAAAAAAAAAACAAAACGCACATTTCTTACAGGAATGATTAGAGAGCTCCACTACTTTTGTCCCACTTTTCAGATGAAAAACAAAATGTCTTCTGATTTCTAGCTTTGTTTTGTTTTTTCTAATTTCTTCAAGTAGTTGCTGTCTATACAAGAGACTCTAAGTCTTATATTCTTCAAGGTTCTATCAGAGAGAAGTGTTTTGACAATCATTCTCTCGTCCCCAATTTCTTCTCACTTTAACTGGGTATATTAACTACTTATACCTTTGGGACTTTGTCAACCTAGACCAATAATTTGAGAGAACTAGTGTGTATTCAGTAAGGAAATGTCTATGCAATATGGATAGTATTGCTCTGGTACCATTATTTCAGTTTTCCATGCCTGGTATAATAGGACCAATCATATTTTTAGTTTAGTGTCATTGCTAATAACTACAGGAGCCACTGAGACCTGAAGCATTGAAGGAGAGAGAGTCAGCAAGCTGAGCCAATGTGTGAAAACACTCATTAGGCTTCCCTAAGAAAATATTAGACTGCCAGCTGCTTAACTGAGGAAAACTTCGGCAAGTCATTTGCAACTGACATAAGTTTGAGGAACATTTTCAAAGACAGCAACAAATGAACTTCTCTTGGCACAAAATGTGCCAGGTACTAGAAGACATGAAAGCAGAATAACAGAAAACTGGTAAAGAAAATGAAGCATGGAAATGTATGATAATTGAACAATGTGAGTGATTAATAAAATGCAATCCTCGACAATTTATCAAATCGACCAAATACTAAATAAACATAGTAGTTTTTAAACTGAATGCCAAGTAGTTCAAGTGCACTTTATCAAATGAGCTTGTTCCCTGAAAACAAATATAAAATGATTTTGAAAATACTGACTTAACAACAAGTGTTATATCTGAATTGCAAAAAAATAATCATTTCTTATTTCTCTCTGCAACTCACCAGGATGGTGTCTAGAGACACATCATTTTCATACATATTTCTGATGGTATGTTTGAAACACACCGTTTACACTAGGAGGATCCTAGGCTACATAACTTTTGGGCAACTTCTTGCTAGAGAAGAAAACGTTACCTTATTTTTTTATCTATTATCGCATAAACTCCACAAAGGCTTTCTTAATGAAAGCAACATATAATAAACAGAGTATTTTACATAATATGTTTAACTAAAGGCTCCATTATTAAATCCATTGTGTCAACTACTGATTTATCTCTCTATATATATGTAAATATTATGTATTATATATTTTATATATAGTAGCCACCCTAGTATAATTTATATTGTTGTTATTTTTTTAATATGACAAACATTGAATAGGAAATTTTCTTTTCAGTTTAAAGGTATTTCAGATTTAAAAAGAAAATCTGAAAAAAATTACCAAAAAATCCTGTGGTGTTAAAATCTGAATTATGATATAATGAATTTTTCTGACTTTCCTATCGTGGCAAATTTTGCTATAGTCATGTAATAAACCAGAAAAAAATGTAGAAATGTAGTTCACCAACCTGGCAACATGATTCATATCCTGAAAGTTGAGTGCACTATTTATGCCAGACTTAGTATCCTTTTTAAACATAAGATTTTAAATATGTGTTGTGTATGTCTCAGGAAAGTATGTTAAACACAGTGCAGTATTTCAGTTATTTCATGGATCCATGCAATAACTTAAGGAGGACCAAAGATAAATATGCAATTTAGAATATGACGCATTTTCCACTTTATATATGCTGTATTGATATGTAGTGTTAGTTTACTCATCCATAAGTGGAGTAGTATTTAGAAATATCTGGTTGTCAATTTTGTATAAATTATAGGATACGTCTCTGACTTAAACAACGATGCTACAAGTTTCTTTCTCCATAGTTTGAACCTTCCAGACATTCTCTACATAGTGTTTCTAGATAAGCCGACCTTGTCTTCCCATAACCTCCTGCTGCACCATCTTGTTTGCTTCTGCAATCTATCCTAGTGTTCTAGCACAGAAGAAGGCATAGAGTTTGGTTGGCAAAAAGATCCTAAGCAAGGTCTAACTTTTAAGTGTTAAAAGAACATGAGGAATTTTGTTCAAGCCATAGAAAGAGAGAAACATTCTAAAATTTATATAAATCATGAATGCAATAAATGTAAACTGTGAAATTTATAGAGTTACCCCTTTTGACCATCACAAATCTCAGCAAAACATCCAGAAGAATGTCAAAACTAGAGCAACATAGCTTTTTTGGAAGCCTGTCAGGAAAAACTAATTATAAAATGTACGCCTAAGGAATGGAATTGATTTGGTTTTTTTGGTAAATCACTTGAAGTTGGGATGTCTACCAAAAATGATGACTTTGGATAGGTTGACAGATTATTTAAAATTGTATTTAAAAATCAGTAAGATGCAACAAAATGTAGGACAGTGCCTCTTTCCCCCCCTTCTTCCTCCTTTCCATTCATAGTCAAATGTCTTGAAAAGGAGTAGTCTACAGTATCTGTGCTCTCACCTCCTGCTCATCAATTAATTTATACCTTTTCCTCCCACCTCTATTGTAACTGTTGTCAGCAAGATCAATAAGAATTTATCTCTGTGCTAAACAAAACAAATACTCATTAAAAAATAAAATAAAATAAAATAAAATAAACCTAAGGTATCTGACATCTCTGCAGAGTTTGACATGATTGACCACTCCCTTTCTTCTTAAACTTTGTCTTTCCCAGGCACCAGTAATGCCACAGTAGTCTCCTGGCTTTCCCCTAATTGGTTAACTCCTTCTTAATTCTTATCACCTACAGCACACAACTCCTACCTCCATCTGTTATTCTTCAATACAGCAGCCATCCTGTGTTGGGGAAGAGAATGAGAATTGGAGCTGGGGAGGGAGATGGCAAATGTAGCTTGAAAAGGTCCTGAAGTCCTCCATAGAATTTATTTATACTCTAGAGTATCCTGCAATCTTCCACTGTGAGTGAGATAATGAAAACCTTGAACTAGAATGATGGCAAGGGGATTAATAATAGTAGAAAGAAAGTTTATTGCAATTTAAAAACTGTAATTGTTTATTTGGTCTTTAGTGTTTCAATTCGCACATTGAATTGGAATGCATTCACCAATATGTGACAGTTAGATATCCTATCCATCTCTCCCCAAAAGGAATCACTTTTAATAACTGTGTATGTATCACTTTAGTGTTCTTCAAAGTAATTATGATAATACATAGGAATTACAAAATGCATTAATTAATATATAATATGCAATTACATATTAATTACATGTATATTATTATGCTTTTACATAATGTAATACTTTCAATATCTTGTATAAATCACTTACATTTTTCATTTTTTATTTCCTGTCTCAGAAATCTTTTTATTTCAGTGCATTCACATTCATATTGCATGACTACACCAAGATTCATTTAACTTCTCCCTAATGATGGATATTTAAGTGTGTCTAAAGTTAACTATTATAAATAATGCTCAAATGAACATCCCTGTGTGTGTGTGTGTGCATATTATATATCTTTTTGTACCAATGCATTTACGTAGCATATATTCCCAGAAATGATATTGCTGACTTAACGGGAATGTACCTTTCAATATATATTAGGTGGCACCAAATTGCTTCATAGATATGTTTTAATAATGAATATTTTTACCAACAGTGTAGGAGAGTACCTGCTTCCCTATATCAATTTCATTAATTTTGCAAAATTACAAGCATGTAATATTTCCTTATTATATCAGTCATTATCATAATATTACAAATGAGAAAACTAAAATTCAAAGATGCTAAGGAACTGGCCAGCACAGTGGCTCGGGCCTGTAATCCCAGCACTTTGGGAGGCCGAGGTGGGCAGACCACTTGAGGTGAAACCAATATTGTGAAATCTCATCTCTACTAAAAACAAAAAAATTAGCAAGGCATGGTGGCACACATCTGTAGTTCCAGCTACTCAGGAGGCTGAGGTGGGAAGATCGCTTGAACCCAGGAGATGGAGGTTGCAGTGAGCAGAGATCACGCTACTGCACTCCAGCCTAAGTGATAAAGTGAGATTCTTTCTTGGAAAACAAAACAAAACAAGAACATGCTAAGGAACTTTTCCCATGGTCACATAGCCAATAAACATTAGAGCCAGGTTTCAAATCAGGTTACTGTAGTTCTTTCTACAGATCTTGTTGCTTAAAAAAAAAAAAAAAAAAAAAAGTACAAATGGATAAGCCAGATGCAGAACCTGTAGGACATGTTGACTGGTAATGCCTCACTCGTCAATTTGAATGTAAAGTCCATCAGAATACATCTATACACAATGAAGTGTGGCCATTGAGTAGATACATGTGACATATGTTGCCATTTAAGTATCTGTACAGCAATTATGCAATCTGCAATCACAAGCAAGATAACTGGTATAAGTAATTTGACAAAAAAATTGCTTACTATAATGATTTCAAAGTTCATATAATATGCATTAATTGATCTTTGAATTTTTAATTAGTAACATAGTCTAGAAAAATGAAACTGGTTTCAGTCCTCAAGCTCCCTTGGTAGTTTTGAAAACTGTCTAAAATAAGATGTTTAGAAAGGTTCTGTTTAGTGGAATTTTTAAAATCCACTCCAAAATTTGTTTGCATAGAATCACACATTAATGCTGAAATACAGATTGAAGTAGCTGAGAGGTTTCCTTAGATACTTATTTTGTTGTAGATGGTTCTTATGAGCTCTGCCACCTCTATATGTGTACTGATATGCTTCTCAAGGGATTTGGTTCTCAAGCTGAGAAAAAAATCTCTATCATTAATATTCAAAAGTAATTCAGCATTATAATTATCATGATACGTGATAATCCCCATTTTTTGAGAAAAGAACAATTAGAAGAAAGTTTTCAGAATTTTTGAAGTACTATTAATAACATTAATCAGACTAATTATAATAATAAATAGCATTTATCAAGCACCGGCAGTGAACTAAACATTTGGAATAACATATTCCTTTACAATAAAACCCTGCAAGGTAAATATTGGTAAACTGAATTTACAGATATATTCAACCTGATCAGGTCACAGAGCTGAGTTGGAATCTAAACCCTGTTTGTGAAATATTAATAACATGAAGTCAATAAGCGTAAATACAAGTCTTTGAAGGATAATAATTCCCAAACAATAATTTTAGTCTTATATAGTTGCTTTTTTAGTATGTACTTTCTTTCCATCAATTATGGAAGACAAGGATACTACCAAGAAAAAACGAGATCACACTTTTTCTTCTAATATCTAGTTGACCTATTTAAGTTTACTAATAATTAGAGACAGAAAATTTTGAGTATATTAAAACTCATCATGATCATGTTGAAAATCATTCATCAAAAGTAGTTATCTGCAAAGTCACCTTAACTTTAAAGTTAGTTAACTCCCTGCTCCATTAAATTTAGTCCTATAAAACAATAGCATAGTTATCTAGAAAACCTATAGATCACTATAAATCCCAGCAATACAAATTTTTTTTAAAAAATCTCTTATTTAGATAAATCCCACATATCTGTGAGTCATAAATTCTAACTTATCATGATTATAGACCTATACTTAGCTGAGAATCTTGAATCCCTAAACTCATTTGGTTTTTAAAAATTTAACACACAGCAATTGGTTTTCTTTGGGAAAGAACACAACCTTTCTATGTATACATAATCAATACTGACATTTTGATAGAAGATAGAACTGACTTTAAGGCCTTCAATCCAGAATCTACCATTATTTAAATTAAATCCTGGTTCAAAGCATTGCACTTTATAGTGTTTCAAGTTCTTACATCCACACGTGAGGATAAAATTACAGCAAATCCAAGAGCCAGAAAGTACACATTATATAAATGTTACATTACTTATAATATAAATACCTACAATATCATAAAAAACAAGGATAGTCAATCTGGCCCTTTCTGCTGCTTAAAATATCAGTTCACTTTTGTCCTGTCATCCATTAGCTGATTAAGAAAGTAAACAAATATCCACTGGGAACTAACTGATTGCCAGGCACTGTTGTAGGCTTTCTGGCACAGTCCCCACCTAATGGATCTTACAACAGAGTATATGCCTATACTAAGCTAATAAACCTAATATAGTATGTAAGTTATGCTATATTAGGCATAGTATATACTGTGACTTAAATCTAACACAAATAAAATACTCCAACTTGAAAACAAATTTAATGGCAGAAATAAGAAAAAATGTTAAATGTCAAATATTACAAATTAGCAATGACTTCTGGAAACTTAACTTTCTCCAAAAGAAAACAAAATAGGATGAGATAAAAAGATAAGGTAGAAAATTTAAGAATCATAAAATCAAAGCACATTAAAAAGTACTTAAATATCATTGCCGCTTTTATAAACCAATATAGTCCTAAGCTTTATTTGCTGCAGAACTAATTCAGTGTTCTAAAACGAATAAAGCCTTATGTTATGACAGCTATAAAACGTACTAACATATCAATAAAAAAACATAAAGTTCCCTAGAGAAAAGAGTACTTTTTCTTTCAATAATATATTTTAGATTCACCAAGGCATTTGCATTTGGTAAGTGAAAGAAAATAGCAATGCTATTTTAAATATCATCAACTTTTCCTAAATCAAACTTCATCATCACATATCAAAGTGTTTTGTGAACACACCTATTTACAGTACTTATAACAGTATTAATAAAAACTAAGGTTGTAAACTAGTGAATGATTAACAATCATTTGGAATATTCAATAAGCATATTTAAAACATTTTAGCCATAAATTTCTATTTCTTATTTTAAAGTAAAATTTCATAACAATTTAAAATTCAGAACTTAAAGTTAACCTTAAATTAGCTATGAATGTAAGCATATGATACTTTTTAAATAAGAAATATATCTCTAGTGCTAAATATGAAATTTTAATATCTTAGGTATATAAACAAAAAGAATAAGCAATAACAAGATGTGTAGTAGGGTTATTTTTTTCAGCTTTATACTCCCATCTGGTGGAACAAAAATGTTATCACCTTATTTAAAATGTGACAATCAAAACTGCAAAATGTCATATTTCCACAAAACTCAGTAAGAGTGAATAGATCAACCTAAGGACCTACACTTGTATATATTTCAGACTTATTCATTTGGTCATTCCTTATTGCATTAAATCAACAAAATATTTATTGAGCATGTGCTATGTGCCCAGTACTATGGCAAGTATTAAACACAGAAAGTTGGAAAGTTAGACATCATCTCTGACATTATGGAGTTCATCATTCAATGCAGGAGGTTCCAGTTGAATAAGTAAATGGAAGGGTGAGTACAGAATTCCAATGCTGTGGTAAAATCTATGAAGGAAGCAAATTGAAAGGTGGGAGGATAAAAAAAAAATAGATAGGGTAGTGTCCTTAAACTGGCTTGCTTAATGAAGCAGATTACTAGAAAAAGAAAAGAGAATACCTTGGGGTGTGGAAAGGAATTTAGTACACTTGGAAAGATCAGAGTGACTGGAGCAGAGTGAGTGAGCAGAATATTAGAGGAGACAGAGTGAATTAGATCTATTTAGCTCTTGAAAGTTGTGTATTTTTTACTTTAATTATTTTTCAGCCTACTTAGACCCTTTTACCCAATATAAAACCAGAGGTCACCAAGCAACAACGTTATTTCTCAAACCATGATAACAACTATTTCAAAGGTTTGTTTGATCAGTCTCTAAATCCTTAGGTTATCAGCAAAATTGTGTGAATTATATTTGGGCCTGAAACTTAAGTGACTTTCAAGCTCAGGATAACTACAGATCTTTTTAAAATTTGAAAGCTAACTCTAGTTAGTAAACAATCACTTAAACATTACAAAACCCAAAAATACATATTTGTCCATTAGGTTTGAAAGCTATAAGTTATATTTCATGAGTGCTTACTCTCCAACCTTATTACCTTAAAAGGTACAGATTTTGTTTCTCTTGAGCACTGAAAATGAAGCATTTTTCTAAATGCCAAGTTAATCATTGTTGACAAAATATATACCATGCATAGTGTTTGTGCAATCTGTAATTACAAACGACACCCACTGACAGTTCAGAATAGTTTCTACCCCAGCAAGCAGTTACAAATATTGAAGACCATTGTCTGATCCCATAAGGCATGTCATTAACTTTCATTATTACTAATGGCAGTTATAGGCATACTTCCAAAGTAAATCACAGGCATTGTGTCACATCACTGCTCCTAAAAACGCTTTATTATCAGGTTGAAAATTTTTGGTCATGTAGGCATACTGTTATTTTATTTTTTTTCTTTAGGAAAAGTCCAGGGTCAGGCATGGTGGTTCACGCCTGTAACCCCAGCACTTTGGGAGGCCAAGGCGAGTGGATCATATCTACTAAAAACACAAAAAGTTAGCCAATGTGGTGATGTGCGCCTGTAATCCCAGCTACTTGGGAGGCTGAGGCATGAGAATCGCTTGAACCCAGGAGGCAGAGGTTGCAGTGAGCCAACATAGCGCCACTGCACTCCAGCCTGGGTGACATGTAAAGTACCAGATATGTAAAATACCAGCACACATCCTTCCTGTCTCCTCTTATGTGCTTTTGTAGTCAGTATATGATTTAGGAAAGAAAGCAAAATCAGTTGATTATTTACTTCAAAAAATCTTATGTTAAAAAAAAGGTGTATTTGTATAACAGAACCCAACATTGGTAAGTAAAATGCACATCTCCAATATACCCTGTTTGAGGTACGAACTGATAACAACCTTTATAACTTGACATGAATCAGAAGACTTAAAAACATTTATAACATTTATTCAGTAATTCCACATTAATAATCAGAAAGTCACGTGACCAAGAATTAACAACCATCTTGGGGAAGTCAACGAACTCTGCATAATATATGGAAACCAGTCCAATTTTATATGCATCTTAAAGGCTAAATGGTAGAATACCTATGAATTTAAATAGACATGTAAATAGGTAGGTGGGTAGATGATACACAATATAGAATATATGCAAATATATTAGTTTATATATTATAGAGAACATAATTGATAGAATAGAAAAAGTCTGAACAGCATATATTAAAATATTGACAATCTTGAATGAAGAAATTATAGGTAATTTTCCTTCTTTTATATCTATATAAACGTATATATAGGTATTACTTTTAATTTAGTGTATTTACTTATTTATTTATTTATTTGTGATGGAGTCTCACTCTGTCTCCCAGACTGGAGTGGATTGGCTCAATCTCAGCTCACTACAACCTCCACCACCCAGTCTCAAGAGGATCCTACCACCTCAGTCTCCTGAGTGTCTGGAACCACAGATGCATACCACCATGCCTAGCTAATATTTTTGTGTTTTTAGTAGCAACAGAATTTCATCATGTTTCCCAGGCTGGTCTTGAACTCCCGAGCTCAGGCGATCTGCTCATCGCGGCCTCCCAAAGTACTGAGATAACAGGCATGAGCCACCACGCCTGGCCCTGGTATTACATAATATGAAATATTGTGTTTTTAAATACATTAAGATGTATAATATTTATCATGAGCTAAATAATATGGTATTCCAAATCATCTATAATACTAATTCTTATTAATTTTCTAAATCATATAATCAGTAAAAGTAATAATTATTAAAGTTTTTAAACTTCAAGGGTTCTAATATACTTATTAAAAGTATGTTTTTAAAATAATGTAATATAATACAGTAAAGAAATAACTGAGTAGTTTAGCCAAAATTATAACTCTTTTAAACTTATTTGAAACTGTACCTACAATCACTCTGGACTGATTCAGCTTTGAGTAGAATTTTTCTTTGAGTCTTTGAGTCTTTGAGTAGAATTTTTTGAAGTGGGCATTTAACAGTTCAAGCAATAGTAGACCTCAAAGTTCACATTTATTGAAGACTGTGACTGAAATGAAGTGTGAATTTTTATAAATTCAAGTTTCATATCTAAATGAGTGTTATTCCCTTTAAAATTGTTCCCTTAAGATGTAATATACTAATAAAACCGTTTCTGCTGTGCATATAAATAACATTTATAATTTGCTTGTATAAAAACATGATATATATTATATATATAATACATATATTAGATGTATTATATATAAAAACCTAAGGATTTAGAGACTGATCAAATAAACTTTCGAAATGGTTTTTATCATGGTTTGAGAAATAATGTTTTTGCTTGATGACTTCTAATTTTATATTTGGTAAAAGGGGCTAAGTAGGCTAAAAAATAATTAAAGTAAAAGATACACAAATTTCAATAATATATGTTTTTATACAGGCAAAGACTGTAAACTGCTGAAGTTACCTCATTGGACTTCTGCTTTTCCCTGTAGACTCACTCACTCTACTTTTTCCTTTATTCCTGATATTATTTGAAGCCTCTCTTTTTCCTCCTCAATTACATTTAATAAAAGCTTATTTAGTGATGACTCATTGATTAGTAAATATTTCCCAAAATTTGTGGTCTGAGAATGTTTCTATTTTCCCAGTTTTTGAAAAATAATTTTGATTATTATTTGGTTCTATGTTAATAGTCATTGTCTCTAAAAAATCTGAAGATATCATTTTACTAACTTCTGGTGTCCATTGTTTCTATCCAGAAGTTAGCTGTCAGTCAAATTTTATCTGTAGGCATTCTGTGTTTTCTGTCTGGTTGCTCCTAATTTTTTTTTTATCTCTTCTTGATATTGTGCAGTTTCACTGTAATGTGTTTAGGGAATTTCTTTTTCAATTTGTTAGCTTTACTGAATTTGAGAATTCATGTCTTTTGATATTTCCAGAAACATCTTCGCTATTACTCCTTTGCCTATTGCCTCTCTTCTCTTTATTCTCACCTGACAACTTGATTAATTGTATGTTATGCCTTCTTGTTCTACTTGTATATCTAAACTCTTCTCTTTCTCATCTGTATTATATTCTGGATAATTCCTTAGATCTTTAAGTTCACTAATTCTGTTAGCTGTGTCAAATCTACTTCTGAAGTCATCTGTTGTACTCAACCTCAAAAATTATATATATTTTTATTTCAAAAATTCTATTTAAGTCTTTTTCAAACCTGTCAGTTTCTCTCTTTTCTTTTTTTTGTTTTTGTTTTTGTTTTTGAGACGGAGTCTCGCTGTCTCCCAGGCTGGAGTGCAGTGGCGTGATCGGGCTCACTGCAAGCTCCACCTCCCGGGTTCACGCCATTCTCCTGCCTCAGCCTCCCACGTAGCTGGGACTACAGGCGCCCGCCACCAGGTCCGACTAATTTTTTGTATTTTTAGTAGAGAGGGGGTTTAGCCAGGATGGTCTTGATTTCCTGACCTCATGATCCGCCCGCCTCAGCCTCCCCAAGTGCTGGGATTACAGGAGTGAGTCACCGCACCCGGCCGATAGTCTTTTTTCCTTGTTCCTTTGCTAAACCACCAATACCCTCTTTTATTCTTATGAATATTATAAACATATTTGTTTTTCTGAATATAATCGCAATAGTCACAGTCTGCAAAGGTCTGATTCCAGAATTTGTTTTCTGTGCTGTCTCTGGTGAGACTTGTTACATCACACATTTTGTGATTTTGTTTGTCTTTATTGTGAACTCATGTCAATAGTAAAATTATACAAAATTTGTCTTTAAAGTATAGTACTCGATGGCTTCCTGGAGAAATGTCTAATTCCAGGTCTGAAGAAGGAAAAGTATGAGTTTATCCCAGAACATCTTGTGCTATACAGAAAGAAAATCCTCCAGATCAAACGAAGCCATATCAAAAAGATCCAGGAGATAACAGGATAATGTGGCCTTCAAAAGAATAACAACAGCAATTTATTATAACTCATATAGTTTTTTTTAAATGAGTCCATAGTCATTTTTGAGAAAGAGAAATGAGTGTGAGGAAAGAGGTTCATTCATTTGCCTTTACTAGAGATGACTGGTATGCCAATAACTTTCTCTAAAGTTGGTAATTAGAGGGAAGACAATAAGCATTTACATTTTAGGAGAAACTGTGGTTTATTCCCAATTGATCATTACAGAATAATATCAGCTAATAAATGTTAATTATCAGCTAATGAATATAAATTCTCAATAAAATAATTGATTCAGCTAGTATTATTATAGGATGTTTAAACTAATAAGTAAAAGGTTATCTAGATATAAGACATTCAACTGGGGGCAAAGTATCACCCTAGTAGAAACTTGCTAATGCCAAAGGCAATAATAAGTACATTTATTTACAAGGAAATCTAGTAATTACCCCTTAACTAAGTAAATAACCTTAGCATTACTAATACTGCTACATCCTAACTTCTCATACCTCCTGATGAGATGTAATATGAAGTACATAACAAACAATTCTTGAACAAAGTTTAAGCTATACCTAATACATATATGCATGTAATATATATACCTATACACACATATATACATTCAAATGCACACACACAAAAAAAAACATATATATATATATATATATGCAAACTGTGATAGAACCCCAACTAGTGAAAACAGTGACTACAATACATGATTTAGCATAACCCATGGAAATCTGAATGTAGATCAGCATGAGATAATATTAAAGGATTACTATTAATTATGGTAGTTGTGATAAATATAACAGTATAGATGTAAGAAAGTACTTTTTGAAATACAAAAAACTAGCTGGGAGAGGTGGTGGGCGCCTGTAGTCCCAGCTACTCGGGAGGCTGAGGCAGGAGAATGGCCTAAACCTGGGAGGCGGAGCTTGCAGAGCTGACATCCGGCCACTGCACTCCAGCCTGGGCGACAGCGCAAGACTCCGTCTCAAAAAAAAAAAAAAAAGAAAGTACTTTTTGGAGGTGAATGCTGAAATATTTTTTGGTAAAGCATCATGATGTCAACAACTTACATTCAAATGATTCAATAATGACATAGAAAATGGAAAGAGAGACAGGAGGCAAATACAAAGCAAATTTGGCAAAGTACTGACAATTTATTGAATTTAAGTGGTAAGTATGTAGATGTTCATTGTAATATTCTTTTCATATTTATATGTGTGAATTTTCCATAGTTAAAACATATTAGAAACATTGAAAAAGTTAAAGGGCATATTTCCAGAGAAGGTCTGTGTTTGCTTCTGCCAAATTTCTAGGGATCAATCCAAGAGAACGTAACTGTATTTTTGACTTGAGGTTTTTCAGGCCATCCACATTGACAGTATAAATTTCAATCCCAAATGAATGTGAGGTTTTTTTTCCTTTTTTCTCCTAATCCAGAAACAAGGTCTAGAATGACAAACAAACTGATTTCTTATTTGGACAGACAGGCATTTTACTTCTTTTCCTCATTCATTCATTTTAGTCACTTGAGGTTACAGCTTTATGGATGATGTATTCCATCCAACTTTTGCCTTTCTAAGGTCCAAGCTCTGTCCCTGACTTTCACATGTATGACTCATAGATGTCTACAGGTCATCAAGGAGTGGTAGACACCCGTCTGAATGCCAACTTTCTCACCGTTTCTGATCTCTGAAGATTTTTCTTACTTTCTCAGAAAGATCAATTATGTTTGGGAAAGGTGTGTGTGTGTTCACGCATGCATGTCTATTATTCCATCATCCAGTTTGCCTTATTACCAGAAGTGAAAATAAAGATTCAAAAAGAATTTCATGTGAAGGACTTAGTACAATACCTGTATTAGTATGAGGATTTTGTTTTGTTGTTGTCATTGTCATCACTTTCCTAAGGCTACTGTGCTGTAGTTGTGCTATTGGTCTCTTTGTTACAAGAGTTAAACCCAGGGGCAGGCCAAATATCAATAGGGAGAAGTACTTCTAGTAACCTAACTGAAAAACTATTAAAATCAACATGACAATGGCATCTTTTATCAACATTTATCTTACGATAATGCCTCTCTTCAAGACAATTCTTTCCTATTAACACCCCCCACATACTTATCTATTGTGCACACATTTCCGAGTGGAGCTAAGGTCCCTTTCCTTCTAGTCTGCCTTTCTTAACCACCTCTGCCTCCTTTGAACCCCTGTGGCAATTCATGCCTGCACTATACCCCTTCATGGGTTCAGCCTCATAAAGAGGTTAAGAGCACAGGCCGCAGGCAAACTGCCTAGGGTTTGACTCCTTCACTAATATGTGTGGGCTCCATGTCTTTGGAAAAGTTTCTTAAATTTTCTTCACCTTTATTTTCTCATATGCAAATTGGAGGTATTAGTAATCCCACTTATAGGACCCTGTTTTTAACTAAATGAGATGGCCCAAGAAAGATGTTTAGCATAGCACAGTATGTTGCATAATATGTAGTAAGTTCTAAATACTTAATTATTCAGTGCTTATTTTTATTACATCTCTGTATGTCTGTATTTCATTCTTCTGTAAAGAGTAAAAACTTTTTGTAAATAAAGACCATGCTGCTCTGTGTCTTTTTATGAGACTACCATATTGCTGAACACACTCTTAATTAGATTAATTCTTATTAATAGTCAGATGACAGCTATAGTCATTTAAAAATATCACTAGCACGTTAATATTTTTTCTTTCTCTGATAACTATACTAAAATGTTGGACCCGGATGCTTCTCTTTCAGAAGCAAGAAATGTCGTATTTTCAAACTTGATAAAATATACATCTATAGCACCCTTATTTTATATCAGGCTGCTAAGAAAATACTTGCCTAACCTTAGAAAATATGCAGTCTAATGGTGGGATTTCATAATCCACAATGCTTGTCAGAGAAGTATTGCTGGATATTTCAGCTTATCTGGAGTCCTTAAAATCATACCACATACTTAGAAAATGAGACGTTACAGAGGAATACTACTTGGCTGGATAAACCTTGATAGTCATTTCAACAGCCCCTAAAAAATTTCTTTGACTCTTCAACAACTAGATTACACAATCCAGTAAATCAGTAAGTTCACCAAGAAAATTATAACACTTTGTTATCATAGTTGGCAAAATGATACTTTCATGGATCCAGCTTCTACACAAGTGTTTCAAAATACTAGCATATTCTCAAGAAAAAAATGAATGAATCAGTTTTGGGGGGTGGGTGATAAAATTGCCTATTTGGATGCTCTCTGTGTTTCAAATGAATGGATTTCCACAGTAGAATAATTAACTGATCTACAAACACTTCTTCAAATCTTCTTAGAGAATTCCCATGAAATATTAAGTGCCCTACTTCCACTTTTCAAGGTTCTCTAGCCATGGTCACTTGGAAAATAGTATCTGTCTGGGATGACTGTCATGACAATTTTTACTCACAAAATAAAGCTGTGTGTCATCTCCTTGTTCAAAGAGTAAACCCTCTTCCCTAAATATTTATGATATTTTGGCACTTGACATTTGAAAAACAGGAGAATGGGGGGTATTCTAGAGTAAGTTTATCTTAAAAAATTAAATCTAGTTTTCATTTATTCAGAAGAGTAAAATTTTTAAATTTCCCATTAAAATATAGTCAACTATCGTTATTTTAGATAAATCTATTTTAACCAGAATTGAATTTTTCTATATATTAATCATCTCTGAAAACACTATGCAGTTTCTCTTGCTTATAACTTGCAAGATATTCCTTAGACCCTCAGAATTATAAATAAATCTCCAATAGTCTTATTTATATGCTTTTTGTACATTCATCCCCTGTGGTCTTTTTTCAACCTCACCTACTATCTTTTTACAAAGTCATCCATCTAAGAAATGCAATAACAAAAAAAACTTTGAAAATTAAATAGAAGCATTACAAAAAGTATGTATTTGTGAATATGAGAACTTAAATAAAATAATTTAGACATAAATTGGGCTGACCAGTTTGTTATAGATGAGGAAACACAAGCCCAGAGAGGAAAAGTGGCCTAAGTCATTGGAAATCAAGTTCCTGCAAACCTAATGAAGATATCCATCTATCGATCAATATATTAACTGGAACAATCCCCAAAAGTGAAAATAATTCTCTTGATGATCTCTCAGATAAACCTCACACAAAATTCATCTTCACCTTTTACATGAAAACCTTTAACAAGTTTACGTTATAACAACACTGTTTTCTTCTTCTGATAAAGATATTTTCCTACACAATGAAAGGTGGTTTTAAAAAACCACAACTCATGACCTCTTTCACATTTTCTGCCTATGTAACCTATGAAGACATTGCATTGACTTTGGGAGTCAAACTATGGAAGTTATACTTCTACTACTAGAGAGGACTTGCAAAGCTTTTCATAAACATTCTTTATATTCTTTAATAACAGTTAAACAAGACAGAGTAATTTGGTTAAATGCAAGGCAGGATGATTATAAGGAGACTAGAAGTTACTATAAAATTATTATTAGAAGCACTAATGATGCCTAAAATATTTTAAGACTTGATCATGTCTACTTAGAGCCCCTTTATATTCAATTTTCAAATACAATCTAAATAGAAAGAAAAAGATGAAGACTCGTACCTTTATAGTTGAGATCCATCTGAACATAATTTTTAGCCAAAAATCAAAAGAAATAGAGTTTTCATTTTGTAGCTTTAGTGAAATTAGATTCATGATACATCCTTGGTAATTAAGAAGGTAAACATACAGATATTTTTTTCCCTTAGTGGATAGTGTTTTTTTTTTTTTTCCCCCGCTGACTAATAAAATAAAATAACACTTACTCAGGGTTAATGTGTGATTTTCTATGTGATTCTGAAAATATATACATTCTAAGTCTGCTTTTCCCCTACCAAAAGACAAGCTCCATGAAGACCAATAGTTTTGTCTTTTTAAATTTAATGCTGTAGCCATAACACTAGAACACAAAAGCTATTATTGCTACACAGTATTGATAAATATTTGTTGAGTGAAAAAATGAATGATACAAAAGAGAGGGGCTACTGTAAGTCACATATGTGTGTTACTATGCGTAAGTCACATTATGTGTGTTACTATGTGTAAGTCACATTATGTGTGTTACTATGTGTAAGTCATATTATATTTTATATACTACTGTATATGCAAGTCACATTGTATTTTTCCAGTAGTTTATGTCATACATATTGGTGATTTTCGTATCTTAAAAGATGGCTGTCAAGGTTCTTTGTCAAAAGAATAGAAAACAAGTGTTCTCATAAAAGTGCAAAAGACTCCCATTCATGCATATGATCTCATTTTATCTTTACAATAACACTGTGGTGGAGATGGGACTAATATTACCTCCAGCTTTAAAATGTAGTACTGAGGCTCAGGAGGTGAAGAAATTTGCACATATTTGTAAGGCTGGTGAGAAGCAGTCAGTCCTAAAATGGTGTCCTTGAACATTTAGACCAGTGTTTATTTCCATGAAACACTGGTTTCCTCATGGTTCATAAGAAAAATAGCCTGGGATATTTTAATCCCATACTAGCAAAAACATTATTAAACAATAAATATTACATGATTATTATATTAATATACTAAAGCATTATTTATTACTAAACATTTGGGGCAAAATATCACCCTGTCAGAATGTTAAGACTGACTCTACACAAAGGCACAGTAAGTAGTTATCTGTGTGGTATGAACTGAGGGACAGTACCAGCCCTTATTCCCCTTAAATTCTCCCTGACCTATGAAACAGGCTGAAAAGGGGTAGAGGCATGAGTTAAAGACAATATTGCCTGATCAATAGTGCTGTTCATAGTTCCTGATTTGAAAGCTCAGTATGCTATAACCAAATATTTGTACAGGTTATTCAGAGGCTTAATCTTGTTCCACATAACTACATTCTTGTCAGGACTTGGTGCTAGTTCATATACGTGGTTACGGAGAGAAACATCTGTAAATCAAAATACCTCACAGTTGCTGCAGAGAATCTTACACGTGCAAGTATTACAAGTTGATTACCTAAGCCTAAACTATTCTTCATTACTGTATGTCTAACAGAGGGTTCCACTGATTTACTGCTGTTGGAAAGTAGAAACAGATTTGATAAAATGGATTTTTGAAGCCTACTTTCAGGTTCAATAAACAAAAGTAAATTTAAAAGACCATTAAGGCCCCACCCCTCCAATTTGGTCTCCCTTCATCCACCAAAGAATTGGTTAAGGTGGTCCTAATGCTTAAAGTAAACACAAATATATCTTCTAGGTGCTCTACCTTACAATAGTTCCTTGCTCAAATGCTTTAGGGACTTCTCATAAATAACTTAGAAGGAAAAACCCTTAATTTTGCAGACTTTCTAAAATCTGCTTGCCTTTAAAAAACAAACAAACAAACAAACAAACAAAAAACCCTTACCTGATGCTTTTCAAAGTCTGACTCCAGACATGCTGATCCGACAATAATCCCATGGAAAGCTGGCCTCACAAACATTCAGTTACTACTGATTCACAGACTTCTTTCCTTCACATCCTCTTAAACTATCTATTTCCCTTGGAGATATCACTTCTCCCGCCACTTGAGGGCTTTTATTTTACCAAAGTTGTTCTTGCTAAATATTCTAGGGAGAGGAGACTGAGAACACCAGGGCATGGTATTCCTCAGTCAATTCTTCTCCCAAGGAAAATCTTGACATGAGACTAAGGCTCACTGATACTCATCAGTTCCATCACTAAAAGGTTGATTGATTGAACTTCATGTAATTATAAAACAGCATAACTGGAAATCCATAGGTTTAATATCATAATGCTTTATAGACATATCACCAGCTGTCCCTTAAAAAAGTAAAGCTGTTTTACTAAATAAAAGCACAACTGTGCCTGCTAATTACATTTTATACCAACCAGAAAAATTGCAGCATAAGTTGAAAATATACAGATCTTTCGGATCATGTATCATAGTTCAAAAGAACTATGACTTTTCTTTGCCTGTTATGCAGAAATGTTGCTATAATTGTATTTTCCTAAAACAAATATTCATATTAAAGACTTTCATTTTATATTCATGTTTTATCATCCAAGTATATTTCAACAGAATTGCTCTTATCCCTATAAAACCTCCCTGACTCTTGTAATCAACTCTACTAATGTTTATGGTGCAAATCCTTTTCTAAATTCTGTAAGAGTGACTTTTCAGAATTAACGACTGAAACAACTAACATACAAGGTTATCAACATATTTTATATAAATATCACACAGCAAGTTCCCCCAAATTGTCACAAGTATGTTTTTTACTTAGTGATTTAGTAGTTCTTAAAAGTGAAAGAAAGTTCCTATAAAGAAAAATATTTATTCTTGGAAGGTTAAAGAAAAATTATTAGTTATTAAAGTTAATATATTATGCCTAAAAATAATTATAATGCAATACAAAACAAATGCTAGACTGCACTGGAATCACAGGTCTTGCACTATAGCCCCACTTAGTCACTAGCCAGCTGCTTCATCTGAGGAAAATAACATTTATGGGACTTAAATATTTTCATCTATAAAGTGAAGACACTGAGTTAGTTATCTCTTTGCTGAATTCCCTGCACAATATATTATTCTAAATCTATAACTAGTTTACATCATTTGGAGTAAGATATAGGCTTTCGTATACTTATACTTAGACCTACTCCTTTTGCTGAAGCAAATGATCTGTGTTTAGTCAAGGTTGTTGTCATTGTACTATGTAAAGTCAAGGGTATTTGATGCTATTTAGTTTTCCTGATAGGAGAAATGTGTTTCAATTGAATTATGATATGCCTCTGCAGCCTTATTGCTTCAAGACAGCAGCAGTCTGCTATCTGTCAGGTACACCAATAAAAGTGATAAATGTTTCCAGTGATTAAGTTATTTGTCAATAATAGAAGCATTTTGAACTTACAAATTCTTACCTATAATTTCATAATTGTCTAAAATATATAATCTACCTAAGCATTGAAATAAAACAGGAATCATTGAAAAAAAATCTTGTAGGTTTTCTAGGTTAAAAAATGTACTTTACCTCAAATTTCTCTGATGCCTGAGGAAAATCCCAGTAACTCACAATAATGATAAATCATGAAGTTTCACTGCCCTTTGAGACGGCTGCTTCAATCTTCATCTTAACATTACCTACCTAGACATTTCCCCATATCAGACATAAATACCAACTTAGCATATCCCATATATATATATGTGTGTGTGTGTGTGTGTAATTACATATATACGTTTTAAATGTCATAAAAATACAGTGTAAGAATCAATTAGCAATATTTAAAAAAAATGTTTTAAAAATCATTTTTACAAACTCTGATAGCATTCCCAAGGAAATCTTTTCAGAAAACACAATGGAGGATAATATGCTAAAGTAGTAACATTTAGGCTGTAGTAGGTCTTGGGGGAAATACTCAACATTCTCTTCAGCTTTCATGGAAAAACTAAACCACAAACAGCAGGATAGTTTTCCCTTTGGAAGGAGATGGTTATAAATGTATTAAGGAGTATAACATATGCTATTAAATATGGATGGTGAATTATTCATATGTGCTATCAAAAGAGCCAAGCAACTGGGACTATTATCTACTCTACTAAAATTCTCATTTTGTTCTTTGTTATCTTTTGCAATCAGTAGACTCATAAAACTTCTGTTGTAAATGAAAATAAGGTTGAGTACAAAGTTATAAAAAGAAAAAAATTTCAGGTTATAAACCAATGCTGACATATTTCTGTATGCTTAGAAAAGTCTATATGACACTGTAACTGGCTGCCCAATATCTTTCAATAAAATCTTATGTTGGCAAAATATTCATATTAACGCCCTATTTTATATAACTCTTTTGTTGAGGAGAAAGGGAAAGTGAATCAACAAAAACTAACACAGGGTCTGGGCACGGTGGCTCATGCCTGTAATCCCAGCACTTTGGGAGGGCGAAGCGGGAGGATCACCTGAGGTCAGGAGTTGGAGACCAGCCTGGCCAACACAGCGAAACGTCTCTACTAAAAATACAAAAAAATTAGCTGAGCATGGTGGTGGGCACCTGTAATCCCAGCTACTCAGGAGACTGAGGCAGGAAGAATTGCTTGAACTGGGGAGGCTGAGGTTGCAGTGAGCCCAGATCGTGCTACTGCACTCCAGCCTAGCGACATAGGAAGACTCTATCTCAAATAAATAAAGTAAAATAAGATAAAATAAAATAAAATAAAAACTAAAACAGGGAAACAGAAGAAACAGCTAAAAATTTTTTTTAGTTAGATAAATTTGTTAAAGGAGATTATAATTAACAATACACATTCTGTTTAAAAGACATAAATAAGCAAGAATATGGTTCAGAAAACATCTAGGGTGGCAACTGAAGAGCTTCAAAAGTGGCATTTCTGAACCCACTACTAATCATACTATAAATAATCCAAAAGGAATGGAAATTGCTTATTTAATCTATGTTCTTTGCTAGTAAAAATCACTATGAGAGATGCCATTGTCCCTTGCCTGCACTTCCTCTGTCACAGTGCAAATTCTGAAGACAGGTTTCAGAGAGTAGAATTCCATAAAGTATTAAATGCCCCACTATAAGCTCTGTATTGTTTCAAATCTATGAAGAAACAAAATAAAATTTAGAAATTGCCACCACTGCTTTTGAAAGATATCAGATAAAATTATAATTTAAGACTGTCACCATGCATTTGTAAAGCTGCTACTATGTATTTGTAAAGTTTTTGCTTAAACATCTTTAAATTGCACAGCTAATATATAAAAGTACATATTGAATACAAATAATTACACATTGGATGCAAATAATTGTTTATTAATATTACCAAATACAAAATAAATTTTAGTTTCACATTGTACAATTTGTTAAAATAACAAGAAGCAACACCCTCCCGTGCACATTGAAAAACAGCTGCATACAAGTTGTGGAAAATGAAGGAGATCATTTTAGAGTTCTGCTTTCCCATCACTTCTCACTTCCACTAGATCCTAAGTCATACTGAGTCAATGATCTCATTCATTACTTCTTCCTCCTTCCCACTTCCACTACGTCAATTCAGGCCTCCTATTTCTTATCTATTTTAGTTTCATAGTCTCCTAACATGTCTGTCTTTTTTTCTCTGTGCCTCAAATCTACTTAAACTCTCCTACTCTACACACACATTTTACATTTCCATTACTTCCAGAGTAATTTTCCCACTTGATTTGCTCTGATAACACAGGGCTGCATCCTATCTCCAACCTTCTGCTCACGGTGTTTTCTCTGCATAAAAATGCTGATCGCTTTTTGTCTCACTCACAAGAACATGTTATTTAACACCGAGTTGGTATAACCCTCTCTGGGAAGGCCAAAATGCCCAGTGTGTTGTGGATCCCCATCTCTTGCAACCCATTTCACTCAAGGCAACATACAGATATCAAAGATATATCACTGATAATCCCTGTTTTGCCTGTCGATAAAGCAGGTAAATCCATTAAGAAGAGGGAGCATGACTCATTTTACATTTCCAGTGCTAAGCATAAACCTGACGATAGTAGGCGTTCAATAAATATTTGCTGCCTGAATGAATCTAAGTGAGAAAGTTACTCAACTGAGAGGAATAAAATTATTAGACTTTGACTTCACCAGTGTGTATAATAACCAATGACATATTTCTGCTGTCATTCACTGTATTAGTCCATTTTCACACTGCTATCAAGAAACTGGCTAATTTATAAAGGAAAGAGGTTTAATTGACTCACAGTTCCACATAGCTGGGGACACCTCAGGAAACTTACAATCATGGTGCAAGGTGAAAGGAAAACAAGGCATCTTCTTCACAGGGCAGCAGGAAGGAGAACGAACACAGGAAGAACTACCAAACACGTATAAAATCAGCAGATCTCGTGAGAACTCACTCACTATCATGAGAACACATGGGGGAACCTGCCTCTATGATTCAATGACCTCCACCTGGCCTCCCCATTGACACGTGGGGATTATGGGGATTACAATTCGAGAAGAGATTTTGGTTGAGGACACAGCCAAACCATATCATTCACTGATTAAATAAAACACCAAGCACTTCCACATGGCAAAATGCATTTAAAATACTTCTTAGGTTACTTCTTGGTTACTGTAGTTCAAAAATTATATTGTATTTATCAGAAAGTATTAGGTATTTAATACTCAAAAATAATCTGAAATTACCATTTCAACTGGTAAAAATAAATACAAACTTTAACTGAATAGGAAATTTTAAAAAATAATTTATAATAAGGCATAGTTTTGTTAATGCTGTCTTAGAAGTAATGTCTTCTAAATACGGTATTATCAATAGCTAGAGCATTACTTCTATATTTATGGATACACTCCACACTTCCACATATAGGGTGGGAACTATTTAATTGTTAATTGATAATGGTCACTCTAATTATAGCAAAATATGAGGGTTCCTTTTGGATTTGCTTAAAGTGTGAAGGAGAATAGCCTTCTGCATTGATTTCATATACCAAAAACAGCCTATATATTCCATTTAAAACAAAAAACAAGGTTTCAAAAATAATACTATTAGCTTCTAATCCCAACTAAAAAGAGTTTCTGAAAAATATCAGAACAGTATATGGCCTCAGTTACATTAAAGGAAATCAATGTCAATGTGTCACCAAGGATGTTTTTTAATCACATGAACTTTAGAGTAAAATCAATCAGGAACACAGTTGTTTTTACATCAAAACGATCCTCAGGTTTAGAGATAGGCTTGTCCAAAGTACATTTTAATCTCATGTTTGCCAATATCACTCTCATTTGTCAACACACTATTCGTGACTCCCCATTTTGCTTACATTACATGGTGACTCTATGCTTAGGTATTTCATTGCTTTCAATTTCTCAGAAATTGATCCCATGTTTCTTTACCAATACTTGTCATTATAAAACAGATCTGCCTTTTTTAATAGGTTAGTATTTCCAGGACCAACAAAAAAAGACGGAAGAAAAGGCAAAACCACTGAATAAGGCACTTTGCATTTATCCCAGTTTTTTTTTTTTCTTTTTTTTAGCATCCAGTACAATCTTGAGTTGGCAATCTACAAAGAAAAATCTTGGTAACAAACTAAAATAAAAGTTCCATCATAATACTTAACAGCTGGCAGACGGATTTCCATTAGGGAGGAAATTTTCTTTGTCTGATAAATTGTCTTACCAACCTATAGAAAGCAATATTTTGGCAGAGTTGAAAGCCAAAGCAACGAAGCAACAGTGAGGCTTTGTAGGAAGTAGACAAACAAAATTTCCTTTGTAGTAGAAAAATGAGATTTTTTTTCTCCTGACAAAAGAGAAAGATAGGATGCTAAGAGAGGAAAAAGGGAGAAAAGCCAATGGAATGCTATGAAGTTTAGGCCAACTGAAATCCTGACAGATATTTTAATAGCAGCATTGACTAACTTCCAATTTCAGTCATTTGAATTGATGTGATATAACCCTCCTCTCTTTTCTCTCCTACCATCATCAGGAAAGTTTACTGCTCTTGACAATAATTGGTGTAAATGGTTGTTTTGTGAGCACTGACGAAGAGACTTGATTTCCTCCCTGAATTGAAGTGATCCATAACAGAAACCTCTCCAGAATAAGCAGAAATGCTTTGATAGAATGAACTCGAGCATATAACCTTTCCCCACTCACCATGTTCCTTTGTAAATCTGCAGAAATCTTAGGGAATGAATTGGACTACCATACAGTATGGTAGGGGAGGCTAAACCAATGTTATTTGAATTTTCTGCTGATATATGAGTTGCTTTATAGATTTATGGGAGTTGACAAGTCTCACTCTTCTCCCTATTAAATATAATGTGATTTTTGTCTATCAAAATTGTAGTCTTTTCAAATAAATAACCTTAAAAGAGGAAATTAAAATAAATAAAATAATTCAAAGGATCAAGAAACATTGAAAATGATAAATGTTTACATTTAATTCGCAAGAGTGAAGTATTTGTCCGTTTTTACAGGTAAAGGTTAAAAAGATATGTAAGCACTAACCTTTAACAAATGGTATGTACAAATCCCCAATAACAAAATCTATCTAATTCATTAAATAGATAAGTTGTACATTCATATTGATAATCTACTTATTGTTCTAGTAAGCAAGAAAAGAATTGAACTTAGCTCATGAAAAACCATGCTGAAATTACAAATAATAATTTAATCAGGAAAAGCTTTTAGAAAACTCAAAAATACCAATATTAGTTTTTTAAATTAAATTACTGTTTTCTAGACCTCAAATTAAAGTTTTGACACCTAATTGGCATGTAGGACTATTTATAAACATATACAGTAAATAGCCATGATAATAAATGACTAGGCTGCTTTTTCAACATGCCTTACTCACATTAATCTTAAAATGTAAGTAAAAAAATTCTTCCTCACTGAGAAGGGAATATTTAAATGATATAACCATCTAACAAATATCACTTACAGCTAAGATATTCTCATGATGAATGCTAATAAAGTTAGACTAAATGGTACAGACTGCTAAAAAGTAAAGGTTACAGAGAAAAATTACATAAATTTTCTGAGAATTAGAAAAATTCTCAAAGAAATGAGATTAGTGACTGTAGCAATAGAAATGAGAGTTTGGACATGTCTAGACATTTCCTCTCTGATTTGTATAATTGTGTAAAACCAAGTTTTTAAAACCAAAATAAAATGAGAACAAGCTGTCAACTTTCTGGTTCATGACCTCACATTTTTTTGGTTTGTTTTCCACATGCCAGTTGTGTCTCATTTTCTCAGTGAAAAAGGTCTGCTGATTTTGTAGCTATGATCAGTATGAAAATCTATTTCAATAAAAATGCCAATATATGTCTGAAAATTAAGGGTATGCTGCTACAAATAACATACAAAAGGCTAAATATGACCAAAGAATGTAAAGATGGTGGAATGAGGCAAAATGGATGTTAAATTCATTAAAATTAGTCTCAGGCCTCAATTTTTAACACTCTTCACTTTCTGAGGCGGAGGCTGGCGGATGACGAGGTCAGGAGATCAAGACCATCCTGGTTAACAGGGTGAAACCTCGTCTCTACTAAAAATACAAAAAAAAAAAAAAAAAAAAAAAAAAATTAGCCGGGCGTGGTGGCGGACGCCTGTAGTCCCAGCTACTCGGGAGGCTGAGACAGGAGAACGGCGTGAACCCGGGAGGCAGAGCTTGCAGTGAGCCGGGATCACGCCACTGCACTCCAGCCTGGGTGAAAGAATAAGACTCCGTCTCAAAAAAAAAAAAAAAAAAAAAAAGTAAAAGAACAAGTTCGTTCCTTTGTATATAATGTAAGTTTTAAAAAGTTTCCACATCCAGTTATATTTATAACCTTTTAAAATTCTTTTAGTTTCTTAATCTAGTTATCATTAATTATGATTTGTTTATAGAACATAGAAAACAAAGGAAAGTAAACCTTCACTATAATACACAGGACCCAAAGAGCTAACAACAAAGTGTTATTTTAAGATTTTGTTTGTCTTTTCAAAACTAAAATTCTGTTGGTAGAACCAGATTTTTGAAGTACCTAATAATTTTCAAGGACTCAAAAAAACCTAATCATGCTAAAATTCAGGATTAAACATTGTATTCATTAACTTTTCCTAATTGTTAATAAATTTATTAATCATAAATTCCATTAACATTATACACTTTTATTCAAAAATGTACTTTTTGGTAAAAGTAATTGTTAGTCCATAACCTATCAGTCTTTTCATAAAAACTCAAAGATACTCATTGAGCCATCACAACTTAAGTTTCATGCAGTGTCTGGCACAGACAGTATATATTTGAGCTTAAAGGCATTCATATTATTAAAGGCTACCTCTAGTGCTATTTCTAAGAATGGCAAGCAGGACATACTGACAGATTTCACTGCTATTATGATGCAATTCACAATATAAAATGTAAATTACAGTCTAAAGTAGTGAAGAGGGGAATCAATTAGTGCTTAATCTATTTGAAGTTCTTTCTAAAAGACCCTAAGAATGAAACATACCTCCCTTCTGTTGCTCATTTGATATTGGCATTTCTATGTGGCAGATGGTGACCTTATCCCTGTACTTCAGCTAAAAAGATTTTTATTAAGGCTAAACAAGTGTGAACAGTGCTAATTTCCTGCAGCAGGCAAATATGAATAAACCTCTAGAATGAGCGTAAGTACCCTGCCTCACCATATGGTTAAGATCCACATCTTGCCAACAGAATGGACTGAAAAGTAGCCAACTTGCTTGAATTCTACCCTGAGTACCATGTTTCATGATAGCCACCCAATCAAGAACAGCTACAGAGGAAAGGAGATCAAAATGGATAAGAAACATAATTTGACAAATTGTTTGGTGGGCTAAGCTCTCAAGAAGGGCTATTGTGGGCAAATTCTGAAAAATGAAACATTGACCTGTCAATGTTCCTTACCGCTCTGATGATGCCTTGCTGCTCTTCTCCCTAACACCAATATACTAACCCCTTTTCCTTAACTCAGAGCCCAGAGATGAGTGATACTTAAACATTGTTCTGGGCATACTACCCAAAACTGCCCCTGTAAGTGTATGTTTCATGTCTTGAGGTATCTTATAAAACTGAAGGACTGTATGCAAACCACTTAAAGAAATACAATTCCACAGACCCTCTAGTTTTAGTTTATATTATACAGTTTCTTAAATATATAAAAACATAAGCTAGGTAGAATCTTAGTGTACTTTAGGCCATAGAGAGTTTAAAAATGCACAAACCTTTAAACTCTCTGTAATTAATATTTAAATTAACCACAGTTTGCTACTCTGGTATGGTAAACCATTGCTTAAGTCTCGAATATTTTAATAGTATAGGTTCTTTTAGGTTGGCCATGCTTCTGTGCCTTGGATGCTAACCCAAGATCCCACTGCTTTCACTCCCTGAACTATTGCAAGAAATTAATTCATAGTGCTTTGCTTGACATCACTTGGTTGAACATAGTATGGATGGAATAGTACATGCTTAACATCTGGTCATCTCAGTGTGTTAATCAGATGAGGCAGAACATATGAGTTTTAATAGACCATCAAAATGAACAACAAAAGTTAAACATTTTCATTCCTTCTTTATCCTACAAAAATATAATTATCATATAGGTAAAATTCAGTGAAATCTTTCTATGTGCCAAGCTTTTTATATGAGTTTTTCCCAACCATCCTATAAGGTAGGTACTTTAATTATTCCCATTTTATAAATGGGGAAAAAACTCCCAAGATCATACAGTTATGATGCTCATAAACTCCAAAGTCTCTCCCTTGAATTACTCCAATACACTCTCTACCAACTTGTTCTCAGCTAGCTGTCCATTTAAAGGTTACCAATGAACTCTCCTTAAAGACCTGGCTTCTTATCTTGAGAACATGTGCATTTTTTCACATCTTATCTTCTCAAAATGAATAAAAATAAAAGTAAAAATAATAGAAGATTGGTGGGGAGAGAAATAATTATCTAGTAGTGAAACATTTCATAGGGAAAATGCGTGAAGACAATAGAGCCATGTAGATAACCACTTGTTCTCCAAATAGTTCAATCTGATTGCACTAGAGAACACACCATAGCTGAATCCACTTACAGTTATATACTAAATTAATCATATGGTATTCCTGAGGTTAGGTGTGCATTTGATAAATAAAAGAAAAAGATGGCACAACATTCTTAATTAAAATTTGTCAATGCCTCACTAAAACAAAAAAAATTGAAATGTTTCAGTTTTTGACATACCCATATCCATTTTGTCCTTCCACAAAATTTTCCCAGATTAAACATATCAAATGGGGTATTACCTTGGCTCTTTTATATATATTTACCCAGCATCTAAAAGTATTTATGCTTTATAATGCTTCTCTAATATTCAACTACTCTTCTACTGTTGAGCTGTACAAGCTATACAATTTTTGTATGTTTTAGTAGGTATCAGTGATATATCTTCTTACATTCCAGTCAGTCACATAAATATTGCCTTTTTTAGATTTAAATTCTGAGGCTATATAAACTTTATGTCATTAATACATTTTGTATGCTACCCAATAGTACTATAGATAAACATGATTATTGAATAACTTATTTTCCTTCCTTTTGGTTATGAAAAGAGAGAAGAGTTGCAGTTTACACTGAGCTCTTCAAAAAGTGCAACATTGAAGTCTAGCAGATACAGAAACAAAACAAACACACAAAAATCCAGAAACAAGTTTGAAATAAAGAGAAAGGCATTAAAGTGAAAAAATAGTTCCTTATAATTGATACATTTCTTAAATTTGATCCAACTTTTAAACTTACTGAAAATTAGAGTCTACTAAACAACTTTTTATTAGCCTAATTCCTTTTAAGCTACATCCTCTACAACACATTTCGTGTACAATGTTAATATATATTTTTATCCATCATTTTGATGGACTCTGACAAATACGATATTTGCAATGTCAAAAATAAATATATTCAGTGATGTGCTTGCTCACCAAGTTGACTTTTTAAAATTTACTAGACACAAGAGGATGACAGAATTCAATCAGTGAAGGAAAGCATCAGATCTCTAGGGCACAATACACCTTCTCTAAACGTGTGTCAATTTCTAACACATATTAGCCTTTAGATATGTTATCAGTCATCAGAGAGAGTCAGGGAAAGCAGATAAGAATTTCTTTCAAGAACTCTTTTTCTAAGGCCTCAAGGGAAGTCTCCTATAATTGATCAACACAAGAGTTACACCTTCTGGTTATTTCAGAAGCACAAATGATCCGTGTAATGAAGCACTCAAGTGTTTGGTTGGATGGGACTATGGGAAGAAGAAAAATCTGTCAGATGCATGAGTGAAAAAAAAATCACTGATGTAAAGATTTACATTTTAGGTTTTACTACAAGAGTGTAATTCTAGATATTGTGATTAACAGTATTATTATGTGAGCTTCTTTTAAACAGGAACTATGGTATATAATCAAATTAATTACATTACTTATAAAAGATATCTAATATCTAATTTGCACAATATGACTTGGGCAGCGAATAAAGTTTAAAAAAAAAAAAAAGAAAACCTGCCACTCTCCCATTTTTCTCCTGTGGAATCTTATTTCACTGACTTGGATATAACAGTGATACAGCTTAGTATGAATACTAAATAAAGGATAAGGGCCTTGGAATATGATTATCATAGACGTACAATTTTACAGGAATAGTGCCTTTATTGTATATTACTAGAAATATCTAAAGCAAAAATGCAAAGTATAATATTCAAGCCTGAACTTCTCATAATAAGTCAAATATTTTAATTGGTCAGAAAAATATTCAGATCATTTATTATAATTAAAATGAACAATACAATACTAAGTAAGAAATATGCATTAAAGCTTTTCCCTATATTTAGGCCATCTTGATCCTCCTCGAAGAAGCATACCATTAAATACTCTCTGCAGTTTAAGAAATAATGCCCTGGCTGTTTTAAATCTTCAATTTCAAATGAATATGACATTTCTTTCTAACTGTAAAGCAATTTTAAAGATATATATCTCAATAATATTTCATTATAATTTACTCAGTTCAATTTTTAAATGATAGAATAATAGTAACACCCGATTTATCACTAAATTATCAAAGTTCTTTGGGGTGGGTGAGGATATTAACCTAACAGAGAAGAGTTTTGCTACTGCTTTTCTGTCTCTTCACTCCAAATCAATTTACAACCACCTCCTCCAGGAGCATTCATACACGGGATTTATTGGTAGGTCAGTGTAGAGGGGAGGAGGCTTAAAAAGAGCTAGGTAACGAGCCATGTGGCTGATGAGTTAGAAAGAACTAGGCAGCATGTTTTTTAAAAATCATATAACAGTGAGAGTATGCACTGTCCAATATTCCTACAAAATTTCACATGAGTTTAATGTGCAATGTGTAAAACAGCACAAAATATGAAAAAGCAACATCTGCTGTTCACTTTTTGTGCCTTCCATTTAGTGATCGATCACCACATCTATTCCTCAAAGCTATGAATGTGTTTTACTTTATGACAGAGCAGATGAATAAAATGTGTTACAAACCTAAGGGCATCCAGTATGTTGAAAATATGGACAAAAACAGACCCATAACTGGCAGCAGAACCAACGGATTCAGTTATTATTTGGTCCTGGAACAAAAAGTGCAAGCTATCTCAAAGGTGGGAAAAATAATATATCAGAATTAGTCACTGGAATATTTACTTCAATTTAAAATTTATTTTTAGTTGCTGGACAAAAATGTGTGTTTCCTAATACATACTGTCAAACCAAATAAAGCATATAAGACTACCACGGTAAATTAAGTCCAACAGAATTTTTTACATGACTATTATTTATGTTGTTCAATAATAAAGAATGACATTCTAATTGTTTAAAAAATCCGTATGGTAAATAGAGAAACATACAAGAAAAACTCAGGGACCATTTGTCCTAAAAATCGAAAAATTACTAAAATTCTTAAAAGAAGGAAAGTAAATACAATCTCAAAGCTAAAATAAATAATTTAATCCACATTCTTAAAGTAGTGTATCAGATTCTAAATTGAAAACAAGGAGCTTAAAAAAAAATAAAACAAGGAAGGAAGGAAGGAAGGAAGGAAGGAAGGAAGGAAGGAAGGCAGGCAGGCAGGAAGGAAAGAAAACCAGGGATTCATTGTTTTTCTGCCTGAACCTCTATTAGAGGTATAATAATATATATATTATTTCTTACAATGTAAGGAATCATACAGAAATGAGAGAATTTCCTTCAAATGGGCTAAGTAAACACAAGACATGAACATATAGAAACAGTCTCAACCTTAGTTTTCAAACCTGTTTTCCTTTCCTCCTCATATCTAATCTGAAGTTTCTATTAAACCAAAAAATTGAAAAATATGATTTGCTGCTTTCCAAATTCTTAATATGTAATATTTCTTATTCTGAAATGAGTATCAGTCTTTAAAATTAGCAATCAAAGAACTTTGAAAGCGGACAGTGTAACATAACAAACTGCATAATGATTTTAAATCACAAGAAGGAATGGCTGCCAATCAGCTAATTGTAATTATGTATTGTGCCTACTCAAAAAGAACCTGAAATGGAAATTGTTTATTCACACACTTAAAAATAAATTTCGGTCTTCACAAACTTCATGAATTTTGAATAGTATTTAGGCTGTATGTAATATCTTTCAAGCCATAGGAGGGGAGGCTTTCCTGATTTTAAAGAAAAAGACAACCACACAGTACTCTGTATTTCTTTAAATATGTTTTGAATATATTTATTTTAAATGCATATATTCAGTATGGGAAATCTATGATGCGTCTCTTAGGACTCCACATTAAATACTGAGGTCAAAATAAATAACTCTGGATATTTTGAAAAATACCAGAACAAAAGTTAATCTGTAGCACTTTTTCCAAACAGTATTGTATCTCTACAGGGAAAACAAATTCAAACAAAAAATAAGGCATAAAAGAAAGGACATCTTTGAAAGCGCAGTATTTTTGGCATTGAAATTTCCAAAAAGAAAGCTATCCCAAAAGAGAAGCTTTACAAAAAAATCCAGATACCTTCAATCACAAGCATGCCATCTGAAAAAAATAAAAGATAACCTGTAATGACACGTTTTTTAGATAAATTATTGCTCTATGGCAAATAAATGCTATAACTGAATAATCCAGGTTAAATAGCCATAAAAATGTTTAGCAATACAAAGAAAACACCCAAGTTCTTGTGAGAAATACAAGATTTCAAATATGGTATGGCAAAAAAAAAGAGTCATTCTTTAATGAAGAAAAAAAATTTATGGACACCGTGACTTTTATGGGACATATAGCTCATCTTGAATGCTTAACATATTGACCTCTTTTCTGTTCATGTATATACATAATAAACTAAACTTGTGCTATTAATGAAAGAATCATTCTTTCGGGGAAGATTTCTCTCAAATTATTACCAACTTGCAGATATGCTTATGCTTTGTTAACATATACATGCTTAAAGGTTTAATGATTTTTAAGTCATATGGTTAATAGATCAAGAAACTAAAGATTTTAAATAAATGTATCACATTTTAAAGACTTCTCAAATGATAACTATGGAAGTGAAATATCAATGTCAACCTTAATTTTAAGGAGATAGATATTGCACAGAAATCAAAGCATCTCAGTTTTGTGTTAACTACTATTTATAAAAATGTGTAAAGTCATTTTCATGGCTCTGGTATTTAGCTGTAAGATACGTTTATCACTGTTCCTGTAAATAATTAGATTCCAGTAGTCAAAATAATTAACTCAAAAACATGTAAAGGTCTCCTTTAACAGAGCTGCAAAAAAGTTAGAGACACCAATCATAGTGAAGTAATAGGCTATTGGGGATATAGTGAAATTAGGTGGCACATGACAAACATTGATCAAACACATTAAATTATTGACTCAATAGCATTTTCTTAAAATTTAGGATTAGTATTAGGTATAATATGAGAGATCATATAATCTACCAAAGCATTATAGATAGGGCTACTAAATAAACTTCAGAGAAGGTAAAGGAATTGTCCAAAGTCACCTAGCAGTGAAGTCACTGAAAAGAGCCTAGATTTGAATGTGGATTTTCTGATGTCAAGTCCAAGACTCTTTCTATTGTGTATGGAAATAAAAAATGTTAGTTATATATTAAGAGAAAAAAGTTAAAATCTGGAACTGATAAAACCATGGTTATTATTTTGCATAATGACACAAAGAGAATATCAAAAGGTAAGAATATTTATATTTGAGTTATTATATTCAACTTAATACTTGTCCTCAAATGCATACTGGTATTTATAACATCATGGTTGTACTATAGATCATGCAGTCCACTAAATGTTTTCAAATATATACATTCGATGTAGAATATTTGGTATTTGTGAAAAGTCAGCTAACAATTTTATGGATTGTTGTCTTCACATTTTTCTTGCACAGTCTAATATCAATGTGTCAGAGGGTGGTGAATCGGGCATTTTGTGTTTCTAAGAAATTGGTAGCAGCTTACAGACTGAGGACAAAGGCTCACAAAGTGTAAGTATAATGATCCTCCTGCAGGGCTTAAACCATCACCCAGTATACTCTTCCCCATCCTCAGAATATGAAAGGAGAGGTCTAGGAAGGAAGAGAGAGAGCTTTCAGAATCAGCCTAGTGAGAAGGCTTCTGAAAAAAGAAAGAAAAATTATCACATTGAAGGATTCTCTCAGAAGGGGAGACAGGCATTTTGCTCATTTGGAGATCTGCTTTGGCAACAAACTTCCTGATTCTCCCACTATATTACTGAGCAAATAAATTGGAAAGAGATGTCATAGTGAAGCAAAAGAGGCCACAATAAAGCAGCTTGCCCTCCCACCAATTACCATGGCAAGAATATAAGAGTGTCTCTCAGGGCAAGTGAAAGAGAGCCACTTAAGTCAGCTAGAACTCTACCAAAAGCTATCCATCATTAAGGAGATCCCAGAAATTAGGAGTTGTGGAGCTGCTAAAGTGGGTAGTCCAGAGTACTGCTTCAGTTCCAGTGAAGCCACTGGGACAGAATTCATAGGAAATATTTGAAAATAGTTTGAGTGGTCATCTTTCAGAAAGGTTGAAGGGAAGTTTCACATCCAGCCAGTTGTCTTTTGTCAAGGGACTGTCCAATAGAAAGTCCCCACAGAGCCACTTAAGAACTTGCATGTGCCCCACACCAGATACACAGAGAGAATCAGCTCTCAGGTAGTGGAAGCCAAAAAATCATTGACCAACAACAGAAAGAACTACAAAAGCTATGACATAGGTGGAGAGGGCTCCTGCCCTCACCTCTTGCTTTTCCACAACATGGAGGAGCCAAGTCTTGAAGAGAAGGAAAGAGGACTATTGAGATGAAGATTAAATCCCCAACATCTGTATCACTTCAAGAAATCATGCCCCCCTTCCCTCAGGCCTGCAACTCGAGGATGGCACAGGATAAAATAGAAGGGAGATATTAAACTGGATGGTTTTTAGGAATTAAAGTGATTGTAGAGTTATAGAATCTTTTCACGATATTATTAAAGGAAGAAAAGGGAATATTCAATACAGCAATGGTTAAAACATTGACTGGAGAAGAATGAAGCCAGTTAGAGTTTTATATCTCACCATCTACTAAATTTAGAGAGGTAAATTAAACTGTCTTTACAAATGTTGAACTCATTGGTTTTAAACATTAGAAAACAAGTAAATATTAGGTATCAATGATATCATTTCATCATCAGTAATCACAGAAATTTTCTATTTTGATAGTCTATTAATTTAAACAGGCCCAGTGGGTGAACATTTTCTAGAAGAAAGAAGAAAAGAAATCATATTGTCTAGTTTAAATAATTTCCTTTCACTAGCACGAATCTTGTATTAAGGAGTGTGGGAAAGGTAGCTGTCTTATCTCGCATGTCAGTAACACTTTTCCCTTTTTTCATTTGCATGATGTTTTAATTTTACAGTAAATAGTATCTTATGTGTTAAAATAGTTTAGATCATTGATCTAGATCAGTTACTCTAAAATATTAGCTCTAATATTTCTGAACAAACCACCTTGTTTTCTCTATTGTGGGTTTGTAACCACACAATTTTCTAGTTGGCGGATATTAGAGAATATATAGTGAACTCCTCACTCAGGATGAGAACCTTCCCTTCAACCTTTCTGAAAGATGACTACCCAAACTCTTTTTTAATATTTCCAGGGAATGCTGCCCCAATGTCTTCACTAGAACTGAAGCAGTATTCTGGGCCACTCATTTTTTAACCTTTGGGTCTGCATTCACTGTTGTCCAATAAAATGAATGTAAGTGATACGTGTTGGTATGACAGGTGGGAGGGGGCAGGTAGAAGGAAGGAGTACATAGGAAGACATAGTGTTATTTTCATGAGGAACCTTATAACATATATTGAAGTTTTCTCTCTTGATTAGATTTTAAATAAAACTATTACTTCATTCTGTGGTTTACTGGATTATCATGGCTAAAGAAAAACTCCTATATCTTGTTAAGTTATACTAGGAGCCAGTAAGGCCAGTTGTACAGGAAAATGTCACCTATATAGTACCTGTATCAAAGAGGAATGGTGCTTGTAAGTATTTCAAAAACATTTCAAAAGCAAACTAAAAACTATAAGAGGCAACCATCCGCATTTTACAAGTCCTTGGCTTAGAACAACATTTTCAACTTTTTTTTTAACCTAACTAAAATCTGCCTAGAATTTCCATTGTAATTCCCATGGATAACTGCTAAAGCTTTTGGTCCATGTCAAAGTGAAAATATTCTATAAAAAGACATGCCAGCTAACTGGAATTGAAACTTAGATTTCTATTTGCTCTAGTCCCCTAGTACAAACTCTTTCAAAAACTGAATGTTTTCATGTGAAAATAAGCATTAGTGAAAGAACGAAAAGTAAACCTGAACTGATGAGCCCTGTCCACTTACCTCATTGCTGTTATAGTTCTTTCTGTCGGTGGTCAATGATTTTTTGGCTACCACTACCTGGGACCTGGTGCCCTCTGTGTTGCTGGTGTGGGACACACAAGTTCTTAAGAGGCTCTATGAGTCCTTCCCACTGGGCAGTCCCTTGGCAAAAGACATCTGACTGGATGTGATTTCTTCCTCTATCTCACATTAGCTCTGCCTTGGGCAGTTCCATAGCTCCCGCTTTCTGGGATCTCCTTAATGATGGATAGCTCTGTTGGGTAAAGTGCCGGGGACTCTCGTTTCGTGCCCTGAGAGACACTCTTACATCCTTGACATGGCAAAAAAATAATCATGGGTGTGCAAAAAATGAAACCTCAAAAAAACATGAGGAAGGACTATGAAAGCAGCCCACACTGGGTATTTATAAATGAAATATAATCTAGATTCCTTTTCACCACAGAGGTTCTATATGTGTATTCATCATGTGATGTGAACTGAAGTGTAGCATAAGTTTGTATGTAGATGTTTCACTGCATTGCTGAACTTGAATAACACAAGAAGGTGGGAATAGAGTAGCTAGACATCTTAAAATATAATCACTTGGAGTGTAAAAAACAATATTGCCCTATAAGTGTTCTAACAAAAATGTTTGCCCTCTTTTTTTCCCACTATAGCAGTAATGGCAATATTCAATAATGGAAGGTAGAGCTGTGGGTTTGCTATTAAAAATAAGAATGAAAGACTTTAGTTTACCTTAAGCTTGCATTTGAATCATTGTGCATTTTTACCAGGCAACATAGAGGCTCTGGAAACTTTGTCTCAGATTCAAACCTTGAAAGCTTTGTATCTTTTATGAAATCTCTGATTATGTTAAAGAAACAATCCATAATTGGCCTATCTATGTTACTTTAGCATCTGGCAGTTTTACAGACTTGACTAAAAATATATGTTTTAAAGCCTACTACTGTATAATTAAATGAAAGTTTGGCTTTATTCAAAAATGCAAATGAATTCTTGGCTTTTTCTCTTATTCACTTTTAAATTATTTATATGTAGTCCCCATTCATAGTGCTTTCTCTGGTCCAGAAACAATTCAATTTCAACAAATTTCCAATTTGTTTAAAATTTTACAAAGAAATTGGCTTTAAATTATACAATAAAAGCATATTTCTGTTGCTGGAAAAGGGTATAAAATACATCTTGTGGTATGAGATTGGCCAAACTAAAAATGAATGAATAGACATTTCATTTTCTTCTGTCATCGAACACAGCTACTATTCACATATATTAGCAGGTGCTTAGATCAAATCTCAGAAGAAAGAAAATTATTTTTACAAGTTATTTAAAAGCAATAAATGAACACCTTTAAAATTCATCTATCCTTTTAAATCTCATCAGTCACAAAGTAAATGTTTCTAATTCCATACTTTATATAGAAAACAACAAACATTTCTAGATTTCTACCTTCATCATTTGCAAGAGTTTCCTGCTAAAACTCTTGAAAGCACACAAACTCCTTCAAAATACACCAGAGCTTTTGTGGTTGCCTGAAATTGCTGATTCCTCTTTTCCTCTCCATAAAGATTGACATCTGGAGAAAGTTATTTATATCCTGAAAAAAGAATGAATGAAAGACGATATGTGCTACATGACAAATGCGAACACAGAAAAAGCTCTTTTTTTTTTTTTAAGAAAAAAGTAGCTGTTTAAAGAGTGCCAGCTTTGTTGTTAATATTTCAAAGTAGCTAACAAATATGTTTTCACTAACACAAAAATAGTTTTATTTACATAGTAACTGACTACTAATTGTGAACTGTTCAGCTCGTTGAAATGTTCCAGACAATAGTAATATAATAATATTAATCAAGTTACAGAAATGTCACAAATTGCATATTAGCTTTTTATTTATATATGATAAAAAATAAAATAAAATTATATTAATGAATATTGTATCAAATCTCATGCATTCATAAACTACAACTGTGCTTCTTGGAGGTTAATACAATTAATTTAACACATAATTTTAGTTTCAGTGGAAGAATGAAGTTTAAAGAGTTTCAAGGTGAAGAGACCATGACCCAGAAAGAAAAACTTTGACATTGCCACAACACTGGCAATGACAGAAGGAAATATTTTGGAAACAACTGAATAAGTGTGAACCATATCAGCCTAGAGTGTCAATGACAACAACATTGACTGGAGACCAAGACTTAAATAAAGCTGTCTTTGATTTATTGTTGTTCTTGTTTTTCAGCTCATGTGGAAGACAGTCTTACCTCATGCTTTTAGACATTGCCTCCTCTAGTCAAAACTGCACTCAACCCCCATAAGACTTGAATTAACTTAATCTTATTCTCCAAATTAAAGATAATTTTCTTTCTCAGAAATGCTGCTAAATACTTGACCTGACTGGAATCTCATTATCTATGGAGTGCTTTGATTTAAATAAATAACATGGGTGTCCTGCTTGATATCTCTCAGCTAGAAGAGTAATATTTTTGCAGCTGCGAAGGTTTTAGGAGAGTCTCCTCAGAGTGGTACCTGGATCTTTTAACTTCAGATCATCTAGGCAGCTCAACAAGAAGGGAGAGCCCCAGATTTCACCGCAGATCTACTGGGTGAGACTCTCTAAATCTGAGGTCTGAAAACACACTTCTATAATAAGTTCTCCACAATAGCAAAGATATGGAATTAACCTAAATGTCTATCATGGGTGATTGCATTAAGAAAGTGAAACACACATACAACAGAATACTATTCAGTCATTTAAAAAAAAATGAAAACACGTTTTTTGCAGCAACATGGATGGAACTGGAGGCCCCTATCTTCAGTGAGAAAACTCAGAAACAGAAGGTCAAATACCACATGTTCTCACTTGTAACTGGGCGCTAAATGATGTATATACATGGACATTAAGTGTGGAATAATAGAAATTGGAGACTTGGAAGGATGGGAAGGTTTGAGGGGGAAGAGATGAGAAATTACTTAATGGGTACAATGTATATTATTTGGGTGATGGTTAGACTAAAAGCTAAGACTTCACTGCTACATGATATATTCGTGTAATACAACTACACTGGTACCTGTTATGTGTATACAATTAAAAATAAATAAAAAGATAAATAAAAATTAAAAGAGGCAGCAGGCAAAAAAATTATCCAAGGAAAGTTAAGATCCATTGCTTTCAGATATTATCCTCTTAGCCACATTGCACTTTTGGAACCGTTAAAGGGAGTGGTGCAGATGATAAAATAGTGAAGGAAGAGCTCAAGAGTCCTGTTACCAAGATTGACTTAGAAACAACTATTAATCTAATTCAATTCCCCCATATACTTAGTCTCTGCCAGGTATAAGCCCTTTAAAAGGCCTATGCTGTTCTTCCTTGAAGAATTCGTCACAAAGTCTTTTTATAAGAATGTTTGGTAAAAATTATAATGAAGTACAATGCAGTGACTTATAACGACAGGCAAAGTTTATGCCTTTTCTACTGCAATTGGCTCCTGCTCAAGAGGGACTATAAAAAATGCCTAAAATATGAAGTAGAAAGTGGTTTTATTAATCATATTTTCTTCAACCTGCTTCATGCACCCCTGCTGTACATCACTAACTGAATGCTACCAATGCCAAAGCCAAGGGCCATCTCCTTAGGCTGAGCTTATGTAGGATATCTAATCTTCCAGATATACTACATTTTGCTAGTTGCCTTAATTGCTAGCTTCGAAACCTGTGCTGATGCTCTGTTTCACATGTGCTCTTTGGTTATTCTTATTCATACACACTTCATGTAAGTGAGTTTCAAGTAATAAAAACAATATGCGCAAAAATAGAGGGTATTATAATCAAGTAATTTGGGGAAAGGCTATGTATCTTGAATATATTTTTTTCTTTTGGAGGTTTACTATTCATGCTGTGCATAGAAGGACCAGGGAATTCTTGCAGTAAGGAAAAATCTATAATATTTTATAATCCACCCTCACAGACATATCCACGAACAATACTTTGCATCCTTTAATGCAATCAAGTTGACACTCAATATTAACCATCACACAAAGTGAAACATTTTTTTTTTTTAATTACCAGTATGATGTTCCCTAGTACTCCTCAAAATTGATCTTGGGAAATACCACTTTCCATGCATGTTGGAATCTCTTTGCCTTGTGTCAATGATCTGATTCTACCTGTGTGATAGATATTAGAGCTCTGGAGTCATCCTTGGATAGAGGCAAAGTCTTGGAGGTGTCTTCCAGGAAACAGGTGTACATCAAGTGGTTTACTGAGAAAGAGTTATGGCATTTTAATCATTTTATTAAAATTGATTTTAAGAACTTCCCCAAAAGACCAGGCAGTATGTTGCCACAATCCAACTGAGTTATCTAGCTTGATGTAAAGACAAGCAATGTGTTAATAGAACATAAAATACAATTTATATTCTTCCTATTTCAGTTCCATTCCAACCATTATGTCTAGCATCAAGACAGTCAATAACTCTCTTGATTAGAAAACCAAAATTACTTTTTTCACAATAGATTTCTCTAAAGAAATAGTAACAACCATTGCAATCATAAGGCATTTATTAAGTAATATTGTGCTAAACAAATATTATTCGAAGATATTTAGGTATAGACTATAGTTTCTTTTTTAACTCATACATTTTGTGTGTCTTGCAGACAATGGATACTGTCTCTAAAACACTGCCTGTAAAATGTCTCTACACTATTATATAATGTTAGCAGAATATTGTTTAAAAAAATTTATCATATTGCTCCACTTAATTCAAATTTCAAGCAAAACACTTTGATAGGTAATTTGTCAAAAAGATAAGTGTCTGAAATGTTTAAGATGGCTAATCATTGATTTATGGTGTTTTAGTGGATCAATAAAAATATATATAGGCTTTTTAAACACAAGAATCTTCAACATTATCCTCTTCCTTACATAAGAAAGACTTTTCTCAGTATAACTCAGAGGTTCCAATTTGATGGAAGTATTCTTTCCTAGTAGACCTACTCAGCAGTCATCCAAACCCATTCCCTCCTTTCACTAACCCCCACCCCCGACCCAGTTTCAGGATTCCATGTGGGATGTTTACCTGTTTATCTCATGTGGGATGAGCAACCAGGGCTGAATGTTCCCAGTTCCCTTGGACAGCAGCCCTGCTTTTCTGCACACCATCTCTCATTTCTTCATTCTCACTTTACTTGGGCTACACTAACTTTCTCTTTAAAAAATTGTTACAAACACAGGCACAGGCCTGACTTTAACTCCCAGGAGCACAGATAAAAGCAGATCGTGTGTGTAATGATCCTAATAGGAAATATAATTTCTAAGATGTCCTTGTACCTATATTTATTTTAAGAAAAATAACATTTTATACTATAAAACAGAGAAATTGTGTCCCCCAAGATCTTTCTGGTCTTTCTTAGAGTAAAATCTTGACTCTATTTTTGCTGAAAGAAAAAGCTCAGTGACATTTTCTCCAAAATCAAAGGGACATTATGCCCTATTAAGTGAATTCAACCTTCTCCTGAGAAACAGAAAATATGCTGTCAACTTTAAAATAACCATTTCTTATAACACTCCCCACGGTCAGTCATCAATTTTTAAAAACTGCTTGGGTCCACGTTCTGATGGAGCACATTGCTATATCAGAAAAAAAATATGTATTAAGTGAGGGACACTGGCGCAGTCAGTAGCAATGTATGGTTCCACCATAATCATATGTAACTCTTATACCGTGCTAGGCCCTAATAATTCTAACCAAACAACACATTAATATATTAACATTTAACACCCTGAAAGAGGTATATTAGTGTCTGTATTTCACTTGAGCAAAGTTAAGCACAGATAGGTTACATAACTTCCCCAAGATCACATTAAAGTATCCAAAACTAGGTAAATCAGAACTGAGATTCAAAACCAGGCAGCCTTGTGAATCAATTCTCAGCTTCACGTGTCTTAAGAATAGCTAGGAATGTCAGGGAATATAACACTCCAACATGCTGGTTTTGTAGAATAACTACTAGAAGTGGCAAGAATTGCACTTTAGAACGTATAAAACAAAGCTTTTCCTCAGTTCTTTTCTTTAGCCCGATTTCACCCAACTGATATTTTCCTGAAAATCCCTAATGAGTGCTGGCCATGGAGTGCTATTAAACTCACTTTCTTCAGCCTGGAGTAGGCAGAAAAACGGCCTCCCAAATATGTTCACATCTTAATCCCTGGAACCTGTGAATATGTTACCTTACACAATAAAAGGAATATTGCAGACGTGATTAAGAGTAAAACCTGAAAATGTGGAAACCATCATGGATTATCTGGATGGTTCCATCTAATCAAATGAATCCTTAAGAGTGGAGAACTTTTCCTGGCTGAATCAGAGAAATGCAATGTGATAACTAGACTGGCCGTTATTGGTTTTGAAGATAGGGGAAGTGGGCCATAAGGCAAGGAATGTGGTGGCATCTAGAACCTTGGAACAACCTTTAGCTGCAAACAATAAGTAACTAGGATATCAGTCCTACAACCATGCTGAACAGAATGCCGCTAACAACTAGAATAAGCAGGAAACATTATCTCCCCTAGAGTCTCTCAAAGGAACGCAGTCCTGTTTATATCTTAATTTTACCCCTGTGAGACCTGTACCCAACTTCTGACCTACAGAACAGCAAGATAAGTTTGTGTTGTTTCAAACCACTAAGTTGTAGTAATTGTTACATCAGCAAAAGAAAACTAATATGTACACCCAGAAGCAACATTTGTAAATGTTCACATGGTTTCATCTCCAGTATTTAGCAACTAGGAAATTAGTTAACTCTTCTGTCTTAATTAAAGAATATTAAAAGAGTTATCACTTTATCTCCACAGTGTATCATCCTATTACCTTCCTTTCTAAGTGGTGATGTCTACGATAATGACACACACACTGGTACTAAAAGTATGCTGTTAAAAATAGTTATATTTTACCTCTAACTTTCATCACAAAATGACTACCTACATAAATTTCATTATAAGGAGTCAATTTGTTATTAAACCAAAATTTAGAAGACAGACGACTTTTCATCAAAGAAAAAAAAAATGACTGATTGCGAATGTTCTCTGCTTTCCCTCAGGCTTCTAAGGACACAAAATTTGATGTTAGAGAGCCCATGTTTAATTCTTGCAGGTGTCCTTCCAGAGAAAATTAAGGAACTGCATAGTGAAAATTGAAGTTTCTCTATATGGAGATAACCCCCTGCCGTTCAAAGATTAAATGCAAATTTCTCCAGGATGAGGTTGCAAATATCCTGTCTATTCAAAATAAGCCAAAGTGTTAATGTGCTGTATCACTCTTACTATATTAGAAAAGTAATCCAAACTGCAAAGGACTATTCTAGCTAATTTGCAACAGTTCCTGTCAGTGCTAAGAATGCATGTTGCTACAAATTAGATTTCAACTTGTGTTACATCACCAATACAAGTTTATTTTAAGATCTACTCTTCTATTTAAGAAGAAACAAACTTCCCAATTGAGAAATAACACCTAGTGTCCATATAATTTCATCAGAATGTTGTACACTGACTCTTAGATTTATAAAATTGTTACTCTAGAGGGATGCTTTTTCTCCTTTGAACATTTGTCCTTGTGTAAACAGACCTAAATGGCTTCAGAGAAAATACAGTGACTCACTGCTTGAGAGATTTGAGGAATGAAAAGCTGGAGAAAAGCCAGAAAAGGTTTTACAAGGGAGGTGATACTCAACTGTGGCTTTGACACTGTCACGGCACAACTAGACACCTGGGAGACAGAAAAAGGGAGTAACAGGAGAAGCAGAGGCAGAATTTGGAGGTTGTGGATAAGAGCAAGAGATATGTGGCCAGGCACAGTGGCTCATGCCTGTAATCCCAGAACTTTGGGAGGCCAAGGCGGGCAGATCACCTGAGATTGGAAGTTCGAGACTACCCTGACCAAAGTGGTGAAACCCTGTCTCTACTAAAAACACAAAAAAATTTGCTGGGCCTGGTGGTGGGCACCTGTAATCCCAGCTATTTGGGAGGCCGAGGCAGGAGAATCACTTGAACCCAGGAGGCAGCATGCTATTGCACTCCAGCCTGGACAACAAGAGTGAAACTCTGTCTAAAAAAAAAAAAAAAAAAAAGCAAGAGTTGTGTAATTTCTATGGTCCAGAGCAGAGTAGCCGCACAGAGGACCATAAAATGAGGCATGCATGAGGACACTCTAGAGTGAAACTTTATATTTTGGTACTTATTTGTTAGCCACCATGAATGGTACAATATTGTTGAAAAAATATTAACCTAGAACTTCCTATAAAGTTGAGGAGTTTTTTTTCTTTGTTCACTTATTTGTTTATTTGTTTGCATAGTTAAGGTCAACCTTTAGGAAGAGTCGTCACTACCATTTCCAAGTAAGCTGTACCTTCTAAAAAATGCTTAGCCTCTGTCTATGACTGTAATGATACTGTGAATATGCTAACAAAGACAGGGAAAGCAATTTCAGTAAGACTATATTATGATGGATTTCTTTAAGATGCATGGCAAATATATTTGTGCCTTCTAAATGGAAGACTAAATGGTTTCTTCACATCAGAAATTGTGATATATGGCTATTACTCTTTTTCCTCTTTGGACTGAGTCTAACATGTTTTAAAATGACAACATTCAAAGGTTCAATTCAATTTAGGTAATCATCAGAAATGTCAGCTGCCTTTCAAAGGACCTTTGGAATCTGCCAAATTAGGCTAGAAATCATGCCTGGATAGTTTTCATTACATGTGAGCTGAAACTTTCTGCTTCTGGTCAAGAAAACCACATTCCAAAAAAAAAAAAAATGTGCTGGGGACCTTAGCTTTAGCCCCTGAATAACACAGAAGCAGAAAGCAGCAGAGAATTTTTTCCCCCGTTATTACTCCAATTTTTTTAAAAACAAAAATTTTGATGCATTACATTTTTGTGGTTTCTGAAAATATTGAAGTCACACGAATTTGCAGTCATAATCACAAAAAAAGATTTAATCACAGTTTGAACCCTTTTACTTTTTAAATTAATATGAGCCATATTCTCATGGATTAAAAGTCAGTCTAAAATCAACAAATCTTTGTCCTCATGAAATGAGAGGTCCTATGTTTTGATAAAAATTTGACGTGGTAATACATACTCCATGTGAATAAATGAGTTCTTCACGAGGAGCCCAATTCATAGGAATTGGCCAATGTATTCCCTTCTTGCTGAAGAGGCTGCCGTCCTAGAACCAGATGTGTCTAGCAGAGGTAGACTGGGTTTGCCAGCGCTCTTTTGTGCCAGGCAGATAATATGGAAAAAATCCTGACCCCAGATGGAGTTTTGTATCTGCAGTGCCTAGAACAGAGACTGAGTCACTGAGTGTCAGTTACATCAAAGCCTCTCAACCAGTGCACCATTAGAGGGTGCATTGCAGGAGGCTGGGACAGCCCCATCCCCCGGCCAGCAGCTTCCAGCTGCCAGAGTCCTTCAGTTTATCTAAGCGGGCCATGGGAATCTGATTACTTTCTGCATACCAAAATTTGAAAAATATTTGGAGCACTAAATTAAAAGACTGTGTATTCCCATCAAAGAAATATCTAACAAACTGGTCAAAAAGAGATTGGTTCATGGCTTTTCACAAACATATTGCGATGAAATAAGTCAGTTGCATAAAATTCTTAAAATAATATGGATAATACTTTTTTAGTGTGAGGATTTTTCTGGAAACATCCTTTAAAAAAATAGATCCCCTCTCAGAAGGAAAAAATATATATAATAAGCAACAAAAATATTTTAATCCAGCATCATAGCAATAATAATACCATCTACTTACAGAACAAAAATCTATCTCATAATGTTTGTTGAATGTGCACAGTATGTTTTCATGAGAATACTTATTTTTCAACAAGTCTTTTAAAATGATGGTTTAAGTGCTTTTGCTTTCTGCTTTTTAAAATAATTTACTTTCCAAGTCTAAATATAATATTTTATCACTTTAAATAAAAGTATTATGGAAAGATCTAATGGGTTTAAATGTACTGTAAAATAGTTTCCTGACATGTTGAATGCTCCTTACCTTTGCTTTCAGAGTAGTAGCCACAGGATTCTGTGGCATCTAGGGAGTGACTGTTTAATCAAGCAGGGCTACTTGTAATTTCTAATTCCAGATCAACCTTGTTTGAAAGAAAATTCAAAGAAGTAAACTGTGAAGCCCGAAATGCTAAATTTTAATGTAGCTAAAATCCTAAATTCAATAAAAGAAGATGAAAGGACCCACTAGAGCTTTTAGCAAGTGTGTATAATTTCAATAGGCTGTAGATTATATTTAGAGAGAAAAATGAACATTTATTTTTAGAAGTGGAAAAGTCAAAATGTTAATTAAGGTAGGTTTAGCCATGAAAAAAAAGTTAAATATTCCATCAGAGCAAAATGTGGATAGACTATCTTGGCCAATAAAGATTACATACAGATGTGAAAAAAAACAATTGTTGAAATCTCAGGTATGTCAAATGCCATACTATTAATTTGCATTTGGTATCATCCTGCCGTAATTTCCAAAAGCAATTACACCATTAAATGCACATGAAAGATAACAAGCTTTGTAATCAATAAATGACCTCAAGAGAGGTGCAAATTTATTAACATATGCTTATCCCTCACCAAGTTTGCCATGCTCTCTTACAATTACCTAGCGTATAATATTGATGTTGATAATAAAATTGTGTATACAAGGAAAAAACAGACACATTGAATTTGTTCATAAATTCCTATGCAATGGCTTGATTACTGACAGTTACGTATCTGCAGTTTAACAATGTTTACTTACAGTCATAGCTTTGCCTAAGCATAAGCATATATGCCAAAGTCCATGGTGTTCTTTTTAGAATTGTTTAAGAATCAATCCAATGACTCAACTAAACAAAATAAGATGTTTTGCTATGGCATACCTAAGTTAGGCAACTAACTTCACTCTGTTTAGGCAGCCTCCCAAAGAATCCAGAAATAATCATATGTACTCTGGATTTGTCCTTTAGTATTGTTTGTCTTGATATGACTTTATCTAGGAAAATCATTTTTTTCTTGCTTAACTGAAAAACATCTGAAAAGATTTAAAACTCTCAATATTTAGATAAAAATGTATACAGCTACAAATGAAAAGTCTTAATGCAATAATCCAAGATGTATAAAATAGGAACTACAGAACATAGCTTACATTCTTTTATAAACTCTATGGTTTTTTTCCCCAAATTAAGCATGTATTCACACACAAATGCATACCTGCACATATACCAAATATACATTTGAAGTTCAGTTGAATAATGTTATTTTAATTCTTTCAACAAAACTTTCTGAGCATTTACTTATGTGCCACGTATTATTCTGTAGGTACAATGGATATAGAAAATGTTTATTTCAGATCATTACTGGTTGTTTTACTAAATTACTACTTTGCTTTTTAGAATTTGGTTTTTAGGACAACTCTCACTAGTGGACACCATGGCCCTCCTCTCCTGACTCCCTACCTCCAAGTAGCTTCCTGGATAAACAATATTCAGTCAAGCAACATTGCATATAAATTATCCCAAGGAAAATATTCCTCCTTAAATTGAAAATGTGTCAGTACCTAATTCTGGATTCTACTTAAGCATTTCAGACTTAATTTCAGGGTCCTAGGACTTTATAATATTTTTTTCTTATTATTTCAGGGCCATATGTCACCAAAATTATAATGTTAGTGAAGTTTTACGTTAGTGTTTTCTTACATGCACATATGCCTTTCATCATCTTTCTCTTTAAAAAAAAAAAAAAAAAAAAACTGCCCCAATTCCTGCTAATGTCCAACAACCTAAAAGTAACCAGGACCCCCAAGACCTGCCCCTTATTAGAAGCTTTTTGTGTTCCAGATCAAGTTCACAAATCAAACATGCCATGTTATTTCCTCTTTGCAATAACATGAGCATTTATTGAGGGCCTGCTCTGTGTCAGGAGCTGTTCTGTGTCAGACCCAGCACCAACTCCCTTATGGGACCCTTCCTCTGATGAACAGCACCAGCTTATTTGATAAGCAAAATTAATGTGTTAGTGGATCCTACCGGGACAATGGATTACTTTTCACTGTAATATATTACATGTTAACAGGAGGTTTTTGGAGCCAGTGCATTTACCTGTAGAAATTCATTTACAGATGTGAAAATTGAAACCCTAAAGTATTAGGTGATGTCCCTAAAATCTTACATCTGGTTCCTTGAAACACCAACATGTAAGTTCCAATTTTCTTGTACCACAGCCTTTTGAGCTTTTACCTCTCAATTCTGAAAAAACTACTAGCTGTTTAATTCAATTATATATCAAGGAGAACTTGTGCTTATGGAAATGTAATTCTGGTTCTGATGACATCTACCATCGGAGATACTATAGTACAATCAGATCCCATCCAGCTATAAAACAAATTATCTCATTGAGTCATAAATGCCATGATTTTCTCTTCTACTAAACCTGATTACTAAATCTGTAACATATTTAAATAGAGACTCAACAGTACTTTGGTTTTATGTCATGTTCATATGATGTTTCCCAAATCAAACCATTATCTACCTACATTACCCAAGTAAATGGACCACTAAATAAAAATACAGAAAAATTACTGGATAGTCAGTTTAGAAGGACTCCCCAAAATAGCCACATTAAAAAAAATTAATTTGGGAAGTGTATTTCTAACCTAGGCCTAATGATTTTTATGGCATGGCTCCTACAACACTGTTAATAATGTAGCCTGCTCCACGGCATTCTAGAAGCAGGGTGATAGCAACAATTCAGCAAAGAATTGAGGAAATTAGAAAATAAATTGTAAAAGGTTATCATCCCACTCCCAACCCCAATATTCTCAGAAGAGTTTTCCCTATTCCCACTCTAGTCACTTAAGAAGCATTGTTTTAAATTACAGCATTTTACTTGGAGAGAGGAGACTCAACATACAACATATTGCTAAACTCATAAGAAAAAAATAGAACCAACGTTTCAAAACACATTACCCACTTTTAATTTCTTCTCTTTAGATATACAAAATGCTGATAGCAAAAACAAATTAGTCCACTTTGCCAGAAATTCAGTTTCCTTTCCCTGCCTCAGCCTGCCATACCCCACTAATCCCTGTGACCCACTACCCCTACACATACAGACTCCCCAAAATAATAGTTTTAGTCCTGTTATAACCAAATCCAGTAGGTAAAATGTAGAAGACTTTTATAAATTATTGAGTCTTAAAAATTATTTCAAACTGCTGTTAAAATTCAGGATTATGTTTTTTAAAACATTAAAGAAACAACACTGTTAAAGGTAACACATTGCTGCATACAAAATTTGTGAATGCTGGGGTATGTGAATTTTGTAAATGTTCATTGAAAATGTCTGAAAATCTTGAAAATCTACCAGGCTTATACCAATAAGCTCAAGTTCCTTCTCTTAGCAGAGCACTGAAACCAATGCTCATATAATCCTCGCAGGCTCTGCCTCAGTAAGGTTTATGCCTCATTGAAGCAAAAAACAACTTTATGGTTTCCCACAGAGAAAGCTATTGGAACTTTTCTCTAACACTACAACATATAGAGCAGAATTCAGTAAAAGCTAATGGTTTGGGCTGACCAAAGGTTTAGTTTTAGAAATAAAGAAAAGATCTCAGTATAGGACAAGCAGTCTTATGGCTGGACCTATTGCTATAACCAGTTAATCTCCTATGTTGAAATCTGAACATTTAACTGAAGGGCATAAAACAGCACCAGTGACTTGAGACCACTGAACTGGCTTAATGGGTTCTTCCCCTGATGGGAAGGTCTAGCATGTTTGTCTATACTCATGTGAGGAGCAGGAGTGAAACAGTGGCAATTCTCATTGGTATCTCATAAATTTATATTGAATTGTTCAGACTGCTTTGAAAATGCTCCATGCCATAAATCACAGATCATTCTACTATCACTAGAATCTATTATTATAAACAAAGAGCTTTTGGAATTCTGGAATTTAAAAATTCTGAATAGTTTCTTTGTCTTGACGGAAAGTAAAAAGAACAAACTTGTTTTAAACAAAATCAGATGCTCCAAATGGTCAGTTGATAATGCTACCAATCAAAGAAAACTAAAGGGGAAGAAAAAGAAAAGAGGAAAGAGAGGAGGCAACAGGAAAATCGGCCTTCTTCCTTCAGTCTATGGTAGGAATAACTCAATTGTCCCCCTTCTTCAAAGGGTGTGAATTCAGCTTCTCCTTCTTTACTTCCTTTGTTTCATGTAATGGTTATTGGTGTTGGGCTTTTCTTGTTTATTCCCATTTTTATATCTTATGCTTTGTTCAAACAATTGGCAATCCTCAAAGTCTGTCACTGGAACTTAAGAACAGTTTTAGATAAAATTTAGCAACTTTACATTTTGAAGAAACATGCCAAGGAAGTGTTAAAAATAATATAATAAAATATACTGTATATGTGACAAAAGGGTGCTTATAAAATCAAGGTACAGACATAAAGCACATGGAATTGGATAGTCTACATACTTCATAACATTACATACTGGGGAGTCATTTCCAATTGACATTTCAAGAAAAGGTTACATTCATATTGCCCTAGTGACTGAAAAATCACAAATAAGTTAAACATTTAAATGTATCACTACTAATAAGACTGTGGAAACTTTTCCTTATTAAACTAGGTTAATACTATCAATTTAAAGTACATTTCTGACAGTTCAAGCACATTTTTTGGCCATGTAACATGTTTGCAAATCTTAAATGGTTTCACATTTCTCTAAACCGTAATAAGAGCATAACATGAATATTTAAGCAGCTTGGCTTTGATTTAAATATATTTGTTCAGGATATGCTGGCAGCAACCCAAAATGTAGTGTAATACCCTCAAAGCTGGCAATTCCAAACTCATTTAAGAAAGCAGATAATATGGGCTGGCAGCATTAAAGCAAATAAAGTCAATTAATTTTTTTCTTAATTTGTTTCTTCTGGCTTGAAATTACCAGGGATGGATAAATCTGAAGATGAATGAAAAAAGAAACTACTGGGAAGGGAACAGAAACAAGAAGAGGATGGGAAATCTAAAGCTGCTATTTCTTATTCTGATCTTAATAGCAGGATACAGTTGAATAATAACATTTCTATTGAAGGTCACTGAAATGTAAGGAGGGAATTCCATTTTGAAAACTTTAATATGTGGAGAGTCAGTATATCATTTTCACGAGCAATGTCCTTAGCAGAAAGGATTTTCTTAGAACTATCATGCTACAGAAAACTGCATTTTTATAGTAACTGAAAGATGCATAGTTACTGAAAAAATAAAACTGCCATTTTGTTGTATTGCCATTAATCACATGGTTTGGATTTTGATGACTTGTAGAGGCTGAGACTATTAAATGGTGGAATAGGTCTACGGACAACATTCAGATAGTATTCTCAATGCTTCACTACTCCCTGTTTAACCCATTTTTTGGTATACTTTAGAAATGTAATACTGTCTTGTTGGAGTTTTTTTAAAACATGAGAAAGCAATAAAGAAACACATTGACATGGAATCCCCCTAACTTGCTCTCCAATAAAAACAGACTTTGCATTATTTAGTTTTTGCTTGAAGGCACTTCAATTTTTGATGCCTAAGACTGACTTAAGCATTGAGTAAACATATCTTTGTATGTATCATTGCCACCTTTTTAGGAAAATAAAATATAGTGTCAAGTAGTTCTGGAGGAACTTAAAAGCTGTGTCTTATTTGGTATTTTGAGAGCAATAGTTCTCAACCCTGGCTACACACTGGAGAACTTTAAAAAAAATGAAAAAACAAAACATTTCACACACCGTAAGCACAGAGAAATTAAACAGTGATGTATTTGGGTGAAACCTCAGGCATTATTATTTTTTTAAAGTTCCCCCATGATTTTAATATGCAGCCAAGCTTTAGAACCATTCGGTAAGTTATTTTTACAGTGTTATTAGGGTTTTTACTATTGCTACATAAAGGATTCTAGTCTTTAATTAAATCAAGGAACCATACTATGCTGATTATCAATACTATAGCCATGTTTCTTGAAGAAAGTGTTTAACATATGGAAATCCGTATGCTTCTCTTAGATACCCATATGCTCTGCTTCTATGTATGTTATCGAAAATACTATTTTAGCCTTTATGTCACTTTCATAAGAAACATGTCCTCCATGTTTTGTGAATTGACTAATAGAAAGGTATTAAATATATATAGTATGATTTTAAATTAATAAAAATATTTCAAGCCATAATGAAATGAAAGCTATTTATTGGGATAAAGTATTGGCCATCAGTTTGAGTACTAGTGAATACTGTTTTACACTTGAATAGATGTGAATATACCTTAATGTTGGGTATCCAAAGTGTCTCCATAGGAAAGTGAAATAACATAAAATAAGTAGTACAAAATAAAGTCTCTAACTTTCACTAAAAGAGTGATGAAAAGGAAACTGACTTTGGCAAGCACATCTTCTGGCCAGTCACATTAAATATGTTATTTCACCTTTCTTAAAAAACAAAAGTGGGAGGTATTTGGCACCCTGCCTCAGAGATTTAATAAATAATGGGCTCTCAGAAAAGTTAGTAATTTGTTCAGGTTAACAAAATAATTAAATTTAAAAATGGGGTGCAAATCCAGATTTTACCTTTTACTTTTCTTCTACCATTCCATGCTGCCCTCATGAAGGGTAGCTTTTGTATGGTTAATTTTCCATAAGACAACAGAAACAAATATCTCAAAAGAAATTCTGCATAATTAGTCTAGTTTTATTCAACCAATTTATTGACTGACTAATAAAATAAATGACTGCTAGTAGCTATGAAAGACATAAGAATGATAACCATATGGCCCCTGTCTTCAAAGATATTAAGTACAAATAATAATTGATAATAGAATGTTAAGAGCTATAAGAGAGATATAAAGCAAGGAGTACTATATAGCATCTCATAGGGAAGAGAAACTAATTTCCGCATCAGAAATCAAGGAGGCTACAGAATGACAATTGAGCTCAAACATAAAGATTAACTAGAATTTCCACAGGATAAGGAGTTTGAGAAGACTGTGCAATGATTAATCTAAAAAGGAGGAAGAATGATTTAGAGACTGTTAAGTAAAGGGATCTGGCTGAAGTACAGAACACATGAAAAAACAGAGCGGGAGAGGAGATTCAAACATTGTCATGGGATCAAACTCAAAAGACCTGAAAGCTATGTTAAAGTTTATCAAATAGAATCCTCCAGTTTTACTTTGAGGAAACTGAAGCCCAAGGATATTTAATGTTTCACCAAATATCACACTAGTAATAACTGCCTGAGTTAAACACACACACAAAATAAATCTCTTATTCTACTCCCTCAGTTTCTTCCCCTACCATTTCTTCCTCTCTGCCAGCTTTTTCCTTCTTTTCTTCTCTATTTTATTCCTTTTTTCTTTTTCTTTCATGTCATTTTCTTTCTTTGGGGGACTGGAAGGGCATTTTTGCTACACCATATCGAAGTAAATTAAATAGCAGGATAAAAAGGATGAACTAAACTATGTAGGCAACAGGAAACACCGAGTAGGTACTGCCACACTCAAAGGAACCAGTTACTTGCAAAATATATGTTCTCTGGTATACATCAGCTATTAAGCCAGCTGGGGTCTGGACCAGAAGTTCTAAAGCTGATACTAAAATTGTCCCTGGCACAGAATCAAATCCTTGAGGAGGTCTTGAGACTTCCAAATTTCTGGCATGTTCCGTGATTTTCAATATTTCTTAAACTCCAAGGATTCAATAACGTAGCAACAAAGAGATCAATGTTATGATAACATAGTATGATATTGTAATAAGGTTCATTCCTCAACTTATTATGGATTCATTTAAAGAATCTATGATGGCTCTTGTCTTGTTTATAGTCACTCTCTATTATTAAATCTATTATTACTAATTAAATCTATTATTACTAGAGCTACAAAATTTCAAGCCATCTGGATATGATGTGATTTGTGAATGATTTTCTAGATTTCTCTGGCTATCTGTGATAGAAGGCTAGTAACCCTGAGGGCAGTTACATAATTTTCCTGAGTTGTAGAATGACTTTCAACGGACTCAGTAATATTTTGGAGTCAAGTAGTCAATGTATTGATCAATAAACTTACTAGAACAACTTATAAAGAACAAAAAAATGAATAAAGAGTGAACAAGTCATGATGTTCTCTAATTTTCTTTAACTTTTTCCAAATTGGAGAATTTTCCCATTTTCCAGCTTTTTCCCAATGTTTTATCTTTGAATTAATAGTCTCTGCACTCCAAGAAAATCATGTACAAAGTCTCCCTATCAGATATTTCTCCCTTTGTGTGTCAAAATATTAAAGGCATGTGAAATATCTGGAAAGTATTTGATTAACAAATAGATTCAAAGTATTCTACCATAGACATCAAGCTATATAGATTTTTAAATACAGTGTCTAAGAATACTATGCAGAATACTCTGGAGACAGAGATACAAAGGAGAATATGAAGAAACAGGATTTGCTAAATTCCACCAATTTATTATCATTAGATCATAGTCCCTTTGTCCACTCATAATTCACAACTATCCATTTCTTCATCAAACCTAAGCATGAAAGCATACGAGTGTACTTGTTTCCTTGAGTCTTCATTTCCAAAGCCTCCCTTGTTGTGTACAATTTATAGTAAAAAAATTAGCATGTTTTTCTCTTGTTAATCTGTCTTTTGTTGCAGGTGCCTCAGCCTACATTATACATACTGCTGAGTGCTTCACATTGTCCTGGCTTTCAGGAAGCCTAGAGCTAAATTTTGTTTTGTGTTGATTTCAGCTATAAAGTAATGCATTTGTTTTTAAAAATTAAAAATTCAGAATAATATGAAATAAGAGATAAAAATCACTTTATATTCTTACAAATGAGAGATACTTGTTAATATTTTGACAGTTAAATAACTATTTTATTTTTGTTATTGACATTTATTTGATTACAAATGTGGTTAAAATGTTGGTAAATCAATACCATTTTTATTTCTTAAGGGAATTTGTATTTCTTAATATGTGAATTATTTCTCTTCATGTCTTTTGTCAACTTTCTTTACTAATATTTAAAGATTTTCCTTATAAACTCATAAGAAAACTAAACATAATGGTAATGGATGTATTTCTTTCCAATATATTCTCTGATTTCTTTTTATCTTTTAATAGCGTTCAAATATCCCATAAACAATAATGTAATGAGCTAGCCTTCTTTACATTACTAAATGGATGATGTAATCTTTCTTGTATGTTAATTGTTTTTCTAAAACTTAGAGCTCCTTGAGATTATAAACGACTTTCTAGCCATATACTTCTACCCAAAGTCCAAGCTATGGACTCTAGTTCTAATGCTTGTATTTTAAATTGGTGTGTGTTTCTGTGTTTGGAGGAAACACAGTGTGTCTGCTCCCTTCTCTCAGGCTATATCTCTGACTTCTTGCCAATCTTTTTGTTGCCGTCTATAGAACCCACTTCTTTCCTTTCCCTCTCATGCTTCAAAATGGCTCATCAACCAGAAACATCATTTTTGTTAGAATTGGATATATATGACTAAATATATGTTGCAAGTATTTCTTTAATACATAAATTTTGTGTCCAATCATATGATGATATAAATAAAGAAACTGAGGCAAAGAGAAATGAATTGATTTCCCTATAATTGCTTTACTGCCTGCTAACTTATGTTAGTACAAATTTGGGAAAATAATTCGTACAGTTTGATTGACCAAATGTGGGTGATATTTAGATTCTTCGCCCATAAATAACTTCTTACACTGTGTTTCAGATCTCAGACTTAAATGTACTTGCAAAATATATTTATTGACTTATTTTGGTGGTCAGATATATGGACAGTTTAATGTTTGAAATCAAAAGTATATTTGACAAATATCTTAACATATGTATAGTACATGGATTTTGGAAATAAAAAGATCACTGTCCAAACTGTTGTTAAGAAATTTGAGGAAAACCTAGGTAAAACATAAAAACAACACAATATTCTATATTAGGTAGACTAACTCTAAAACAGTACATATTATGAAAGGATTCATGCCTCAATTAATCACAAACTCAATGAGCCAATGCTTGATCTGGCTGCCTACATGTTAATTCAAGCCTAAATTATAGCATATAAAGTAATGCTCACATTATGGTCATGCTCATACTCTGTGCTAGATGATGGAATTCACTTCTAAGAAGTACATTTGTAATTCAGACAATGACAAGAGAATCAGGGAAGGAGACAGGCTGACAAAAGTTCTGGTAACTACACTGTAGAATGGCTTAAGTGAAAAATCTTAAATATAGCTGGCCACGTGAAATTGACATTAGTTCTATCTGGCCAAATGTCAATTTAGGAATTTAGGGAAGAATTTTCTAACAATATGAATTGCCCCCCAAAATAATAGACTTTGAAGTACATATTGTCTCATTAATAGTTCAAGATGGTCATAAATAAAAATCAACCTGTGAGAGATATTGTAAAGATGTCATAACTGAACTACATGGGAGCTAAATTCCTTCTAATGTTCCCTGGCACATATAGAAATCTATAGATTTCCAGAAATCAGTAAAGCCTACATTTCTACATATGTCATAAATATCCTAACATGTTAGGTAACCAACAACTGGCTGATTACAGCTTCCCAATTATCTGTTTATACTATTTATAATCAAAATTCCTGAGAGAACTGTTGTTCTAAATATATCAAGAAAGCAAAAATAGAGCTCTCTATTTTTGAAACCGATGTTATCTAAAGGGCAAATATGTAGACTTAGAATTACTGGGTCAGATTCTCTCAAATGCCTGAGAAGAAATCAAATTTATAACTTGAAGTTCCCCATGGAAATTTGTGGAAAGAAGCAAAACTTCCTAGGAGGACATATTTATAAACCTTAGGTACCTTTTTCCAACAATTTCCCTCCAAGTCTCTAAGATTCTGCTTCTAGGATTCCTGGTCTTTTCCCACTGTAATGAGATATTAATGCTTTAGAAACCTATTCTTATTAAAGTAAATGTTTGTAACCTTCAGCTGTGTTGAGAAAAGAAAAAAAGGAAAGAGCTACTCATATATATATATATATATATATATATATAAAAACACACACTATATATACACACACATATAAAAATATATATAATATATAAATATATAAAAATAATACATACTCACATATATAAATATATAAACATATATTTATATATAGATATGTATACACACACATATACCACACTCAATATGTCATAGTCAAAGCAAAAAGAAAGGGTGATTGAAATGGCTCTAGTAAGCGATAGGTGGTATTTCCATAAATTACCTCACAAAAAAAAATACAATAAAGCCATGTGTATAGAGTGTTTTGAAAACTGTTTTGGCATTTAATCTAGTTATCCTTCAAGGTACAGGATTTTCAAGGGCAATATTGAAAATATAGTTAGTTTGAAGCCATTGTTTCAAACAGGTGATGGTAAAGTGATACATCAATATATTTTCCTTTCCCAGGGATTATTCAGAAATATGTCTTACTAGCAAGAGCTTGATTGTGAGATGTAATCAAGCTCTTTTACAAGATGACAATCTTATGTTACAATCTTAGTGTATAAAACAGTGTACATATAAAAAAAAAATCACTGAAGAGGAGAGGAATCAATGCTGCTTTAAATCTATTCATTGTAACAAAAAATATCATTTTATTATCCTTGTAATAAGGAGTGTATTCTTTATAATGAAGTATAATAATGAGCTGATGAACTGTATAGATAAAAAGAATGAAAAATTCATAAAAGTCCTATGAATAACCCATAAACTCACTCAAACCTTTGCTATCAGGAGTATACTTCTTAATTTGCAAAATTTATCATTCAGTTTAATTTGGTGCCTCACAAATTTATTCTGCCCAACTAGATACAGAGTATTGGACTAAGTACTACCTGGATACCAGGACCATAGAATCTTATATAGTCAGGATTATTCAAATTAAAGATTTCTAGTTATCAAGGCCAACAGGAACAGGCCAGGTGCTGAGTGGATAGAGGTAACACAGAAGAAAGTAGTATTTAAGCTAAGTCTTAAAGGTTGAGGAGGGATATCACAGGCAGAGATCAGAATGAATAAGACACAGAGGTGGTAAAGCATGAGATGTGCCTGTGGAATGATTATAATATTAGGGCCTTATAGATGTAAAACTGTATTTTAACATACATTATCTCACTAAGTCTTTGCAATGTCCATTAGTGTAAACAAGGCAAGTATTTTGGCCTCATTCATAGGCAAAAAGTCACATAAAAATAGTTTCTATGTGTGCCATGAAAGGAAAAATCCTGGACCACATTAGTGAATGAGTCAACTACAGATGGGAAAAGTGGCTAGCTCCCAAGTGCTGTAAAACTGCAAGAATTTGCTGTAGAGTTTAGTCAGGCAACACTCATTTGGGTCCATAGCCCACGTTAACAGAATTTGTTTGCCCATTACAAAAGACACAGGAGAATAACTAGGGCAAAGGAAAGATGAAAGAAAATTGGTAGAAGATCAAAGGGACAATAAATTCTAAAGCGGTTACAAATGCACTTTTGAAATGGCTGTCCCTGGAGTACAAGCTGAACATTTAAGCAGACAAACTAGAATGAATAAGATGTAAGAGGGCATATGAGAAGGACAGAAGGACTTGGGGGAGGAGATAAATGAGAAGTTCATTTTGGAAGTTGGAGTAAGATGTTGTGTTCACAGAAAGTATGCTGAGTTAGAGTTCTTGGATATGGAATATGTTCAAGTAATGAGAGTGTAATCACAATGGTAGGAAGCTCAGATTGGCTGACACTTAACAGAGACAACCACCATCAGCTTTTAGGAGGTGGAAACCATGAGATAGCAGGGTCATCAATGGTCATTCATATTACTACTAAGTCTCTAAATACAATGGCAAGAGAAAGCCATTGAGGAAGACTAAAGCAAGTCATTAAGTTATTGAGGAAAAGGACAGTAAGACAGTGCAGATCAAGGAGTATTCTGAGCCTGTCTCTCACTTCCAAGATTCGCAGGGAATTGATAGAGAAGCAGCCTGAATAGGAAAGGAATGCCAGAGATGCTGTTACATACTGGGTATCTGAGAAGGAAGAAGAAATGTCTGAGAAAAAAATTAAATCTAAGATTAGATTGCTCCCAGTAGAATGAGACATGTAACAGCAAATTAGGGGAAATCTAATATATAGCAGATGGGTGGACTGGCCCCAGGGGCCTGTAGCAAAGAACTGGCAAAGATAAGAAAACAGAGGGATATGGTGGTAAAACAGAGACGCTTTTATCTAAGGGGAAGAAATGATCATGATTCAGTAATGAGGCAAGGAGTAGTGAGTAGACAGAGAGTAGTTAATGAAGAAGCATTTAGTACCATCAACCATGTGGGTCTTTCTCCCTAATCTGAAAAAGAACAGATTTTCAATAAGAAAGAAGGATTGCAATTCCCAAATTGAAAATTTTTACTTAATAAATAAATGGTATAGCCCTATAAGAAAATGCAGTTAAGGAGAACTTTGCATATAAACTGAAGGAATTTTATAAACTTGAATCATTATACCTTTAAAAGAAAACTAGAAGTCAACAGTCACCAAAGTCTATTACATTACTATGTTTTTATTCTTAATTTTGAAACTTTAATACATTTTACAAATAGTATTTTTAAAAACATATTGCTACATTGCCAAGGCTTAGAGATAAAACATGCTGACCAAATTGAATATATTACTTAATATAAATCTAAAATATTTTTAAAGTATTAAAATAATAGCTATATGAATTAATACAAGAGCAACTTCCACTCAGACTTTATCTCGGCATACAGGAAAAATTCTACCTTGAGAAAAAAAGAAAATAATTTAAGAATAAATACAATTTAAGATGAGTTGGATGTGATGGCACATGCCTGTAATCTCAGCACTTTGGGAGGCTGAGGTAGGAGGATCAGTTGAGTCCAGGAGTTCAAGACCAACATAGGCAACAGAGCAAGACCCCATCTCAAAAACAAAACAAAACAAAAAAAACAAACCAAAAAAACCCAGAAAATTAGCTGGGCGAGGTGGTGCACACCTGTAGTCTGAGCCAGTTGGGAGGCTGAGATGGTAACACCCCTTGAGCCCAGGAGGTAGAGGCTACAGTGAGTCATCACTGGGCCACTACACTCCAGCCTAGAAGACAGAGTGAGATACCATCTTGAAAAAAATAAAAAATAAAATAAAATAAATTTTAAAATAAGAATAAAGTAAAAAATTTAAAAGAATAATTACAATTTAAAATTAAGGTATGACAAATTATGTTAAATATAGGCCAAATGTTTTCAGGTAGCATTCTTATTTCTAGAGTAAGTAATCAAGGAAAAGGGAAAACTATTACCTTTATTCAGTTCAGAATCTCCCAAATATATGCACATATTCAAAAGATGTATCCTACTAAAAGTTTCAGAAATAATTTTCATTGATATATAATATTAATCACTTTTTAAATGATTCATTTAAATATTTTCTTGCATCTGAAATGAACTTGCCCCACTTTAGCTTTATTGTTGCCTCAGAAGATATGGTTGAACAAAATTGGATTCCTTGATTAAAACTCAGAAACCTGTATCCACTTGTTTGTCCTGCAGAATCATCACTATACTGCCACATAATTTATTTTTATGTTTAATGTATTCTGCTTTTTCTATCAATCACTAGGTATTTTTAGTGCTTTTCCATATCACAGTATTTCTTTTTGTAAATTAGAGTTAAATTATTTAGTTTTGAGATACTTATTTTCCACATTTAGAGACATTTTGCCCTTTATCTCAAGTAAGCTGTTTGATTCTTAAAAACTAGAAGTAATACTGTACTTTACTCACTTTATTTACCCATACATAGGATGTTTATTAGCTCCCCTTGTACCTTAAGTAACTATATGCCTCTTATCCCAGGTACCTTTCCTTAAAGACCCCTTTTATACTTTGAATTTTTCAAAATAGTGACTCCATGACAATCTCAAGGTGATCATTATGTGATACATTCTGCTACACTGAGAATAATGAGAAAAATGAAATAGTGTAATGCAAATGGAGGTAGCAGTAGAATCAAAATTATTCACACACAATTCTATTGTAAACATTATAGGAAAAGAAAGAGTAAAACTGGAAAAGAATCTTGTGTTATTTATTTGTGGATTCACTCAAGACTTGCTAATAGGAGAAGTAGTAAATACGTTAATGCAAAGAAATCTGGGAAAACAGTCCAGACAGGGCAAAAACTGCCACCCTCAGGCCAAATCTGCCTACTCCCTACTTTTGTGAATAGTTATATTGAATCCCAGCAGCGACCAATCATTTATGTATTGGCTATGGCTACTTTCATGCTATAAAGGTAGGGTTGAGTAGTTGCCACAGAAATCATGTCCTACAAATCTGTAAATATTTACTAGCTGGTCCTTCACAGAAAAAGTTTGCCAACTCCAGGTCTAGGTTCAAAGTGGTCTTCCATTGATCTGTCCCCTCCATCACTCTTTGTGTTTTATACTTCCTTCTAAACCCTATGTCAACGTATAAAAAACATAAGTTTGTAGCGTGTCTTTCAAGAAATCTGGCAGCATGTCAGGCAAGTATTAAGGTTCTGAGACAGCCAAGTAAAAAGGGCTTCCTGGAGAGTCTCCAACCAGCCTGTGCACTGGGAGGATGGGGTGAAGCCTTGGGAAGCTCCTGCTGTTCGCCGCAGGGAAGGAGCCTGGCCTCTCCTGTTCCTGGGGGGTAACCTGGGATTCAGTTGGTGAGGTGCAGAGTCTGTTAGCAGGACCCCATCTAGCTTTGCTGTGTTGTTTTTTCCTTTTCTCCGAACAAATTCTATCCTCCTCACCCTTCAAAGTGTCTGTGAGCCTAACCTTTTCCTGGTCCTGTGGCAAGAACCCGGTTTTTCGCTGAACTAAGGAGACAGTCCTACAACATTTTCAGACACATCTGTGGCCAAAGCCAGGGTTTCATGCTATCCTTTTCTGCCATCCAGCAAACCTTCAAATCTCAATCAATGTTTCTTCTCTTTTTAAAATTACCTCCACCCTCTCTTATCTCTTGGAGTTTTCCCTCTCCCAAGAATTGGAAAAATTCTGCCCTCTTCATCCCATATATATATATCTCTCTCTCTCTCCCAAAAGACAAGTATACATATCTGTTCACCATAAGAAGATTCCCAGACTACTTTCTTTACTCCATAGCTTCGGCAAAGTAAAACAAAATAAAGTGGAAGCTAAACATCAGCACACATGGACACAAAGAAGGGAACAATAGACACTAGGGCCTATTTGAGGGTAAAAGTTTGAAGGAAGGGGAGAATTGAAAAAATACCTATCAGGTATTATGCTGATTCCTGGATGACAAAATTATCTGTACACCAAACCCCCATAACAAGAAGTGTACGCATGTAACAAACCCTGCACACGTACTCCTGGAACTTAAACTAAAAGTTGAAAAGAAAAAAATGAGGCCATAAAAACTCCCTATTTTATTAAGCTTTTTCCAGACCTGAAAGTCTATCAAGGTAGAACTATTGATGTTTGACTGCGTCAAGCAGGTAAAGAATCTCTTAAACTGCATAACACCATATTCTGGGGAGCACAAGCCTATCCAGTTTTAAGATAAAATAAAAAACAAACAAAAAACTTGTTCTCTCATGATATGCATGAAAAACAACTTGAGATCTTCTAGAAAAATTGGAAATCATGACTGCTTTTTGTTCGTTTGTTTACTAACACTGCGGTATCAAAACAAAAGTTTAGTCACCAGCATTTCAGGAGATTCAGACTGGTCTGGTAGGGCCTATTCCCTCAAAAGCAAGAATACTGTGATGACAAGGGACAGACACTAGACTACTTAGAAAGAATTTCATAATGAGAAGCAACCTGCATGGGGTTACTGGCTTTTGGAAACAGCTGAGCTGGGAGAGAACACAAAAGTCTTAAGGCCTGGGCTGGGTGTAGTGGCTCAGGCCTGTAATCCCACTGCTCTAGGATGCTTGAGGAAGGAAGATCACTTGAGTCCAGAAGTTCAAGGCTGCAGTAAGCTATGATTGCAACACTGCAATGTGTCCTGAGCAACAAGACAGAATAAGACCCTGTCAAAAAAAATAATAAAAGAAAAAAGAAAAAAGAAAAAAAACCCTGCAAGATAGAAGATAGCAATCTAACACTTTCCTCTCTGTAATCTTCAGTAAACAAACAAACAAACAAAAAAGCATTTCTTTCTCATGGAATCTGACAAGGCCCTTGCCCATTTAGGAGGAGGGGCACAGACAAACACAGGAAGTTACAAACTTTGAGCTGCTCTAAACCCTCAAACAGAAGTATGAGTAAATGTGTCAATAAGTTTTAGGTCAGAGAAAGGCCATCTGTTGGAATCCATTCACAATTTTATTATTATTTTTTAACTGAAAAGAACTAGAAAGTATAGTTGTTGGACAACTGCATGGGTGCAGGTTCTATCAGACAGACAGAAAGCTTTCAGTTCCTTAGTCCAGTTACTTCCAACTGGGCATAATAATCTTCCTCAAATGATTTTCCTTCAAAGTTGATCAGTCTTGGAATTAGTTGATGAACCAGATTGGCTGCACAAACATTTGTCTTAGGGTTCTTGTGGCTCTGAACCATTGGGTAAGGAAATAAAGATTCAAGTACCTCAGCAGGATCATCTTAATAACTGATTAACTTAATGCACTGAGCTAAATTGTGACTTTGTTCATTTCTTCATAAAATCTGTTTTTTCTGTCCAGTTTTTGTTAATGTCAATTGTCCCTTGTCAAATAAGATTAGCCCATGCTATGTCTTATACCTAATTCTGTTTAATTTTTCCTCCATCTAATTTCACCTTATTTCCTAGTGTTTTATTGTTTTAGTAGATTCTTTTTTCAAGCACTTTTCCATGGAAATAATTTTTCTTTGATACCCCATCATTTTTTCTATGACTGCGTATTATGATCTTACATGTATTTCTTGGAAATTGTGTTATGTCTTCCATTGGCACTTACTAACTTTTTTTTAAATTTCATAACCTTTCAGTCACAACCTCACCGAAGTGGTCATCTGCCAATAAGAACATTATTGCCATAGTTGCATTTTTTAAACCCAGATCCTCACTAATAATAACAAATGAGTATTTTCTCAGGAATCTTTTCAGGAGTCTTCTTTTCACAAGACTGTCTCAAAGATAAAACATTATTTCTTTTCATAAATTGTATTTAAGTTCAGGATAACTAGGTATGCCTATATAGCCCAAAATTCTAAACCAGCAGTCCATTTAAAAATAATTACATAATATGTAAGATAGCTACTTATAATACCTATATCTTATATAGGTATTTTCTTATTTTTGTTATTTCAACTACAATGCATTTCCATTTTTGAAATAATTATCAATATACATATTTACATGCATAACGATGGCTTTCATTAAGGAAGTTGAAAAGGAGAGGAATATTTATTGAAGTGAATATTGCATAATGGAAAAGTTCCATGTCTTTAGAATCAGAAAATCATAACTTTAAGTCCCTATTTTGCTGAATTCGGGTAACCTAGTTAGCTGTAAAATGTAGTTCATCTGAAAGATAAGATTGGGGATAGATAATTTTCTCATAGGGTTGTTGTGAGGATTAGATGAGATAATACTTGTGTAATGAAGCCTTTGAAGCACTACATGGCTGTCGCAACTATGCCTGCTTTCTGAGGCTAAAGGCCTCAAGAAGCTCTTTATGCATAAAGCTGTTACTTTGAATTATGGGCATCCAGTGAAACCATCTCTGTTTCCTAGGACAAAATAAACTGGGTAAAGGGATTAGTGCCCAAACTACAGTCCCATGGAATAATGAACAGTAAGAATAATCCATATGATATAAACATATATAGACCCAATGAGATGCACTTTTAAGATTTAGAATACTCAGAGCAGCAGACAGATGGTCACTGAGCTTCAGCTGTACATTGAAAGCAGCTGAGCAATTGTTTAAGATATCTATGTAGCCTATTTTACATCTCAGGTTTAGAAGTTCTGAAATAAAATTGAGACTGAAAGTAACAGAAACCAAGATGACCTAAAATGTACCAAACCTCATTAGTTCTATACACTTATCAACAACCTCAATAACCATTGTTATTATCAGCACAAAAATCAATGCAGTTTACAAAGTGCATGTTGCCTTATAACAAATTTGTTCTTTCTAGGCAATCTAATCTGTTCCCAGGAATTCAATTGTCATCTGTGTGGCAACGTCTCTTAAAATCCCCCGTCTGTGACTTTGATTTTAAAGCACATTGTTCCTTATCAGTTTAATGCGAAGAAATACTAATCATACTTGACATGTCACTTTGAAATCTTACCTTATACATATTTACTGGAAAGTAATGATTTCACACATTTATTAATCACAAATATGAACTCATTAAAATAGTGTGCCAGAACGATGTTGAGCACATTTCTTGATGGCAATCTCACAATGTGGCTACATTATTTTGGTCTTTCTAAAGGACTCTGTATTGGAAAGAGTTTCCAATATATATTACTTTTAGGAGTTCCACATATTTATTGATAAGTACGATAGTGTAGCTATTTACAGGAGGCATTATCTTTTATAATTTTAAATTTCTCAAATAAAATTCATCTAAAGAATTAAAGCAATTAAATTAATGGTCAGAGTCACTTCAGAATGTATTGTTCTGGTCAATTACGTCATTCTATGAAAAATTAAAATATTTCAGTTGGCGAAGATCAAGACAACAAAAACAACAACAAATAAATGTCTTCCCTTGAGCTAACCAAACCCTAATCAACTTCTAAAGCCCATTTCATTTCTCATTTCTTCCACATCTCCCGTAATCACTTTCTTTAACCCACAAAGACTACTAACTTACTAGAATTACAATGAGTCTTACTGTCTATACAACAAATGTGGCACTTAATAAATACCCCCATTAAACCTTCATCTGATGGATAATATGTAGATATAGAAATATGTTGTGATCCAAGCAAGGTATTGTAGCTGTTTAGTAACAAAACTAGGACTACTAGAATTTAGGAGGCTTCCTGTCAAGTTTATTTCCACTACAGTCTACATTCTCTGCCCACTGCTTCATCCTTTATTTCCTTTTGTATTTGTTTTTGTCTCTCACAATTAAAGCATAGATCATCGAGGGAACAAGGGTAGAGTGTGGAGTGATCTTGGAAGGGTATATAAGGGAAGTATCAGGCACTCTACGAGAATGTTTTATGTGTCATTTATTCTACTTGTTACAATAACCTTGTATCTCTCCCTATTTTACAGGTGAGGATCTGAAGCTCAGAGGAATGATGTTAGCTGCTCAAGGCCACATAGATGGCAAGCCGGACAGATGGTCACTTTGGGAAAATAAGTAGTATTATACTGTGTGTACTGTAAGTGAATCAATATGCTACTATTGACCCCACTCCCTAAAGTATTAAGAAAATATCCCCATTTATTTACAACACTTTCTTATTCTTAAGAAATGTCTTGTGAAATTGCAAGTTGTTCAAAGCATAATAATGAAGAAATAGAGAAGGAAATTTTAATCCAATATTTAGTCTACAGCAACAAAGAATATTAAAAGGATCTTTGAAGTAAATGGAATAGAGCAATCCTTTTTGTCCTAATTCACACCGTTGTTGGCAGTTGTGAGGTACATTAGATGCTCACCACATTACGCTTCTATTATGGAGCTAGACCATTATTAATAAAGGGAAAAAGAACATATTTGCTAAGATTTCCATTAAGTAAATAGGTCTCATGAAGGAATGCAAGAGGACATTTTTGCTAATGCCTTTCATTCTGTTTGTGAGAACAGAAAACAGGATTTTTCTCAGTATAGAAATAAGTCAGCCATGTGGTCTATTGTTGCTTGCTTGCATCAAGTGATAGAATGTCTCTCCTTCAGTCCTTAGTAAATTTAGGCATTTTCTTTGCCAACCATTGGCTATAGTAAGTTTTATAGTAAGTTTTAATTGGCTATGTGAGTTTTAACATTTTAATTTGTTTACAAAATAGTGTGTGTGTATATATATATATATATCCATATATGTATTGAACTCTAAAATTATTTTTTAAATTTGTGCAATATATAATTGTAAACTAGATCAAGATCTCTACTTTAAATATGATGATTTGAGCCATTTTAATCTTAATATTGAGGAAATTTACAGTATAATTTTAAATCACATAGGACTTTTAAAAACTTTAAATCATTATTGACTTTTACCAAACCCTCCCCAAAACTGTATAAAATAAGAGAGGAAAACTAAAAGGTCTTAAATCTGGTGATTTAGTTCTAGGAAAAAATTATACATAAAATGAACTGAGAAGAATCTGAAAATTTGCAGAAGATACCAATTTCCCAAATTACATATTTTCTATCCAGACTAGTTCTTGCTCCCACATAAAAATCTTGCTCCAGTAAGAGCGGGGGTACCATAAATCATAGGCTCTAAATATGGAAGAAACCTAATTATCTACCACACCCCCACTCTATTCAAGTTTTGCTACAGAACATTTTTCTTACAAGGCAAATGCTAAATGTCTCAGCACATAGCCTTGCAGCTAAAAAAAATGTTTTTAACAATGTCACTAAGAGTTCAGTACAAAAAAAATCATCTTTTCAGTCAAGCTTTCTGTTTTGTGCACTATCCTGAGACACTCAAAAAACATATTGTAGGAATAAAATACACATGAGCCTTTGAAACCAGAGTTTGAAAAAATAACTTGAACTTACTACCTATTTATCTCATAAAAATGAATAATTTGTAAAATGTAGCTATATTAATATTTAAGTATATACGTATGTATATCAACTTATTCAAATGTTTTAATCCTGAAAAACTGTACTCGGAATAGATAGGAAGTTTATTAACAAAATCTTGTTTTAAAAGCTATAGGCAAGATGACACTAACAGAGAATCTTAGCTTGAATTTTGAAAATGATAAAGAATATAACTTTTTAAAAATATATACGTGCACATTTTAATATTTCCATATGAAATAAAAGAAGGGAAGAATAAAGGTAAAGAAACAAATTAGGAGGCTAATGCAATCATTCATATGAAAAAGTAATGACTACCTGTCTATGCATGTAATCTAATCTAATCTAGGCAATCTAATCTGTTCTCAGGAATTCAATTGTCATCTGTGTGGCAATGTCTCTTAAAATCCCCCGTCTGTGACTTTGATTTTAAAGCACATTGTTCCTTATCAGGAACAATATTTTCCTAGCTTGTCTTGATAGAGAATATTATCCTCTATCAAGACAAGCTAGATCCAGGAAGCTTTGAGATTGAAAAGTCTCCAAGTCTTGAAAAAATGATTAAACTTGAGAAGTAAGGGAAGAAAAAAGTGAAAGACAAATCTAAGATTCTGTGTCCAAGTGTCAGATGGAGAATGTCAATGGCATTAATCAGAATAGAAACTGAGTTCTGAAAAGAACAAAAGAATGATCTTTGGGCACATGGATCTTGAGATATCAAAGGAAATTTTAATGGCATGGAAAGAGGACACAATTAGAGATATAAATTTAGATATCATGGAGATCATGGAAAAGGGAGATGCCTGGAGATGTCACCAACAAACTGGGAGAAAAACAATTTCTGGCCCACAATGAAAAAACTGGACAAGTGGTTTATTTGGAGGAGGGGACTCTGGGGAAGAGGGTTGCTATTCTCCAATTTTAAATGTCTGTTTTAAACTTACTTTTATTGCCAAAAAAATCACTGTGTGCCTTCACAATGTAGTCAATTGGGAGAATTGTCTAATTCTTGGCATGGTTCAAGCAGGACAGAGATTGAGTCCTGAAGGGAGTGATATCAGTTCTGAATAGCAGAAAGTGCCATCTCAGACAAAGGTAAGGATTATTCCATGGTTCACAACAGCTTCTGGGGAATTAAGTGCAAGACATTGTTACCACTGCTGAGTAACACTATATTAAAAAAAGAAGAAGAGAAAAGTGCACTCATTGGTTCTGAATGAAAGCACTCAAAAACACTGATTTAGAAACTGTTGTACAGCAAGGAAAAATTGAGTCAATGAAAAAGAAAAAAATAATAACTCTAAGAGTTGGGACTATGTGATCTGTTATTTTCTTTGAGAGTGCAGGCTCAGTTTGTGCAACCTAAATCTCTCTGGACAGAATTTTCTTTTCTCCTCCGGCTCTTTCTCAGGAGCAAAAACAGATTTGCCAAGTACCCAGGGTCCTCACGGGGCAGCTGCAGAGAAATCAGCAAAACATTATTTATTTCCTGTGGTTTTTGTTTTCCTTTCAGGAATTATGGTGACCAGCTGGGGAGAGAAGTGCCCCATTTCCAGTGGTACCACCACTGACATGTCTGACCTCAAGAAGAAAGGGTAGCCCACCATGAGGGACCGGGTGTGTGACATATTAGATAACCAGAGAAAGGCTAGGAAAATCCCCCTAATGTGTAAAAGGCTTGGTCTCATTCCAGAAAGTAGTAGGAAAAGAAAATATTTTAAGTCTTCACATCTAGGTTAATATTTAAACTGTTAAATTAAACTCGATAGAGCTATACAATTTTACCCAAGATTCACAAACTTCTCTGATGTAAAAATGCATAAACAACATATTTTTCTTCTAATAATAATAAAAATATTCAAATTAGTGAGGAAAGTCTGCAGGTCAGAAATTCTGTTCACTGAATCAGATACCCAAAATGTATGCGAAAGTTTGGACTAAGACTTTGTCATTGAAGATCCCTTGTAGCTCTGAGATTCCACTATTTCGAGTTGGCCTGAGAAGAGAGAGACTTGTATGAGAACTCATCTCTCAGGCATTGAGTTAGACCATGTCACCCTTTAGGCTTAATTACAGAGACTTTCCTCACAAATGGTCCCAGGATATATATCCCAGATGCATCATTTCTTCCTCTCCTGCAATTGGAGCGTCTGCTGAAGGCCTCTAGAATTCTGCTACCAGTGATCCCAACTCACACACAGGAATAAGTAGCAAGCAGGAAGCACACTTTTGCGTTATTTTCTCGTTAGTGTCTAAAACACCCCATGGCCAAATGCTTTTCTATATTTAAGGGTGACCTTTCTTTAAGTCACATCTATATCCCTGTGTCAGCGGACTACAGTAAAATTTGGGGCCACCTCATTGCAGTGACAGATCATGCACTATTAATTCTAGCACAGTACAGGTGAACTTCAACTCTCTAGTCACTATTTTAAGATGTATTCCTGGCCTATAAGACTCATAAAATGTTCCTTAAGCTACTCTTGAGAACAATTTACATAAGCAACTGGTGATCATTAACTGGGTGACTGCAAATGTAGGCAAATAGGGGATAAATAAATGAAGAGTTTTCTCTTTTAATAAAACCGTTCACTTCTAGATTCAGAGTAAAAATGTTCTCATCTCCATAGGCCATTACTCTGTTTTGGAATTTTAAATGCAAAGCTATATATTTTCCTCTTCAGCATAAAGAAAATATGGTTACAACAATAAGTAAGAAAAAAAAAGAATAGTACCTGAGGTAGGAGCTTTTCAATGAAGGAAAAAAGAAAGATAATTTTTAGACACATCAGACAACATAAAAGGAAGAAAAACATAAACAATAATAAATATTTATCGCACTCCTACCACTTGCAATGCACTAAGCTGAGGCCATTACATCTGCTCTCTCTTTTAATACTCATAACCATCCTAAGAAGTAGTTGCTAATACTATCCTCATTTTTATAGATGAAGCAATTGGGGTTAAGCAATTTGCTGCAGGTCACACAGGTATAAAAGCAGCAAGTCAGGCCAGTCATTCTGGGCTCTTCAGCCTTGAAGAAGTTAGTTGATTCAGTCCTGCCAGAAGATAAATTGAAAAGAAATGGAGGTAACTTGCATTTCTCAAATGTTTTCTAGATGCCGAGCACTTTATTGGATACTTTCGTGCAAGAGTAGTTATTATTACCTTCATTTTACAGAAAAAAAACAAAACAACAACAACAAAAAAACCAGTTCTAAAGCCTCAGGGTGAGGTGCCATGAGAGGTAAACAGATCTCAATTCAGCATCTGTGTCTCAAACACTCAACCTCTGAGTCTCTTTTGGCCTGACCACATTATGTCATTTTCATTCCCTTTTCTTTCTCCTTCTCCTTAAAATTATAGTCTGGAAAGAGGGTAGATATTTTTTCCTCTGTTTTATATGTATAATGTATAATAGTGGAGAATGTTTACTCCTCCACACTTATTTGTTCTTTTTGATTTCTCTAAAAAGAAGAAAAAAATATTTAGATGATCACTTCTCAAGAAAACAGCCTAGCTTATATGGTCACTATTGTGCTCTTTAATCTTATTCTTGTGTGACAGAAACAATATTATCATGATCTTTTTCATAACAAATTCATCATACCCTCCTCTCACCCTAAGCAGATGAATGCCTAGATAGATAAAAATGAATTTTTCTTCCCAAAAAGACAAAATAGAAATGCATATTTGTATTTAAATATCACTTTCAATATGTAGGTATCAATCTCCTCCTGTAGACAACGAGAATATGGGACAGAACCCTATTCATCTTTGTATTCCTACACCACGCTAGGCATTCAATAAATGTTTACTTAGTGGATTGTATTGGGTATTATCTGGGGAGTAAATGTCATTTAATCCAATGTTTGCAACTGATATTATAGTATAAATTAGTTTATCAGAATAACTCAAGAATACTCCAAAGGATTAAGACACTAGAATATAAATTCCATAAGAGCAAAGACTCATCTTTCTAGTAAGCACATAGGACAGAGTCAGAGACAACATAAGGTTACAGTAAATATTAGTTCAATGAATGATTCAGGAAGCAACTCTTCCTAGGGGTGGCAGAAAAACATATATAATATAAAATATGGATGAGGGACTTGATTAAATTATAGGCAGGCAGCCCCAGGAGAAGGTCCCAGCAAGAGGGAACAAATATGAGAGCATGGGGTTTCTGCAGAAGAGCAGGACAGGGTAGGGTCTAATGAGAAGAGCAACAATTAAAAAGCCGCAGAATTATTAATTATGTGTAAGAGTATTAATTTATTTAAAAATTGCTCAAAGTGGATTATTAGCTTATTGTACGTGGACAGTAAAAACAATAGACTCTGCTTTCTAATGAGGCATTGTATTTTTTTAGAGCATGTCTCATGGAGCGTTAGATGATTCCCCATGCCAGCTATCCATGCCTGAAAAAAAGTGCACATGGGGCTACACTAAATGGGCCGTGTTGTCATGGGCAGGAAGCTTTATGCCCCTTGACTCACTTCAATGTTGGAAATGCCTCCCCTTTACTATTACAGCAGTAGTTATAAAGTATCCATGCAAGCCAAGTAACAAAGTGATAACCAGTATTCCATTTTTCAAATGGCCAAATGGATGCTAAAAACAAGTAATAACTAATACCATATGTTAACTTTGTTTTGGTCAAACATTCTCTTTTATACATACAGAAATACACCAAGCACACACACATCAGGTAAAACCTTCCTTTTTTTTCACTTGCCACTGCCAACCCACTCTCCATGGATCACAGTGACAGAAGAGCCCCACAGCACTCGTCGCTGACAAAGGCGCCACATGTGCCAAGCTGGCTTTGCTGGGGATGACGCCCCCAAGCCGTGTTCCCCTCTATTGTTGGGCAGCACCAGAATATAAACTCTGTCAGAGTAAAGACTTGTCCTTCTAGTAAGCGCACAGGACAGTGTCAGAGATAGCATAAGGTTCCAATAAATATTACTGTAACTGAGCCAGAAGGACTCCCACATGGACGAAGAGGCCCAGAGCAAGTGTGGCATCCTGATGCTGAAGTACTCCACCAAGCACAGCATTATTTACAACTGCTACGACATGGAGAAGATCTGGCATCACACCCTCTGCAATGAGCTGCAGTGGTTCCTGAGGAGCACCCGGTGCTGCTGCCTGAGGCTCCTCTGAACCCTGAGGCCAACAGAGAGAAGTTGACTCAGATCATGTTTGAGACCTTTGATACCCCTGCCATGTACGTGGCCCCCAGGGCCATGCTGTCCCTGTACACCTCCGGTAGTACCTCTGGTATTGTCATGGACTCTGGAGATGGGGTTACTTACACAGTGCCGTCTTTCAGGGCTATACCTTTCCCTAGGTCATCCTGCACCTGGACCTCATGAAGATCCTCATGGAGCGTGGCTACAGCTTCACCACCACTGCCTAGCGGGAGACAGTGCACAACATCAAGGAGAAGCTGCACTATGCTGCCCTGGACTTTGAGCAGGCGATGGCCACCATGACATCCTCTTCCTCCCTGGAAAGGAGCTAGGAGCCGCTTTACGGCTAGGTCATAACCATTGGCAATGAGAGGTTCTGGTGTCCAGAGGCGCTGTTCCTTTTTCCTGAGCATGGAATCTTGCAGCATCCTTGGGACCACCTTCAACTCTGTCATAAAGTGTGGCGTGCACATTCACAAGGACCTGTATGCTGACACAGTGCTATCTGGAGGCACAACCACATACCTGGGCATCACTGACAGGATACCGAAGGAGATCACTGCCCGGGCACCCAGCACCACGAAGATCAAGATCATCATTCCCACTGAGCGCAAGTACTTGGTGTGGATCAGCAGGTCCATGCTGGCCTCCCTTTCCACCTTCCAGCAGATGTGGATCACCCAGCAGGATAGACTGTGAGCAGATGTGTAGCATTTGCTGCATGGGTTAATTCAGAACACCTCATGCTAGCCTCATGAAACTAGAGTAAGCCTTTGTCCTAGTTTCTGGGAAACAAATTTCTGGGAAAAGAAATTTGTCCCAGAAGCTTGTATCTGATTATTAGCACTGGATTATAAAACTTGCTGCAGATTTTGACTTTGTATTGAACTTAACTGTTCCCTTGGTATTTGTTTAATACCCCGTATGTATCTTGGATTTAAACCCTTAGTACATGTAGCTCAGTCACTCAATGGCTGAGGTGAAAACATGCTTGTGGAAGAAAAGTCTGTGGTTTGGTGAGTCTGTGTGGCCAGCAGTCTGTCGATATGTGTAGGTATTAATGTGTCAGAGCTGAGTGTTCCAGGATTTATCTAGAGGCTGGCAAGAGCTCCTGAACCAGTTGTTTCTGTCTTGCTGGTCTATAAAGGTTAGAGAAGTCCAAGCGTTAGGACCCAGTTTCCTTTCTTACCTGGTGTTTTCCTGCCAGAACATCGTGGGCTGTTAACTTGCCTGGAGTTGAAAGTGGTTTGCATTAATACCTGCAAATTTATTCATCCTTTTAATTTATATAAGGTATTTTTGCACACTATTCTCAATTCTTTAAGAAATGACAACAAATTTTGGCTTTCTACTGTTATGTGAGAACATTAGGCCCCAGCAACACGTCATTGTGTAAGGAAAAATAAAGTGCTGCCATAATTGGAAAAAAAAAGAAAACAGAAAGAAAAAAAAAACCCTCTCCATTTCTTTCAGGAAGTCTGTTACATTTTTCTTCCTTCTTATAGGCCGGAGACCTCTTTATGGCTCCTGACCAAGAACTTTTCCAGGTTGCCACTGAGAGAAAAGATGTTAATTATCTACTTAGCACTTTCTTTTTAGGCTCTTGGTACTAACTGCTCTTCATTTCTCTGCCAAGATGATTCTTGGTCTGTGATCAGAGTTCTGAAGCCCTTATGCTATCATTCTGACTCACAGCTGTGAATTACCCTGCTCAAAATATAAGGGAAGAAGGACAGTGCATACATAGTTAGGGTGTGCACTACATCTCTCTCTAGTTAAGTGTTAATGAAACATTAAGGAGCAACAAGGGTATCATGTCTCCTAGTCCTATGTAAATTCTCTCATTCATCTGCAATTTCATTCCCCTCTGAACATGCCACTTGCAAAATTGAGGACCTTGTGGTTCTTGAATTAGGAATAACAAGTAAATAGCTGCTTGTAAAGTATTTTGACTGAAGATCCGCTTCAGTTCATATATGTCATTCCCAGCAGATATGTTGGGGACACCGAGGTCACTATGACTTTGCTATTCCCAAGAGAACATATAATTAGATTGCAAAACACAAAATTTAGTAAGCTAGACTCAGGTTAAGGTGCAAATATCAGCATTTTGAAGCTGTAGTTTATTAAAAAGTCATTCAATTTTTCAAAGTCTTTGTCTTAGAATTCTAATGCAGCAAGTCTAATAAGAAACGTAATAATTTGAAAGGAGAAGGAACAATGATAAAACATACTTAAAAGAATGACAGTGTGATGCAGTGGAAGAGCAGGGAGACAGGGATGTGAGTAGAAGTCTAACCCTTGCCACCCACCTGCAGACTAACACTAACTACTTCAACACTTATGTCCCTTTGGAGAGGAAACAAGGCTACTGAACATACTAATGTTTAAGAAGTCCTTTGTTTTTAAAATCTATGATTTTATATATTCTCATTACATCTTCTTTAAACTAATATATGTATTTTCATTCAAGCTTGGTTCTTTGTCAAAGTTAAGGATTCTATATTGTTTAATAATGTTAATAATTTCCTTATGTAACTGCAAGAACTCTTTTTAATTTCAATATAGTTTTTTAAATCAACGTTTCCATCGGTCTCTTAAAAATCAAATTAGAAATAATAGAATGTGATATCCTTTAATCCTACTAAGATTTTTAAAATTATATCACAAACGTTAAATGACCAAAGCCTTAGGCCTTATCTTCTGTGTTGGCGACCGACAAAATCCATTCATTTTTGTTCCTCTCATTTAATTCTGTAAAAATATCTGTAACCAGTAGAAATGCATTTCCCTCACTTCAATAAGGAAGGCAGCATTTTTAAAAACTGCATGTTAATAAATCAAAGTTGTATTAAAGAATTTTCAGTGCCTGACTAGCAAACAGAGTAGACAACAAGGTAATTGTCAAGCTCAAGAGAACTCCAGATATTTGTTTTATTTTTAACGTGTTTCATATTCAGAAATAATTATTGTGTGTTGGTCTGGTTCACATGAAACAAAATCGCTGACATTTTTGTTCATAGATGATAAAATGTGGATTTCTAATTCAAACAGATATTAATTCCTAATGAGCTAATTAAAGAAAATCACATAGCAGGATGTGTTAAGCAAAAGATGACTCCAGAACTACTTTCTGAGTACATAAATCTGAAGGTTAGAAATTAGCAAAGCATTTAAAATTTTCAAAAATATTACATGTTGCCTCTGTGATCCATCGGATCATCCCAGAAATTTTACATCACAGAAACCACCACCATCTTTTAGCTGTGAATTGCTAGCATTTATTAAGTGAATGAGTAAATGAATGGAAAAATGGTAGAAAAACTGACTGACTAAACACAGAAGATTCCACTGGCTGACTGAATGACCAATTCACCTAAATGAATCATTTAATTCTACCAAAAATTTTATATTTTCATGTACACAAAATGTACAGATACAAGGTATTGCCATAATTCAAATCTGGTAATTTGTAATCCATATCCAAAATTACCAGGGAACACAGGTACATTCTTTGCTAGAAAAATAATGAAGTACTGAATTGTGCCAGCTTAGTTGTTCATTCAGCAAATATTGACTGACTGCAGTTTAGGATAACAGCACTAGGGTATGGATGCAGAGATGAAAAGTATATAGTCCCTGCCTTCGAGCACATTTTCCAGCTACTTAGGTAACCATATGTAACTAAATATATTCATGTATAAAGTTAACTATGAAAAGGGAAGACAAATATGTAACTTCCAAAGCAGGATTACTTAGACTAACCATAGGATTTCAGAAAAGCAGAGCAATGAGAATGGGGGTGGCATTTTATAAAGGTTTTATTGAATGTGGAGGAAATTCAACAAAAAGTTCAATGAGTGGGAGGAGCGGTGTCAAGAAGTACCTGGCCATTGCTGACATTCAGTTGGCATGCCTTGGTTCAGCTGTAGAAGTTGTTAATATATTGAGATACTTCCATGCCATGTGGTAATTGGCTTCTGCCCCAACCTTCCCCAAGGCCTTCCTGCCATCCAAGCTCCACAGGCCCCTCTCATGGGACTTCTTACAATTAAACAACTAACATTTTAAGGCATGGCTGGCTCTCTAAGACCTAACTCCAGATTGGGATATGTGTCTGTGCTTTACAGGATATTAAGCATATTATATATCACCCTTAAACTAGGCCTTTTAAGAAAACATAGCATATTGTTTGGACTGTCTAGAGCACAGAGGACTGCTGGAAAGGGGTCTTAAAAATCTGATTATGTAGGACTTTAAATGTCAGGCCAAGCACTTTGAATTTCATTTAGCAAGCAGTATTATTGAAGCTGAAGGGTGAAAGGGAAGAAAAGGGAAGGAATCAGTAGGAGTAAAACTATGTTTTAGGAAAATCAATCTGGCAGTAGTGCATAGGATAGATTAGAAAGAGAAAGGCAGGCACAAATATGACAAGGGCTACACTCTTTGAGTGCCTGTATACAGTAGATCCTCTATAATCTTTTTAATATTTGATACATTTACTTTTCCTGATACTACTAATATTTTAGTATTGATACATAATAGTTGTATATGTTTATGGCATACATGTGATATTTTGGGAGTAATGAATAGAATGGTGGCTACCAAAGGCTGGGAAGTGTAGGGAGGAGAGGGGATGAAGAGAGGTTGGTTAATTGGTACAAAAATACAGTTAGATAGAAGAAATAAGTTCTAGTGTTCAATAGTGCGGCAGAGTGACTATAGTTAAGAATTTATAGTATATTTCAAAACAGCTAGAAGACACTCTGTAATCTTCACCATAATCTTGTTGGTTAAGTACTATAGTATTACTCATCTTACACAACAGAGACAAGGAGAGACATTAAGAATCCTGCCACAGGTCACACAGCTAATACGTACATAGCAAAGCTGAAGTTTTACCCCCAGAGATCTGACTCCAGAGCCCATCACCTTAAGCATAGTGTTGTACTGTGTCTCAATACACAAAGTGGAGGATTATTAATAAAGACGGGAATTAAGAATTTGATTGCTTAGCGAAAAGATGTAATGATCACAATATGACCAACTCTCAATAGATGTGGGTAAAGAAGAAAAAGAGAAATCAAAGACTCCTCCAAGCTTTCAAATCTGAAAGAATGAAAAGTCCATCAACAACAACAAAAAGGAAATGCATGAGGAAAAGCTAACTTGTGAATAATAGATGGCCTCACTGCTAGTGAGACATGCTAATCATTATGTCCTTCAAATCCTGGAGAGGAAAACTGGTGCTCAGAAGACAAGACAGAACTCTCCTCAGGAATAACGCAAAAGGAGTGTTAGTAGGAGCCAGGGGAATGCTGGGCATGCAGAGAACAGGGACGACAATTCTGGGAGAAACTTAGATTTTAAATTCTGGGAGAAACTTAGATTTTAAAGGTCTAGGAAAAGAGTGAACAAAGCTAGTGAAAATCAATCTATCATAAATTTGAATTGGCCTGTGATGCATGAGATTGATTGCAAGAAAATTCAATTATTCAAAAATAAATATGCCTTGCTGTCTTTAAAACTGTAATACAAAGTGAAAAATGTAGGATAACATTGTATACAGTTATGGTAAAAATTTGGGGAAAAAAGATGCATTTTGGAAAAAAATGAAATGGAATATGCTGAAATACTATCAGCAGTTGTGTGAAGTTGCTCTTGTGAGTGATGTCTTACCGTCTCCATTTTCCATGTTTTAGGCAATATAATTATAGAAATTATATAATACTGTAGTTGTTAAAATGTAATTAAACTGGTACAACAGAGAGCTAGTCAACATTAATATGATTAATTGTTTTACAGTATTTATTAAATCTAATGTCTCTACTAGTTATTATGCTTACCTATAAAAATTTGGATAGAGCAAGATTCATAGCACTTGTTATGAATTTTATTGCAAGTTAAATCTCCTGCTTCTTTACAGAAAATAGTAACAACCCCCAAATACATACATTTTTCATAGGAGAAATCAAATCCTCATGAGTAATCATTATAATCTTCACTCTGGCGGTAGACATTTGCCACTCCCACAGCTACCTTACACTCCAAATTTGGTGAAACTTGGGAGTGGCAAGGGCCCCAGGCTATTCAAGAAGTCAAGGCTTTACTGAGTAAGACAAAGAATTACTCGACCAGGCACGGTGGCTCACACCTGTAATCCCAGCCCATTAGGAGGCCGAGGTGGGTGGATCACCTGAGGTCAGGAGTTCAAGACCAGCCTGATCAATATGGCGAAACCCCATCTCTACTAAAAATACAAAAATTAGCCTGGCGTGGTGGTGGTGCCTGTAATCCCAGCCTCTCAGGAGGCTGAGACAGGAGAATTGCTTGAACCTGGGAGGCGGAGGTTGCAGTGAGCTGAGATCATGCCACTGTACTCCAGGTGGACTCCATCTTTAAAAAAAAGAAAAAAAGAAAAAGAAAAAGAGTTACCCAATTCCCTATAAATATCAAGGGTAGTTTTAACCTGTGATCTGCTCTACAAAGATGGGGATAATGAGCTATGTAAATCAGAATTTGCTCAGCTTAATCTGGAGTTAGTTCATCTCTGTTACTAAAGGGGCAAACTTTAAAGCCTCATAGTCCGTGTAGACTTCACAAACCCATGTTGTTGCCACATTCCATGTAACCTGCTCTCTCTTTCTCCCAATGCCCCATGCACAAAAATTACCTCCCCATTCTCTTCTATCCTCTATCAAAATCAGAGGAAAGCAAGAGATTAAACTAATTAGTACTAAGCTCTAAATGACAGAGATCCCTTGCAGGAATACATTATTCCCATTCTTTTCTCCCTTTGTGTTTTTCACTTAACTTCTTTATGCATGTAATGATACATATAAATGACTTTATATGGATGTATAAGTATGTTCATATGGATACTTTTTCCTCTCCCCTTTTTCCTTTTTTATTTTATTCCTCCATTCGGATTTTCTATTTATATCTACACTACCTACATTTATCCACATCCCTTCTCACCAGTGTACCTGTGTTAACAATCCTTGAGTTCTTCTCTGTATTCATATAATCTCATATAGATCTATATTTACCAGTGCATGGACACACATACACACATAAATTCACACAGTATACTGACACAGACATAATATATGCATACATATTTACACCGAGGTTTTTTTTTCATTTTTATTTTTTGGTCATTGCTTTACAAAAAAATTATATATTTTTTACTTCTTGCTTTTTTCATTCAACATTGTCTTTTGGAAATCACTTCAATTCATCTGGGTATAGTCCTAATTTGTTCCTTTTAACAGTGATATCGTATTACTTGATATTAGTATATCATAATTTATTCAGTGATTCTTCTCTTAATGTAAATTTATTTCAATTTTTGCCACGATGAACAGCACTGAAATACACATCTATTTACTTATGCCTTTATATATAGTGTTTTTGTTTCTATGAGATAGGTGCTTTTTTCTTTTTTTTTTTTTATTATGGTAATAACATTTAACATGAAGTCTATCTTCTCAGTAAATGTTTAAGTACACCATACAGTATTGTTAACTATAGTTTGTTAACAACAAGTATAACAATAGTATTGTTAACAACAACAGTGTTGTACAGGAGATGTCTAGAACAAATTGATCTTGCATGACTGAAACCTTATACCTGTCAAATAAAAACTCCACATTTCCTCATCCCCAAACCCCTGGAAACCACCATTCTACTCTCTGCTTCTATGAGTCTCACTATTTTAGATATCATGTGTAAATGTAATCATGCGGTATTTGTCCTCCAGTGGCTGTCTTATTTCACTCAGCATAATGCCCTCAACTTTCATCCATATTGTCACATATGGCAGGATTTCCTTCTTTGTTAAATAATATTCCATTTTATGTATATACCGTAGAATTTATTTATTCATCTGTCCATGAACATTTAGGTTGTTTCCACATTTAGGTTGTTTCCATATCTTGGCTCTTGCAAATAATGCTGCAATGAACATGAGAGTGCAGCTATCTCTTCATGATTCTGATTTCAATGCTTCTGAATAAATGCTCAGAAGTTGGATTGACTGATCATAGGTAGTTTGATATGGGATTAGTATCAAAAGTTGTGAATAAATGCTCAGAGGTTGGACTGACTGATCATAAGGTAGTTCTATAAGGGATTAATATCAAAACTACATAAGAAGTTCCTACAACTCAATAGTAAAAATAACAAAAAACAAATAACCTGATTTTAAAGCGGGCAAAGACATGAATAGAAATTTCACCAAAGAAGACATACAAATGGCCAACTGGTAAATGAAAAGATGCTAAGAAAACAACTCATCAGGAAATTGCAAATCAAGACTACAATGAATGATATCACTTCATGTCTGTTAGTCTACTTTCAAAAACAAATATATAAGAAAACAAGTGCTGTTGAGAATGTGGAAAATTGGAACCCTCGTATACTGTTGTCGGGACTGTAAAATGGCACTGTTGCTATAGAAAACACAAGGGAAGTCTATCCAAGTTTTAAAAATAGAGCTTCTTATATCTAAGAACAAGTTTATCTTCCCTACTCACATGAATAAAATGGGGGTCTCTCTTTATATTCAAAACTAAGTTAGTCTGGAAAATATACTCAGCTGTGAGCTTATTAGAGTCCCTGAAGAATTCACTATTTCTAACCTTTGGGGATCTAAGAGTGTTCAATTTATCCAAGGGTTTGTCTTAATGGGTGTGGATGGATAGAGAAAGAGTAACATACAAAGACCAGAGTCTCTGTATTGGTCATTAGTAGAGTCAGCTGAATAGTCAGCAGTGCCTTCAGACTTTTATATTTCAGCAGGTGCTAAAGTGCACAGCCCATCTGCTCTATGGTAGGACACATCCCACGTGGTAATGAATTATAACTGAGAGAACACTGAAGTGTTACGGCAACATGAAAGTTCAGATGAATTCCCATAAGAACCATAAGAAAAAATGCACTGTAAATCAAGGAAAATACACAGAACTCCATACAGAGTTCTAAGTGATGTCCACATATATATTCACATAATTATTTTTTCTGGTTGAGTTCCAATGTTGAATAAATCAGGGGGACATATATGCATGACACTTAAATCATGTCATTTGATTTTTCAATGTTAAGAAAATATTTGGGGGCAGTAGATTGAATTTATATTCGAAAGTGTCTCTTTGTTTCTCCTTCTTCTTCTTCTTTCTTTTTTTTTTTAATCTTTTTACTCAAAGGCAGGGGTGGAGTAAACGTGAAAGCCTGGGAGTATTTCCTTCTAATAATATTCTCCATGAAATTTTAAACTTGAAGTTTTTCTCTAACGGATCTGAACAAAAAGGACTTCATCAGGTAGGTCGCAAAGCTGCTAAACATTGGGAATCAGAACCATAATGATGCTCCAAATTAGCTTCCCCAAGGAGGAGACTCTGGCCACAGCCTTTGTTAAGTGCAGTAATGTGTAGTGAGTAAAATGAATTATTCATGTAATACTTGAGCTTACTCTGGGAATTTCTTAAGGACTCCAGGAGAAAAATATGATTTGTCTTTCAGGTGATGAGAAGAATCTGGATCCTAAATTCAAGTAAATAATACAATCCAACAGCAGCTTGCATTGATTTCATAACCTTTAGAATTTTCCCCCCTCAGTTAAAGCAGAGGAAATGTAATTTAATCAATTGGGTAAAAACCTGTGCTGATTATATGAGCACTCCTGAATTCTCAGAGGTGGTACTTCCATTTCTGATGCGTGATATGCATTTGGCTTGCCTTTAAGTACACAACTGCCGCTGTTTGTGTATGTGAATTATTTCCCCTATAACAAGGCCAGAATTAGATTTGAGAATTTAATTCAAATTAAGTATTAATAATAGGAGCAACATTTTTAATGTCATACAAAAGTGTCACTGGTAACTTAAAAGATAAATTGTCACAAAGCATTCTTCTTCTCCCTAAATACCTTCAAATTCTAATCTCATCATGAAATTGTCCATCAAATTATTTTCTAACATGTTGCCAATGGAAGGGATGAAATTCAAGTGAGATCTGATGCTCATGTACTTGAGATTGCTTAAAAATCCTATTGTTGTTTTTCTAAGAGATCATACAACAGATGTTTATTCCCTTTTCTTTGGAAACTTGGTAGAACAAATAACCTTGTGATGCTTCCAAAAAAGCAGCAATTTGTTCAGCCTGCCTTATTTGTACTTAGGTGTTATTTTGGAAAAAAAAAAAAAAAAAAAACGCTTTCCTTTTAAAAAATTAAGAAAATATGAACCCAAGATGATCTGACTTTAAAACATTACTCAATAAAGTAGTGTTATTTAACCCTTCAGGACTCAAAACTGTCTTAGTAAATGGAAGAGTATTAGGAATGTCTCCCTTTCTCCCTTTGGAATGACAAAAGGTTTAATGAACATATATTAAGGAGCACCATTTCTCAGGCTTGGGGAGACACAGACAACTGGAAGGTCCCACATTGCCTTCATTCCCACTGACCTTCCACTGACCCCTGCTTCCTCCTCTTTCTTCCATGATAGTAAACCCTAAGCCAACCTCTAGGCTGCTAAAGGCAGTACCATCCTCCATGCCACGCTGCATAGCTTACTGAAGAGAGAAAGGCAAAGTTCTGGAGTAAAGGCTTTCCTGAGACCTTGCCATCTGCCCACAAAATGGAGCTCCTCAGAGCAGAAGGTAGCAGCAGATCAGTATCTACTTGGCCAGCTAGTGGAGGCTGACCAAGCCCTACCTTAGACATCCTGAGTTGTCCCATGCTGAGAAGTGGACTTAGTGTACTCTTCCCATCCAAACGTGGCCTCAAAGTGAACAGAGCCATCCTTGGAGATAAGACGAGAGAAGGGGAAGAAAAGGAGTCCAAGATGTAGGATTTGATGGCGCTGTGTCCTAAACACTGAGTCCTGAGCACTGGCCCCATGTCTTTTCCTACACGCCAGTCCCTGGATCAGTGTGTCTCCCTTGGTTGGTATCCAACTCTGTGATGAAACGTTAACCCTTTTTCCCCTCTAATTGTGCCTCTCAACATTTCATTCTTTTGGCAGAGACCTAGAAACTCTAATACAATATAAATACCTCTTAAAAAAAACTTCATATTTGCACATCGTGGAACTTTGCCAGTAAAGCGTAAGCTCTCTGAGGGTAAGAAGCATGTCCATTTCTGCTCTTCCTGAAAACCCAGTGGCTAACATAGCACCTGACACAGAGATGCTGTTTGACAAATGTATTAGGATAACTAGGGGTTCTCAAGCTTTGGTGGGTATGAGATTCACCGAAAGGTCCTGTTAAGCCACAGATTGCTGAGCCAACTCCTAGCTTCTTTTTTATGAGATCTGGGATGGCATCTGAGAATCTGCATGCCTAACAACTTCCCCGGTGGTACTGATGATGCTGGTCCAGAGGCCACATTTTAAGAACTTTTGTGTGAAGCCACATGAAATGACCATTTTTCTTGGTCCAAAATGCCCAAATATTAGCAATTTCGTGTGGTTCAACTTCATAAGTTTATGAGTTAATATTTATGAATGAATGGTTAAATATAATGTAGGCATTTATATTCTTTCTTGAGCGTACTCCTATTCAAAAGTAAGCAAAAGTGCACATGGAAAACTAGATAGCATGGGCTCAGGAGCCAGACTGACCTACGTTTGAATTCTTACTCCAAAATTTCCTAGGTGGGAAGCCCCAGACAAATAGCCTATCTTTCTGTATCCTCAGTTTTCTGACCTCTAAAATGAGGGTGATGAACTTGCTCTGAGGATTGGATAATATAATGTTTGAAAAACACTTGCATTGTACCTGCCATGTGACAGATATTCAACAAAGAGTAACCATCATCATTATTAATTTCACCGTTATTATTATCTTCACATTGGGCTACACTCTAGAGGTTAGAATACAGCATATTCTTTTGTGTTTTATTTGGGGATGAAGTGAACCAGAATTAGGGAAGGCTGCTTGAGGGTTGTCTCAGAAGAGCAATGTCTCATCCCGCCAAGGAAAACGTTTTTGCTACAGCATGCAACACCTGCTTTGGTTCTGACAGTGTGATTGGAGAATCTCACATCCCAATTAAACAGTAGTGAAATTCAACTACATTCAAGTTTTTGAAGTGAAAGGAACATAAGGCAGTGTCAGAAGCCTAAAGCAACTTCAAATTCCTCAATATTTAGGACATTTGGCACGAATTACTTAACCTCTCTCAGCCTGTTTCTTCCTCTGTGAAAGGGAATTAATGGCACCCACTTTCTAGGCTTACAATAGGGACTAATAAATACCGTGTGTGTAAATGCATATAAAATGCAAAGCACTATACAACTATTATTTACTTGTGTAGTGAGACAGTCTCAGTTTCAGCCACACTATTCCTCTGTCCCTCTAAATCCACCCTCACATGTCAGAACTGTGTGTTAATATGTGGTTTACAAAATATTGTAGCTGTAGAGAATCTCTCAGGACCTCAGTCACCTTTGTATGTTCCCAAAAGGCCCAGATACCTCCACCCCTCCCTATCCTCTTTGTACAGGACTGAATGAGCTTTTAATTATTGAATGAAGCTACTGGCTACACAAAGAAAGAGCTACACTGAGAAAAGGGTGGTTGTAAGTAGAAAGAACTCTAAATGGGTCTGGAAAGGTAAAAGGTGTCAGGAATAGCTTCCTACATCCATGGGGAGAATAGATCATGTGACAAGAAAAGTAAGAAAACTGAATAAAATCTGCTGGTGCCTCAGTTGAGAAAAAAGAAAAACAAAAAGGCATCATAGCAGTCTACCCTGGAGAAAGAATGAGTCAGACAAGGGCAAGTAAGAAGAAGATTAGTGAAGGATGTGTAAGAGTCCTTCTTCTTTCCTATTTTGGCATAGTTAAGATACACCTCTACTCTTAAAAGGCCAGAAAAGTCATGTGGGCATTATATTAAAAATATTAACAGCATACTCAATAAATTCTGATAAAGGCTTTAAATCCTCTGGCCATGTCATAGTGACCCTGCTACTGGGCTTTCAAATAAATGAGACAAAATGGAAAATTACATGAGTTTGAGGACTCATTTTGTTTTGGATTTTATACATGTCACTTTGCAGATGCTGTTCAAATTGCTATTTTTCATTCAATTGATGTTGAGAGAATTGACCCTTCTTTTAGGAGAGTTTAGGGGAAAAGGAACAAATAGAGTAATTGATAAAAGGGGTTTGCAGAAAGAGCAAAGTGGTCTCCTCTCCCACCTTCCTTCCCCTGCCCAACTCTCCCCCTCACAGAAAGCCCCAACCACCCCCACCAGACTCCCTTGGGAAGATCAGGTGGACAGATGCCTTTTGTGACCAAGCAACGCGGAAAAAGGAAAATGAAGAAACAAAAGACAATCGTTTGCAACATTTAGAGTCTTTGACATCTGTAGAGTAATATTCTGGTGCATGGAAAGGAAACCCAAATCTAACGTTTTACAAATGTCAATAGAAAAACTATCTTCACCCCACCCCTCAATATGTAATCTAGCACCAGTCCATAAAAGGGCTGTTAAACTCTGCACTGAGCACTTAATAAAAATGGACGCTTTCATCCACTGCTGGAAAGCAACAAAGGAACTCCTGTATGTCTGTGGAGAGTCTAGGATTACGTTTAAATGGATAATAGAAAGACAAACACTTGGTAAAATACTGTCTGTTACTCCCAGAATCACTATACTAATACCCAAGTCAACCAGCACAGAAAAGCCTTAACACACTACGCAGTTCAGCTGCAATTCATCACTGCTGCTATAATTACAGGTGCCTGCCTGCCTTCCTTCTCTCAGATCTGTGGATAAAAGCCTAGGGCTGAATGTGTATCTCAGCTGCACAGAAGCTGACGCTGTAGTCAATAAACACACAGAACTCTGCATTTGAGAAACAGGCTGTTGTAGAATATAGAGCTAACCTATTGTTCAACAGTTCTTCCACATCCAGATTTTCAGGATAACAAAAAAGAAAGGGAAGTTTTTGGATGTTTTCTACATGCAAGGACTTTATTTCTCAAATAAGACAAGTGAGATTCAAATGTTGAGTAACTTGCCTAAGGTTACACACTTTGTAAGTGGTGGAATTTCTCCTAGAATCCCAATCTTTCTGACCACATTTTCCATGCCTTTTCTAGATCAGATCCTACTATTGCTTCTGGCAATAGTAGGTTATTAGTAACTAACTGGTTGAGTTCTCATAACTTACAAAAGCCTCTCAAAGGCTAACGTATGGCAATATTTAAGTAATTCTACGCCCACATCCTTTTAGGGGGAGGTGGAGTGATTAAGATTTAGGATTCCACTATGATTATATCTGTGTGCAGGCAAAGCAGAAAATGCAGAACTTAAAGGCAGCCTAAATGTGTTAAGAACACGTCTGACTAAAGGAGGCATGTTTAGGAAGGCACAGAGCAGCAATACCTAGAGTCTCTAGAATCTCTGTCTTATTAAAATGGGACTGAAAACATTTGTGCTGAGGTTGTATAGACTCCATTAGAAGATGGGAATGATGCCCACAAGCCACATGGAACTTCACCTTCTTACATACATGTAAGTCACTGATATGGTTTGGTTGTGTCCCCAACCAAATCTCATCTTGAATTGTAGCTCCCATAATCCCCACATGTTGTGGGAGAGACCTGGTGGGAGGTGATTGAATCATGGTGGCATGTTTTTCCCATGCAGTTCTCATGATAGTGAATAAGTCTCATGAGATCTGATGATTTCATAAAGGGCAGTTCCCCTGCACATGTCCTCTTGTCTGCTGCCAGTAGCTTTGCTCCTCCTTCAACTTCCGCCATGATTGTGAGGCCTCCCTAGCCATGTGGAACTGTGAGTCAGTTAAACCTCTTCCTTTTATAACTTACCCAGTCTTGGGTATGTCTTTATTAGCAGCATGAGAACAGACTAACACAGTCACCTTTAGGCATGTTTGCTGCACTAACATTAAAACTACTTCCTTTTTTTCTGAGCAGGCCAAGATGTAACTCCTTCCAATGATGTAGCCTTCTCCCAGATATAGAGCCCAAAAGATAATCACTTCCAATTTCCTGCTCCATAGATGACAACGTTAGTCTGTCTCAAAGGCAATAGCCACACATTTTTATATCATTTTACTAGGGACTTACGGATGTTTATGGTGTCCAATTTTAAAAAATATGATCAATAATTAAAAGAACAAATAAATCCACTATTTTAAAAATACCTCTTAAAGAAAAAACTCAATAAGCTCACCTACCAACAAACCCTGAGGAATTATCCATTTCAAAATGTTAATTGTTATGTGGAAGTGGCTTTTGAAGTTCAATTTGATTTCCTGAAAGCCCCAAACAACTTCATTTCCCTACAGAAAATAATTAAGCATCAGAGATGACAATGTGATTAGCAAGTAAGACACCTGGAATTTGCTTAACAAATCAAAAAGCAAAGAGATGTCTGCTTTTAAAACTGCTGCTGCTCCTCCCCTGCCCCAGCCTCATCAGTACTGACACTGAAGAGCCATCCCAGGAAGCAAGCAGGGAGAGGCAGGCCACACTCCTCAGCCTCAGACCAGCACACATTCAGGAACTAAAAGCTCCTTCTTCCCTCCTCTAACACGGATCACGCTTAGCCTACAATTGTAGAGAACTGCAGATATTCTTATGTTATCCTGTAAGTTCCCATTTAAATGCCTGTTTCCTGTCTCCACAGATCACAAGGCTCCCGGTTGATAAATTGGCCCTTTGTGTTCCTAAAGGCCACCTCACTGGCCTAAAACACTTCACAGGACTTCTGCAGAGGTCTAACCACACTTGAAGAGACAGGATAAGACCTGGAAGCATCAGATCTATATTAGCTGAAACAATTACAGAAATCAAGCACTTTCTGGGGTAAAATTAATTAAACGATTGATTGATTGATTGACTGGTTATTAGGGACTTAGGTGCCAGGCACTTTATTAAGTACTTTGTGCATTTTATCTATTTTAATTCCAAGGAGTACCTTTACAGGGTAGATAATATCATCATTCCCATTTTATAGGTAAGGAAACTAAAATTTAGGAAGATTCATCAGTATATTCCAATCATATTGCTCAAAAGCCGGACAGCCAGTTTCAAATTCAGGTATATATGACTATATGACTCTAAAACCCAAGCAATCGAGGTATTGGTAAATAAATTATAAGCACCACTGTAATAGAAAGTCAGACACTGTTAAAAATTGTTACGGAAAAATACTTGATGACAGAAAAATGTCCACAATAAAGGGTTAAATGGAAAAACTAAAAAAACATGTACAGTAAGATCAAGGATAGATATAAAATGTTATGGTGAGATAATGGGTGATAATTTATTTACAATTTTCTATATATTTTCTATTTTCTACAATAGACATGTATTACTTTTTAAATCACCCAAAATATTTGTTTTAATTTTTAACAAGTAATTAATAGAAACAAAATGATAACAGTGATTATAGCTGCATGGTGTAATTATGGGAGGTTTTATTTTCACTTTCACACTTCATATTTTCCAAATAAGCTACAATGCATTACTTTATAACAATACACGCACACACCACACACCGCATACACACATGCACACACACACACACACACAAGTTTAAAACTCTACAGAGCTTTTTTCCGAAGTGTTTAGTCAGATGCTTGTGGCAGAGACTACCAGTGGTCCTTCAATGTGCATATCCCATGTCTTCTACAGGAATAGACTCTGAGATGTTTCAGCTGGTCACATTTCCCATAAAAGGAACTCAATTCCCAGCCTTCTGTGCACCAGGGAATAGCTATGTGACTAAGTTCCTGCCAATGGGATGTGAGGTAAAATGATGTGTGCAACATCTAAAACGTGTCCATCCTGCTGCTGGGAGGGTATCTGCTATCTCTACAGCATCCTTTTAGATGATGCAAAACGACATTCCTTAAAGATGCAGAATAAAAAGCTGGAAACAGCATAGACCCCAGAAACTTATAGATCCAGCATACCATCCCTGAAATACCCAAATCTGCAGAGAGACATGAGAAGTGAACAACTACCTTTTGTTTTTGCTTTGGGGACTTCCAAGGGGGGATCTGTGATATGTCACTGAATCTACATCCTGACACATATACAGTAACTAAACACTTAAAATAATTTGGACTAGCTTTAAACATAATTTCATATATGTAATACATATAAAACATACAGAAGAAATAAATTAATGGCATCTCTATGATTTGATACTAGAGGTCTAGTTGAGGGTTTCTGGTGCTGGGGGCAGTGGAGAAAAGGAGCACAAACGCATGGTCATTCTAATCTGATAGCAAGAATAAAACTTCTGAGTGAGGTCCTCAGTGGATCCAAGTCTTAGGAAAAGATGCAAACAACAGGTTTAGAAATCCTTTATTGTAAGAACAGCTAGGTGCCTCCCTTCATGTTAGAATGTTTACAATATTATTGTGTGCACTTGTCACACTGTTTTATATTTATGTGGCTACCCATGTCTATAGAATACGATATCCTTGATGCAGAGATAAGTTCTTTTTATTTTCAAATTATTGGTGTCCTATGGCTCAGTCAAGTGTCTGGCACATGGGTAAGCAGTTAAACATTTGTTAAATAAATGATTGAAAGAATAAATAATTGAACAATTAGCAAATTGCTATGACTGGTTGCTTGTATAAATAAAGACTTGAAAATATAATAGTTGTGTATATATTATAGTATAAACTCTAAATGTTAGACAATAATCCTCTTTAAATATAAATACATATTGATAAATTATATCAAATTAATTGTGGATTTCTTTAAGGTTACTAAGATACTCCTTCAATTATAATAAGAAATTGAATTGAAACGCTGAAACAGAACCTATAGAATGAAACTGAAACATATACATCTTGATGCCATTCAGAAAAAAAAATCAAGATCTCATTAGGATCCCCCATGTAATGTATTTCTAAAAATAATCAACCATGTTTTAGATAAATTTTTATATTTACTGAAAGTTTTAATTATATCTTGCTTTTCAATTACTTTGTTATGCAAATAATTAAAGAACCAGACAAGACACCAATGCTGAATAAATATTTGGTGAACTGAAAGTCAATTTAAATTGAAAATGGAAATGAAATTGAAAGAGTTAAAAGGAAACTTTCAGCATCTTCCTTCACAGTCAACATATAAAGCATTTGTTTATTTTCTGGTAGATAAATTTAATTTCATCTGTCTTCCTTGAAGAATAACACCCCCAACACACAAAGAGAAGGTGGGGGAGAGAGAAATTATACTAAATAGGGGTTTAAATAGGGGTTTGTTATTAATATATAGCTATTTTTTTGTATTCACGTTTAGTCATCTTATAATATACATAGCACAGAGAAACAATAAACAAATTTAAAGGTTAAAATTATCTCCACAGTTTACTTACAAACTATAGTACGTTGAAATAGGTAAAATTCTCTCTTAGTTTTGTATTTTAAATGCTGATATAGTCTGGCTACCTGCTAGGAATTAAAGCATGTATGAAATTCAAAGAACCTTGAGAAATCCCTTTCCATTAACATTTACTTGTGGCTCTCAGGTTTAGTAAAGTCAGACTCTCACCTAAAGACAATAAATGAATGCCCTTTATTAATTATTATTCTCCATTGTGAATATTTTTTCACTCTCTTTCTCTCTATATATAAATTTATCTTGTACAAACAGAAAGGTCAAAGGTATAGTAATCCTAGAACCATAATTAGATGAATATATATGAATGTAAGCTACTGTGAAATTTACACCATGTAGAAGGATTTTTCATAGTTTGTCTTCCAGAGAACTGCACACCACTGGATGCATTTTCTTGAAATTACATATTTACATGCTCTCAATTGCTAAATCACCTATGAATAATTTATTATTAAAATAATTGAAAATATTTAGACACATATTGCTGAACATAGCTGAGTCCAAAAAGAAAGCTTCTGAGAAATAATGAAGTTAACTTGAATTTTTTCTTCAATATTTATCTTAAAATTTCCATTAGCATGTGATTATCATGATTGTAACACTTTGGAATCTCTATCCAATCTGTAATCATGCTACTTTTAAATTATACTGTGAGTAAAGTGTCTCCTATACACAAAGCTGTATCTAGATGGCAAGTTTAATTATAGGTATATATTTAATAAATGTATGTGTTTCACTGAGGACGCAATCAATATGGAAAACACTTAGATATCAATAATTTAGACAGATAAAAATATTTTTATTTCAATACTAAAGCAGCATATGCAATTATTAACAATATCCGACTAAAACAAATATATAAGAATATTCTGGTTTAATTCCAAATGTAGTGTCTACATTTTATGTCTCAGCACCATGACATAGCAAAGGTCCAGAGAGTATAATCAGAGCATTAAGGATGGGAATGGGGGTGCCATAGTATTGTCCAAGAGATTTCCATGTTTTTTAATAAATACCACCTAGGCTGGACATTATTTTCAGCCTAGATTCTGGGCCATTAGGATGTATTCATGGCAACGGAAAAGTTGGAATCCTCTCAACTAGAGCAAATATTTGCTGGAATTCTTTTTCTAAGTCTGGGAAAACAAAGTTTTAAAATAATCTATTAGGGGCTCCTTTAGTGGGAGATTGAGAGAGGAAAGTCTCAACCATACATCATCTTAGACATTATTTATAAAACAACACCTGTTTAAGATCCCTTTAGGCTACGGGGTTGGTCATGTGGGTATACATATTCTAAATGATTAGGTTTTAAAGAATTAGCCCTTGAGTGGTGTTCTGAGAGTCCAACACTGTGTGTTCTGTGAAGAATTATAAAATATCTGAGCCCCAACTGTTATCTACAACATTTACTCATTGTTTTTTATCATCTAGTCATGATTATCAACTGCCAATTCAGAAAGCTGAAGCTGCTGCTCATTATAAATAGAAGAATCATAAACTTGAAGGTCAAAAACTTCTCAGGATTATCTAGCTCAGTGTGTGAGATCTTTGTTTCATTTTGTTTAAGTACAGTTACTTAGGTGTTTTGTAAAATAAATAAAGGGACTAAGAACCACCACATAGAACTATGCAGTTATGCACTTGCAATATGCTAACTAAATCTAGTAACATATTAAACTACAGAATTTCTAGGTTTCTGGACCAGACATTTAAATTATGTAAAGCCCCTTCCCACTGATATAAAGTTTGAGAACCACTGATCAGATCAAATTATCTTGTCAATGTTTGAATTTATTCTGCAGAATGCCTATCTAAAACATATCGTTGCAGGAGGCAAAACTTGAATTAGATTTTGAAAGATAGTTGATGTATGGAAGAGCAAAAGAAAGAGAAATAAATTTAAAGGAACAAGCTGAAGATGAATAATTGAAACATCACCCCTAATTTCCAGGAAGCCTTCGTGAGCAATCAACCCAGAATCCTTAGGGAAAGATGAAAGAATGGGACACTGGTCTTCACCCATTGGAGGTAAAAATTCAAAAATATTCTTCACATATTCCAACATCCACTCTGCATCATGGGAAGGCTATTTCCAGAAAACAACAACTAGACTTAAGCTTAAGCTACAAGATTGTTTTTCAAACTGTGCTTAGTCTAGTTCCCCTTCAGATAAACAGGAAAATCTTGAGACTGCCTCTCCTGCACCTTACCCTTACAGTGGCAAATTACTGATTGAAAACTAAGTATCTTCAACAGCCAGGCAATTTTTCCAACAAGCTTTACATTTTTTTAAGTTTGACTTTAGGTTCAGGGGTACATGTACAGGTTTGTAATACAGTTAAATTGCATGTCACCAGGATTTTTGTGTACAGAGTATTTATACTTTGAAGTTTATAATTTTTAAATTTTCCAAATACAAAATTGTATTTAAGTTCAATACACCTTTTCAAATGATCCTGTGGATTCTCTGGTGTGGTACCACTGGTTGAGGGCGTGTAGGTTGTTCTCTCTTATCTCTCCCTAGACACTTCTATGCTGATCCCCCAACACTGGGCTAGATTTTTTTTTTTTTATACTTTAAGTTCTAGGGTACATGTGCACAACATGCAGGATTGTTACATATGTATACTTGTGCCATGTTAGTGTGTTGCACCCATCAACTCATCAGCACCCATCAACTCGTCATTTACATCAGGTATAACTCCCAATGCCATCCCTCCCCCCTCCCCCATCCCCATAATAGGCCCCGGTGTGTGATGTTCCCCTTCCTGTGTCCAAGTGATCTCATTGTTCAATTCCCACCTATGAGTGAGAACATGCGGTGTTTGGTTTTCTTTTCTTGAGCTAGTTTGCTGAGAATGATGGTTTGCAGCTGCATCCATGTCCCTACAAAGGACACAAACTCATCCTTTTTTATGGCTGCATGGTATTCCATGGTGTATATGTGCCACATTTTCTTAATCCAGTCTGTCATTGATGGACATTTGTGTTGATTCCAAGTCTTTGCTATTGTGAATAGTGCCACAATAAACATACATGTGCATGTGTCTTTATAGCAGTATGATTTATAATCCTTTGGGTATATACCCAGTAATGGGATGGCTGGGTCATATATTTCTAGTTCTAGATCCTTGAGGAATCGCCATACTATTTTCCACAATGGTTGAACCAGTTTACAATCCCACCAACACTGTAAAAGCCATAAGTAGAAAGCTGAAACTGGATTCTTTCCTTACTCCTTATACGAAAATTAATTCAAGATGGATTAGAGACTTAAATGTTAGACCTAATACCATAAAAACCCTAGAAGAAAACCTAGGTAATACCATTCAGGATATAGGCATGGGCAAGGACTTCATGTCTAAAACACCAAAAGCAACGGCAACAAAAGCCAAAATTGATAAATGGGATCTAATTAAACTAAAGAGCTTCTGCACAGCAAAAGAAACTACCATTAGAGTGAACAGGCAACCTACAGAATGAGAGAAAATTTTTGCAATCTACTCATCTGACGAAGGGCTAATATCCAGAACCTACAAAGAACTCAATCAAATTTATGAGGAAAAAAACAAACAACCCCATCAAAAAGTGGGCAAAGGATATGAACAGACATTTCTCAAAAGAAGACATGCATACAGCCAATAGGCACATGAAAAAATGCTTGTCATCACTGGCCATCAGAGAAATGTAAATCAAAACCACAATGAGATACCATCTCACACCAGTTAGAATGGCAATCATTAAAAAGTCAGGAAACAACAAGTGCTGGAGAGGATGTGGAGAAATAGGAACACTTTTACACTGTTGGGCTAGATTTTTTTTAAAAGTCGGTTTAGAGGACACTTAAGGAGGAATGCTGAGGTTAGTGGTCTAGGGGTGGTATCAAAATCTGTTCTACCTTAAAAAGTAAGCACCAGAAAAATTGCCTAAGCAGGCAATGTAACAACTGGAAAGTCCCATATATCCATCTCAAACAAGTGTAGCAAATCCAAGCGTTTATGAAACTTTCCTGAATCAACACAAATGGATCAAAGATAGTTATTTCTATGTTTGCAAACCTTGAAATAACTAAAAGTTCATCATAGGCAGATGCATAAAGAATGATGTATACATAAAAGTCAAGCACAACTTTTCAGAAAATGCTTGTGTAGGTAAACTAGAAGAATACACTTGTGAAAAAGCAAAAAAAAATAAATAAACCACAAAACTTGGCATGATTTATTTGTTCATTATTTGTTTTCAGTTTTGGTTTGTTTCTTCTGCATATTGTATATATTTGAGAATACCAGTTAAAGTCATGATGTTTAAAGAAGAAAAAGACACTACGGACTTGCTCTTCTATCAAGCAACCAAATCAGAAGTTTGTTCTATTAGTTAATAAATCCTTACCAACCTATTTGTAATAGTTGACTACATTTCAAGGAAGATCATTAATGAATAATTTAGAAAAGCAGATTTTCTTAAATATACACAGTTTAAGATGTTAAATACAATATTCAAGAGTGATAATAAATATTACTGTATTCCACACATACACAGTAAATAAACAATTGTATTTTCAACTCCAAAAGGCCTTTTCTTCTAATAAACTCAGAGCTCCACACATTTTCCTATTAAATTCAACATTATCCATTATCCTTGGAAGTTAAATAGGTAGAAAATAATACTCATTCTTCAGAAAGGAAAGTCAAGGGCCAGTAAGATTTACTTATTTTTCCTAACTTATGAATATTAGATGACAAAATCAAGAGTAAAATTAATGATCCAAACAACTAAATTCAGGGTCTAAGGTCCTGAGTTTGTGTAGAATTAGAAAATATTACTAAAAATAAATCTTCTAAAATTGCCTTATGTTTTAATTCAATTTATTTTAAATTTTGATTTAAAATAGTCAATATACATATCATGTATATACATTCATGAGTTGCTCAACAACAGGAATACAGTCTTAGAAATGCATAATTAGGTGATTTAATCATTGTGTGAACATCACAGATTGTACTTACCTTGTAAGTACACCCAGAGTGTACTTATACCAAACCTAAATGGTATAGCCTACTATATAGCTAGGCTATATGTTATAGCCAATTGCTCCTAGGCTGAAAACCTGTGTAGTATGTTACTCTACTGGATATGACAGGCAACCAGAACACAATGGTAAGTATTTGTGTATCTAAACATTTCTAAACAGAAAATATACAGCAAAAATATGGTATTATAATCTTATGGGATCACTGTTGCACATGCAGTCCATCACTGACTACAACACTATTAGGCAGAAATGAATGTAATGATATCTATACTTACTATCTACACACACACACACACACACACACACACACACACACACACACACACAATGTTTCAGGTAATAGAGATGTCTTAGAACTAAACATAAAACATTGAGAATTCCTTGAGGGCAATTTACTGTATCCCTCAAAGAAGTATACAGTCCTTGTAAATTGTTCTCTAATGCATTTTCCTTGAGATTAATTGGTAACTTTTCCTTGCTTAATCATTTGATCTGGCCATGTCTTAAGAAGACATTCCTTTATTTCCTTTCAGAATTTTGCTTAGGAATTATCTGGGTGATGTTTAATTTTATATGTCAACTTGATGAGGCCTTGGGGTGCCCAGCCATTTGGTCAGACAATTTGGGTGTGTCTGTGAGGGTGTGCTGGTATGAAATCATCATCTGAATCAGTAAACCAGTAGATGGAGCAAAGCAGATTGCCCTCTGTAATGTGGGTGGGTTTCATCCACTCAGTTGAATGCCTGAATAGAGTGGAAAGACTGACCCTCCTAAGAAAAAAAGGGAATTCCTCCTGCCTCACTGCCTTAAAGCCTGGGTTTTATTTTTCCTTTTTTCTTCATGCCTTTGGGTTCAAAATGAAACACTGAATCTTCCTGGACCTCAAGTCTGCTGGTCTTCAGACTAGAATTATACCACTGGGTCTCTAGCTTTCCAACTGCAGATCTTAGGACTTGTTAGCATCCACAATACCATAATAGGGTAAGCCAATTACTTATAATAAATATCCACACCTTCCTCTTCTCTCTCTCTCTCTTACTTCCTCCCTGCTGCGTGTGTTTATGTGTGTTTTCCATTTTTCTGGAGAACTTTGACTAATATAATCTTTGATCTGAGCTCAAGACCTTAAAGGTTTCAGCGATCAAGGACAAAGATGTGCCTTTTGCTTTCATTTCAGTAAGAGAAAGAAGATCCACTTATTCTTCATAAAATGAAAGCAACAGACTGCAAAATCATTTGACTGCTTATTGCAGACCAAGTCAAGCCCATCCTCTATTTTCAATTGCTTTCCAGCGGATACACATAGGAGTCTAAACCCTGTAACCTAAATATTAAAGCTCTGAAAAATCAAGGCCTTATCTATGCCCCTACAGTGCTAGCCCATTATCTGTCCCAACACTCATTTTCTTAATTTATTTCTAAATTCCTTTTCTTGTGCTGAGTATTCCACCAATGATACATTTCCCCCTTCTTTCTATCACACAATGTTTTCAGGCACCAGCCAGAATCCCATCTCTTCTGGAAAAACTTAAGCCTGTAATAATCTCCTTTAAACAACTATTGTATATATTTTCTGTATCATACAATTGATATTTTAATATGTACATATCTTTTCTCTTTAATTGGATTACACAATCCTTAATAGCAGAAGCTAAGTCTTAGAATTCTGTTTTCCAAATGCCTGCCACATAATATATGCTCACTTTAATATTGTTGAATGAATGGATGCAGCAAAAACTTTGACACTGAGAAAAGGAACAAGTAAGCAGGTATGCAAGAGGCTGATAGGGCTACACATTAAGGAAAAAAAAAAAGAGGAAAGAGCAATAACCTATGAGATAATGTACTAGGAAAGAAAAGGCAAATAAAACAAAGTAGACACACTTCTAGGGGAGCTGCCAGAATTATTTCTAAAATGGATTCAAAGCACAGGGAGTCAGAGGCTACACCAAAAAAAAAAAAAAAAAAAAACAGCAAAATTCAGTTAAAAAAATCACTAGATTGGCAGCCAGGATAATCATGTTTTAGTACAAAATCTGACATTAATTGCAATTTAGAACAAGCTATTTAACTGTCCTTGGCAATTCACCTCTAAACTTAGGACTCTAAGTGTGGTGACCTTTGAATTCGCCTTTAGTTTAGATAATCCAGGATTCTATAGTTTTCATTCATTTTGAGAGCTCCCATTTCATTTCTTCTGGGGAAGGAAGGACCTGAATGCACTAAAACCTATGATGAATTGAATGCAGGAAGCTTCAGAAAGTAAAGGGAGAGGTAAGAAAGGAAGGATTAAATGACAACATAAAATAGACCGAATAGCTATGAATATATTGAAATTTCAGAAGCAGAACACTTCATTAATATTTGTTTTGTTTCTTTGATCATGTTAGCTGAGCAATATTATCATTGTGCTAGGTCAAGGACTTAGACTGAGACTGAGCTGGAGACAGAAATGAGAGCTAGAGGCAACATCTTCCAAATTCTTGCTTTAGTTCAATAATAGAAAAGCAGTTAATTGATTGAAAAGGAGGTAAAAAGCATTAAAAATCATTTTGATTGGAGAAAGTGTCAATGTAAGAATATAATTTACATCTTATTTAAAATAAGCACTTATACTAAAAGATTTGGATTATTACAAGCAAAATACCAATTTACAAAGCATTGGGATGTCTGGCAGTAAATTTTAAAAAGACTGTGTATCAAATGTCATTTAACTTCTCTCTTTTCTCAGCCTCCCTTCTACACCTGTGCTAATCACTCAGCACTCCCTTAGGCACCCAGTATTTTCTTCCGTATCTGAGCATCTCTGTCACAGACAATATCGATCGATCCTAATAAACTCATCCTAACTCTACAGTCTTGAGACTATGTGTTTCCTCTTCCAGAATATACTTGTCTTAAAATAAGGCCATGGAACAGGGCAATACTTAACCAAAAAGAAAAACTGATAGAAGTACATGTATCAGTAGAAAAAATAACTAAAAGACATAACCTCCCCACCCTTTCAGATCTTCACAAATGGCCCTGCTCTCTAGTGACCTAACTTTCTACTAAATCCAGAAAATACTATTGTTTTTAGTTAAGAAAATAAAGAGTTTAAATTAACCTATAAGCAGAAACCTAAAAACCAAATGCCATATTTGAATGCTGCTATCTTTGAAGAGGATTATCAAAACACAAATGCAAAAGTAAAATTAAAAATTTAAAAAAAAAAATCCTGCAGAAAAGTTTTTTCTGAGTCTCTTTTAACCTCCCCACTCCCTTTACCACAAATTAGTTTTATCAGTTAGGTAACTGTCACTTTGAAAAATACAAAAATATAACACAGTTGGCTTTAAGAGTGTGAGGCAAGAGACAAATAAACTTTACTTATTTGGCGATCAAAGAGATGTGAGGGAAGCAGGTGTGCCTTAGAGGAACTGTGGAATGTGAATGGGCCAGAGGGTAAAAATGTGACCACATCCCCCCTCACCTGCTGTATGTTTTTGGTGTTTACAAATCTGAAGTTTAACAAAATTTTTCAAAATTGCATACATAAAATTTGGGAGATTTTTATACAAAAATTGGTTTCACGTTTTTCTAGAAATATCAAAGGAACTGACAACTCTGAGTAGGCAATGCCACATGGCAAGAAACAGGTGGAGTGAATTATCTCATATGTGACTGAGACTTGACTTTCACCTTGGGACTGACTGTACTTCAATGTTCCCAATGTTAAGCAGTGATCTACCCTTTCTTCAGGGGCAGAAGGGACTGGAATGCATTGAAGTATAATAATCTGAATATAGAAGTTTCAGTAAGAAAAAAGGTCAGGATTTTAAAAACAACCTAAAATAGATCAAATACCTATTACTCTATTGAAACTGCAGGAAGAGAACATTCCTTTATTGTCTCTGTGGTTTCTCTACTACTGCCTAGCTTTCTTTATAAGAAAAAAATACCAATAATCAAATTTTAAAGAAAAGTCCAATTTTCTTTCAGTTTTAGAACACAGAGAATTTATCATCAAAACTTACCCTTCAACACACTGTATATGCTCAAATAATTTTAAATGCCTTTTGTTTTTCAAATGAGAAAGATCTATAATTCCATTTATTAAATCAGCTCTTAAAAATGTTTTATTATTGAAACTTGGTCCTAAACCTAGGTTCACAGTATATGATAAAGATTTAAAGAAAGCTTATTTAATCTACATTAAATCTTGATAATGCATTAATGAGTCTTTTAAAGGGATAATTTTAATTCCCCAATCTTCAACCATAAAGACTATATAGTGCTAATCTGCCTTGCCCTTTCAATTAAACTTGTTAAGGGCGTTCTATTTAGTCAGCACCCTGAATGGGCCATTAAAATTCTTGTTCTGTAAGAGTTGTGTTCAGTGCTCTGTTGTTTTAAATTCCATTAAATCCAAATGGTCTTTATCGCCCCATGACCACTGTGACTTCAATCAGCCAATTTAATTACCTTACAAAATTGTCAGCAGAAGCAGCAAAGAAAAACAGGAAGCCCTATGACGTTATCAGATTGAAATCCTCCTCTTCGGTGTTTAATCTAGACTAGTCAATAATGATGATGTGCACCTACTTCCTTCGCTTTCAGGGGTTTCTGACCTTACTTTTCATGCTAAGATTTAGAGTAGAAGATTCATTTGAAGCACTTCTAACACTTTGATAACTGGACTACAAATTGAAAGCCCTTTGAAGATAAATCTTCACTACCCAAATGAAAAACAATCAACACTTAAATTTCAATATATCATACCATGCTACTGAGGAAAATCAAGGATCTCCTGCAAGCCCTAAGTATTATGCATGCAGTAGATTAATAATTTAAGTATGTTACATTTTAAAGACAGTAAACTACTTTCTACTCTGATGGGCAAAAATGTGCATTGACAATTTCCAGCCAATAAATGTAACTGGGGCTACCATAACAAAGTCAAATCTTAAGAACTGAAGGACAAAGTGAAGTAATTTCTCTCACTGAACGTTAAATTTCTACCACAAAAGAGCAAGGCATTTTCTTTATCAGAAATTATGATAACTAAATGGTATGAAAGATTATGTCATTGTTATCATAGACAACACTTTATGTAATGGTGAGCAAACTTGAAAAGGTTCTGATAATCAATGATACACCATCTTTTGATCTATGGTATTTTCCTTCTTCGTGTGAGAGGAGTTCACATTAACTTTCTTGTGCTGAGTAAATGTTGAAAGAGTGTCATTTGAGAATTCAAGGAATGAACACACTGTAATGATCACTTGCATTAAACCAAAAAGCAAAGCTAGTCTGAAGAAATGTCTACTGACATATAAACCATGCTCGCTTCTGAAAGACAATCTCACAAAGCCAGAAAATGTGTTGAGTTTCATGTATCTGGGTAGAGAAAGCGTGCAATTTCTAGAAGACAAAAAGATCATTTTTCAAAGTCATTTTCTGAAATGATTGTGCCTCTGTTGATGGATCACATCAAGTTATTCTTTGAAGCTTTAAGAGTAAGTGAGAACTTATGAGAAAAACTGATTTTTTAAAAGTGTGGTCGTTGTGTTGGCGATTCTTGGAACGATTTCTCTCCCTTGCATTCCACAGCTCAGCTAAGCAGGTGTTCGGGCTTTATCTGTTGCAGATAGTAGCCGCTATTACTCCCCCATTCCCGCCTCCCAAGAGTCAATTTTCCTGCTTCCAGATGTAAGGCCACTCCTCCCTCCCGCCCACCTCACCTCTCAAAGGAGGAAAAATCTCTTTCAAAGAATTTGTAGAGTGGCGGCTTGTAAGCTCAGTCAATTCACTCTCACTTTTCGATGTTGCAGTACATCTGCTACTAATTATTGTATCTATGAGCAAATGGTATGCCCCGTAAAATAACGGGATTTCCATAGGAACCCTTTCTGTTCTCTCTCAGGTCGTAGATTTTATCCAACAACGTATAGGCGGTCCCTTAAACTGGCTGTATTCACCTTCTGCGTGTACGCAAGGAGGTGACTGTGTGCTGTCCCACAAACAGGTGGTCAGTGCGCAATGCCAAAGAGACCCCAGCGCGTCTGGGAGGGAAGACTTCTGCTGGGAAACCTTTAAGACAGCAGTTCCACCGGCTTGTTTAAGAGAAAAGTTAGGTCGAAACATCAGAAGGGAAGACATGGCCTACCACATACTCAGCAATTCGGAAAGAAAACCTTGGAGATGGTGCCCAGGAGTCTAAGCTTGGGTTGATGTCTTTGCTACTGGAGCTGTAAACTCCAGTTCAGATGAAGATTTCGAATGACAACCTGACCTCGAAGATCAGAAACAAGTGATAGCTTGGGGAATGATTTCTTAAAGAAGATGTTTAAACATGCGAGGGCTCCTGAACGGTGAACCCAAGGCCAGCCCAGCAAAGCACACAGCCGGAGCAGGCTTCTGAGCTTCCTCGCACTTCCGTAGGTGCAGGGGTCGGTCAGTGCATCCCGGGAAGAGAAGGAGCGACTAAAGTAACAAAAGAAAGGTTCAAGTACCTCCGCTGCCGCAGTTCGGCTTAGAGGCCGAATTAGTCACACCCCCGCGGACGGAAGAGTCCCGCCTTCACCCTATCCAGGGGCGGGCAAGGCCGGGACGCAGCTGCGGAGAAACAAAGATGCCTCATTTACATACGCTGGGACGCGCTGGATGCCCTGTGCCCGCTGGGCCAGCGCTCTGGAGACGCCTGCCTGGGAGAGTCGCAGGCTCTGCGCCCCGAAAAGCAGGCCAGAGAACATCTGGCTCGACCTAGGGCAGGAGAACTGACTCTCTAAAATGCACCTTGCCCGCCGGGTGGGCACTCAGGAAAACCCTAGTTGTCCCAGCACAGGATCAAAGGCGGGGTAACAACCAAGACTCACTGCCAGGGGCTCTCCCGCCTGCCTAGAGGTGACCCTTGGCTGACCCTCAGGTCGCTGCCATAGGGCCTCGGGGCAGCACCCTAGGGTCGGTGCTCCGTAATACCTTTTCTCAGAGATGTTTGCTAAGCGGCTGCAGGGGAGCAGGCCAGCCTGTGCAGTCAAGCGGGAGTCGGCTGGGGCTAGAGATTAAGGGGAAAACAGGACAGAGGCGCTCCTGGGTGTAACTGTAAAGTTTTCTTGAGCACTAGAGAGACGTCACTGTGCCAAAGTCTGAGGCTTGCATCTGGGGGGCGCATGTGTCTTGGTACGCGCGCGCGCGTGTATCTATGTTTGAGTGTGTGTAAGAGAATATGTGTGTGTATGTGTGTTTTATTGTGTGTGCCACACAGAGAGGGAGAGGGAAGCGCGGGGAAGAGGGCTGCGCAAGCTGAAGATTGGCGGGGGAGGCTAGGGACGTGGCAAGGGTTCAGCACTCTAAGCGGGGGCTGCCCCTCGCCTCACAGGAGGTGACAGGAGGACTCTGGATCGAATCACAGTCCTAGTGGGAGCAAGAGGAAGGGTAACACAGAGCCTCCACTAGCCGGGAAGGGGGGCTGGGGTGGCCGCCTGGGCGGGCTCCGCCGTTGCCATAGCGCCGCGGCGGAGGCGCCTGGCGGCTGCCGGCGCCTAGCCACGCCAAGGGTGGGGGATGGAAGGGGCACTGGAAGCTGCCTCCCCCGCAGAGGCGGCGGGTCTCTCCAGCACTGGGGCAGCTGCTCCATTCCAAGGCACGGGGCCAGAGATGAGGCATTGGCTCGACTTTTGAGCCAAAGTTGAAAATAACCATTCTCAAGAGTGGCTTATACGTGCTCAACCAACCATCCAATCCACTCAGAAACATATTTACCCCAGAAGAAAATAAAACTCCCACCATTGCATCAAAATAGCCCCAACAGGGAAATGTTTCAGTAACAATGTACACAGCCCTTCTTCCCCACAACTCAGGTCAGAAATCGGAAGAAATGCATCTCCACGTGGAAGATGTTTGAAGTTAATAGAGAAAACAGCAGGTTATCTAGAAGCTGGACTGTTGGTTTAGGGTTATCAAGGGACTAGTGTGGAGATCTTTGCCTACTACCATATTTCTTAAAGACATTTTTAGTAAGCATTGGTCTAAGAAAGCTTGTTTGCGTGTAGGTATGTGTGTGTGCGTGTGTGTGCGTGTGTGTGAGAGACAGCTCCTTTGGAAAGCTGCTACACACTCTGCTACAGTCGCCAAGATTTTTAATATGAAGATATGAAATGATCAGCGAATGTAACAATCTAATGATTCAGCAAATATTGTGCTGCAAGACCAGAGCGGCAATAATTAAATCCTTAGAGTATTGGTGGCAGTTTTCCGGCCCCAAGTCTTCTTTTTTCCATCTAGTCAGCAAACACACTTAGTAACGCACACTCATTCACAAACACACATCAGAATTCCTCAGGATTCCATCTACTTGGGATGAAATACTCCAAATATTGGGCAAACTACCATACGGTAGCACTTACCATATTTGAAGCCTAACTGCTGAAAACACACACACACAAACACACATGCACACACACCCCCGTGTGCGTACACACACATTTCCAACTATATAGATACCTGTTTAATTCTGTCCACAGAAACAGTCATTCCTGTGGATGCTTGTTGCTAAGAGCAACGTGCTTAAGTACCATCTAAAGGCATGAAAAAAGCATGAAAACTACTACAGTAGGGATCCAGCTATAACCCAGTGCCTCTTTTCTCATCAGCAGGCTTTTTGACTGTGGGCATCTGTATGAATGTGTGGTAGGGTGAGGTTCCCTTTTCGAATGTATGTGAAACATCCCTACCTTGGTTCTACAAAGCCTAGGAGAGATCGTGAATTTTATCATTGGGGGGAAAACACACACACACACACACACACACACATACACACACACACACACAGGAAAATGGGAAGACAGGAGATGCTGTTGGCATGATAGAAGATGCAGGCAATCACTCTTCAGTTTAAATTTGACCGAGTGACTTAATGTGTCTGCATTTATCTCAAAGACATATGCTCAGGATTACATGGTGTCCTGCACTCTTTGGTCTGAATCCACTTAAACTGTCAGAGGAAGTGCCTACAATGGGAGCATTTATCCTGTTGGCTTTCTCCTTTCTTCCTCTTATCTACTTTAGAGAACTTTTCCTGACTAGTTCTGCTCCTACTAAAACTCCTTTGGCCATCCAGAGCACCGGAGCGTCGCCCATGCTTCATTTATCCAAGCAATCACTCTGACCCTCTGACCAGGGTTTCCATTGGAATCCCACGTTTAGATTTTCCTCCAAGCTCCAAAGAAAACCTGATTCTCAGAAAAGCAATGCATTTCCATAAAAAAAAAAAAGTAACTACCTAGCATCTTTCGTCTTGCCAGAGTGAAATAAAGATGCAGACTTAGTCACCCCTCCTTAAACAACTACTCTTCCCCACCGCCCCCAGATACTATCTTTCATTAATTAGTCCATAACGTCCAGAAAGCTGTGAGAGGGGGACTCAGCAAGTTAAAAGCAAAAACAAACAAAAAGCTGTTCTAATTTTGACGCTATTTCTTTCCAGCTAAGTAGCAGCCTCCCTGTGTTAAGTAGAACCTCGAATCTTACAACATTTTTTAAAGCTCTGCATCCCAGTAAGGGGACCAGGGACTGGAAAAGCGGTGAAAACAATCGAAAAGGCTCTCTGGCAAAATAAATCAAAAGGATTAGTACCTTTCATTTGCACGTGAGAACTGCCCTGGTCACTGGCAGAAGCGGACAGGCGCAACTCGCCAAAGAGTTACCGGGTGTTAACTCACCAGCCTCGCAAGCTGAGAGGCGTGCAGCCCCGGCGCGCACTTTCGCGCGGACAGCGCACCCCTGCAAGCTCGCAGGGCTCCGGGGGAGACAGGCGCGAGTGGCGGCTGACCGTGCCTCCAGCGTCATCATCATCTCCTTGGCAAGCTACTGTGGGGAGGTAATGCAGAGACCACTACCAGACACTGGCCCTCCCTTCACCCTCCCGCGGCTAAAAATAAAAATAAAGAAGAGAATAAATGAAAGCACAAGGAGTTCTTTAAAAGCCCCAGGAGACGACAGAACAGTGAGCAGATCAGAATCCACGGAGCCCACCGCCAGGCAGAGCGAACCCGCCTGTTTACATCCGGCTGCCTCGGAGCGGATACCAGGCAACCGAGAGAGATGGGGAATCTTACCAAATCTTAATACATGTGTAGTTCCTTGAGAATATCCAATCCACAGTAAACAGAGCAGGAGTTTAACGGTGCGCCTGAAGACTGGATTACTTAGAATGGGGAAAATAATCTTCATGGTGTTTCTGTGCCCACATGCACGGCACCCACTTCCCCGATCTAGCGTTCGGCTCCCGGGTTCGGGCAGAAATAAGGATGCGTCGAGTGGTGACTGCAGACACGATCACGGCATGGTCACAGAGAGAGGAAGGAGTCTCCGCTTCCCAAACCCATTAGCAATCGCTGCATGTTCTTCACTCACTGCGCCAAGGAACAACCTTCCACTGCAAGGAATGGTGGGACATCCATGTTAGTCGGAGAGCATCCGGGAGAAATCCAGCACGCACACCCACAATGTCCGGCCGCGCGAGCCTGTGGAAGCAGAGGAGGAGGGAAATCAATAGGAAATCCAGCCTTGGTAACGGACGAGATGTCGATAGCAAGCCACAGCCCGGCACAAAAGGCGCTTTGCTCGCAAGGGTTTTGCCAGGCCCTATTCTACTGCACTGCTGCACAGCTTCTGACGTGAAGCCAAGATTAAGTGAGAAAGATTGAGATAGCTGCTCTCCTCTTAAGGCTCCCGGCCAGTGAGCTCCCCAATATCTATTATGCAACCGATCTGACAGCCCGCCTTGAGTTGCAAGAAAGAAGTCGATTTATTTATGTAGAGGACATTGCTTTTATTTTCAATAAGTCTTTGCTGAGAGAATGACTGGTGTATGTAAGCGGGCTTCTTATAATCAATTGATGAATTTCAGTAAATTACTAGCTAAATCAAAGTCAGTTTTTCTGGCAACTGTAAAAAAGAAAGTGATCTAAGACGGAGGGATTTACTGCAAATCTAACTTGTGGTTAGGTTGAAAGAGTCTTATTTATACTTTTTTTAAAATTTATTTTGGCCAGGAATGAATATAGATTGGAATGCAATTGGAGAGGTAAACCCACTCTTTAAAAACTTGACTGGGGTATTCCTTGATTGCTACTCAGAAGTAGAAATTTCTTCAGTGAACTTTTATGGGAAAAATATCAAATTAAAATGGAGAAATTACATTTTCCATCCATTTTTTAAGCTCAAAGAAAATAATTGTGTGAATATAAAAACAATGATGTTTGAATTCGTGCAGCAAACTCTAAAGCCTTCAATATTTACTCCCAAATTTCTTTGTATTTTGGTTTTTTGAACATTCTTTTTACTAAAGAGGCAGAATATGAGATCATAGCTTGAGCGACATTGAGTGTTATAGATTCCTCTAAAACTGTCTTATCATTTGCTAGTTTTCTGGTGGAAATATTTAGAGTCACCAGGCAGTAACTCTCTTGGCTTTCTTTAGGAGTTTATTCAAGAAATAAAGTACAGAAATAGAATTTCTTTCAACATAAAAATACATTTTTATTATTAAAATAGGTAATATGCTGTCTACTTATTAAACATATGCAATGCTGATATTTTACACTAAGTGAAACTAACATGTATAATAAATATATCATTGTCAGCATTTTTAAATGATTAAACATCACAAAAGGCAAACTGTTAGACCTATAACTTATAATTAATCTATTTTTCATAACCAACTAACAGGGCATAGGTTAAATTTTACAAAAAAAAATACTATTTGAAGGCTAATTTTTAAATAAGGAGTGATATGAGTGATATGAATATTTGACTGGTTATTTTTCCTCCAAACAGCAAAAAACACTGTAATGTTTTCATTTCATTAAAGTGATTTTTTAATTTAAATTTTCTTAAGATATTATAAGGTGCTGATTTAAAGAGAAATCTACATTTTGCAAAGGCATTAAGTGGCATTGATTTTTTTTTTAAGATGGAGGCAATAACAGCAGTGTCAAAAATAAGTATCATGAATGGCTAGTTCTGCAGTCTAGCAGGCAATTCAATCAAATAATTCGACTATTTGAGCACCTTAAAAGGAACACCTAGAGCTAAAACCAAGGATATCTAGCGACTCCTTCAGTTCGTGTTTAAAATCTCTCTTATAAAACACATACACAGCCCAACATGTTCTGTCTTGTATTAGCTGTCTCATTTATTCCATTCTGTTTGTTCATTTTCTTTTTGATCCTAGCAGAGATAATAATGACTGCCAGGGGAAAAAAATAATTCTTTGCATTTTTATCTGCCAATATAACTGATATCTACTGCCTGAAAATAGCATTTTTTATTGTGACTAATCAAAATACTGAAATTTCGCAGTGTAGCTGGCATTTATTGGAACGTGAGAAAACAAAATGTACCATATCTCTTTGTTCATGTATTCCGTTAATATAATGACATTTTACATTATGGTCGCAACTTTTCCACTTGAAACTAGCATTCTAAACTATTTATTTTGGGGGGTTTATTTGGATGTCTAGTTGGAAAAGTGAAAGATCAAACTTCTATATTCACGAAGTTATTACACAATAAATTAAACAGTTAAAAGACTGTATTTTTTTTTACTATTAATTGATCCCCAAATAACCAATTTTGCACATATGGTAAATTAGATTCATTTACATCCATTAACTCAGCTGAAAGGCTTTAACACAACAGATAGCAATTCCACCTGTCCAATTGAACTTCTAAAAGACTGGAGACGACCTTTCTTCAGTACCACGGACAGCGCTCCTGGCATTATTTATTCTGGAGTAGTACATTGAAAGTAGTACAATAAATGACTAACATGATATTTGAGTGACAATGTGCAAATTTCTACTACACAGAGTAAAGGAATTGGAATTATTGCATTGTTCACATTATCAAGAGGACTATTTTATCAACTGTGTTGTATTTTTCAGTGCAACTAACTGGGATTGCTTGATAAGCCCAAGATGTAGTCATCTTTTTTTGTAATAAGGCATATTATTTAAAAAACCACATATTAATTGTGAGTTTCCTCATGAACACTGAACTACTTGTTTGTCAGTACAAAAAAAATTGCCAGAAAGACCACAATTCAGAATGCCAAATAACATGCTGTCAATATTCAGTGGCTAAAGACATTTTTTAAATGTACAATTAGTTATCACTTTCAATTCTCCACCTCCAGATTTCCATCTGTTACTAGGGTAATTAGATTAATTCTTGTTCTTTCTCATTAAACTCACTCACTTCCTAGGGGGGAAATGCTAAATTTACCTGCCTATACTACAATAAAATGATTTGGTGGCATAGTTGATGCCTTAATGTGTGGCAATTTTGAAGTTATTACAATTTCTCCCCAATACTGATACCACACATCATAGTTCTGAGGTTATATAAAGGATGAATAAATTCCTTATACAGTATTTCACTGACTAGATTTAACCCTTTTAAAAATTGTGTCAGTTCTGTAATTTGCTCCTTCCTTAAAGGAAAAAGAAAACCACTGCTATTGGATATCAGGCAATTATATATACTAAGTAATAGTAAGATTTATATATTTTATTCTATGGTCTCATTTTTTTCCCTCATTTTAACCATATGGCACTCTTTATTTCTAGGAGCCAAAGCTCTGTAGGTTCCAAGGTCAAAGCAGAGATAAACTGCAAATACACACATACATGCACACACAGAGAGAAGCTGTGTTTAGAAGTATACTTCAAAAAAAAATCATAGAAGACTAACACAAATATCAAACCTATGATAAATTGACAAAGAAGAAAATGCATATCATGTCAACGTAAAGCTTCTTCCAACAACAATAACAACAAAAACCTCTAGCTTCATCTTTCACTATATTTTTATAGTTGCGTATACTAATGACCTCTTATTCTTGTGCACTATTACTTGAGAAGCAATTTTAGTTTCCTATTCTCCCAGTGAAAATGAATCTTATTCTAGTTAGCTGCCACCTGCTGGGGTATGAGGAAATGTGTAATAATCTTTATAGCACAACATTTAAAAAGACAATGCCTATACCTTTTGCTGGAAACAGCAAATACATATCCCAAAACAACCTGAATTTCAAAGATGTTTCAAAGGTTCTTACACACCATAGTTATATTTAAATTTTTCACATGGAATTCTTACTAAGGATTTCACTTGACTTGTCACAGAAGTCCTGCTGTTACGTGACATTTGAGAAACCTCATCTTATAGTAACACTTAACCTATTATTCCATCAAAGTGGCCTGTTGCACTGCAACTTAGCTAAAATAAACAGTGTGTTTATATACGGCAATAAAGATCTCAGAGAATAAAGTCAGGACGGAATCAGGTTTCAGTTGAAATCACACTGTTGCATACTTGCAACTCACTCTTCTTAACTATGCATGCTTTGGTATCCCTTATGATTCTGAACACATTATCTGTTCCACCAACATTCTGTTGCACTGATGATTAATGACATTTAGAGTTTTGATTAATTTTTAGATACTAAAATAATTGTCTTAATTAAGAAATTGAAGTGGAATAAATTTACATATCCCAGAACTTTTTTTTTTTAATTTCAGCCTGTGTGATCTTCAATGGGTTTAAATAGGAGAAAACAAACAGATAAGACTTCCAAACATTGCTCAATTCTCTATCACATTCCTCTTGTGCATTTCAATTTTTTGTTGTTTGTTTGACTCAAAAGTTTTTAAGGCCACTGGAAGTTGATAGGCTGTCTTGGTGATTACAGGAATAGACTCGATAAAGTTAGAAAGTAATGAACTAAGACAAATCAAGATTGAAACACAATTGCATTTCCTCCAGCAACTAAACTGACTAATTAAGACTCAAATGAACCAATCATCTCTCGTGAAATGAAAATAATCATCAATCCATAAGATAATTTCTGATGACAGAATACTTACAGTATGAAGATGAATAAATGATAGAAGATAATCTGTGCATTACCAAAAGACTAGTAGTAGTAAGTTTTCTAATATTCCCCTTTGCTTAAATTGGAAATCATTATCTAAAGAGCCTCAGCTCGGTCGTGTTGTTTGGTAAAGAAACTGTCTCCTTAAAGGTAAAAATATCAGAGGATGTGGTTCGTTAAAAGTTCTTGAGGTTTATGATCCACCCTGGTAACACTGCCCCCTCCTTACCCTAATGGGAGGCCCTCCAAGTTTTTTCAGAAGCTCTTAATACGGGTACCGGTAAAAATAAATGTACTTCCTCAGCGCAGAACTAAGGAGTAGGGTTAATGGAAGGATGGGTGGACAGAAGGAGGGATGGGGAGTTCGTCAGACCCGCAGGCAGACACACAGTTTCTTGCCATCTGTCTCATTCTCTTCGCCTCGCGTGAGTCCCCATAGCCGAGGCCACTTCCTGACACGTCCACTTATTAAATCATTTTATGTGGAGAACATAGGCGACTGCAGCCAACAGAGCCACTTGCATGCTTGACGGGAATTGGCTGAGACAAGCCCGACAAAGACACTCGCAGTGAATCGGTCCAGCGGATGCCCCGAGCACACTGAGGTCCGCAGCGCTGCTGTTTGCCTTCTTCCTTCTCTCCAGGTGGAAAATGCCCCTCGCCCACCCGCAGTCCCTCCCGTCCTCTTGAAAACAAACACCTTGTGAAGGAGCCCGGAGTGCAGCCCACCGCCGGGTAGTCCTTACCTGGCGCTAGGGGTGAGGTGGGTGGGGAGGGGGTGGGGTGGTCCTCGGGGAGGAGCAGCCGGAGGAGGTCGGGCGGAAAGTCCCCGGCTCCCAGACCGACCAGCGCAGCTGCCGGCGCCGAGCGCGAGTGACGGCAAAGGCGAAGACGGTGACCGAGGAGCAGCAGCGGCGGCGGCGGCGGCGGCGGCAGAGGCAGAGACAGACACGCCTCCTGGCGGGGGTTCCTCGCCTCTTGGTTTAAAGGCGCCGCGCTCCTTTCCCCGCGGCCCCTGCACGCCCCTGGCCACAGCGGCTACTCGGGGATACCTCCCACTCCTGGACCACAGGAGCTAGAGCGAGAGAATTCCTGGTGTCCTTAGACTTGGATGTTACGATGCCTCCGGCTGGACTTCGCTCCCTTAGCGCACACCCGCCTCTTGGGATGGGGAGACTAAGGCCGAGAAGCTCTGTCAGGGAGTGAGTGATGCAAAGCGCCGAGGAATTTGCCTAGCCTTGGGTGGTAACACATATAAGGAGCCCAAACACATTTGCTTCTGGGTGATGGCTTTTATACCTCTCCGAAACCATAGCAACGAAACTTCTCCACTGCCAGGGCTTGGAGGGCAGCTGGTAGTCTCCAAAGTGGACCTCTTAGTCCAACTACGGTCATTTCCCTTTGAGGTTTGCAAGAAAGATCTTGATCTGCGCACCCTCCCACCCCGACCTCCAGCGCACACAGCAAACGCGCTCTGGTAGCGCTGCTGCCGGTATTCCCTCAGATGCCGGGAGTCACAGTGCCCTGCTACCTGCCACCATTGCTGAGAACAGATGCCTGGAAACGGACTTTTCCTGAGTGTCAGGAAGTCGGCGCAATGTCTCTGTGTATGTCTGGCGCCTTAAATAGCAGACCCTCCTCTCCCCACCAAACTCCCGCCCAGGTACAGCAACTCTCAACCTAAACACATTTCAGAAAGAAGTCGGATTCGAGATCTAGTGGGCGCCGAACCTTAGGTCGCAGACTCCAAGATTGGAGAGAGGAGTCTGGGGAGCAGCCCTGGTTTGGCGGTCACCCGTCCAAGTTTTCGGGAGGACTCTTTTAAAGGCCAGAGATGGGGAGGGGCACCTGAGTCCCTGAGTATTCCCGCAGCTTGGCTTCCAGGGAGGGGCTGGAGGCGGTGAGCGCACCAGGCTCTCCCTGCTTCTCCGTGGAAACGATTAGCTTCTGCAAACAATCCCTGAGTTCCGCTCCTCTGGGTCGGAAAAGTCAACATCTATTCAATACCGTTGCTATTTTATCCTCAGCCCTACAATATTAACAGGAGCTGAGTTTAGCAGTATCCCCCAGAGGAAGTTGGCGAGCTGAGATTCGCGAGGAGATTTGAGTGAGACTAAGCGGGAACAGGCCAGGCGCACTGGACTCAGGAGACCATTTCAAACGGGTTGTATAAAGAAGGGGCCAGTTGGGATTCCACGGCTCTGCAGTCCCCTAGCAGTTCCAATTCCTGGTGGCTCTCCACTATCTATCTAATTCCGAGGTCCGGGAAGTAGAGAGGCTCTGAGTCCCCAGGGACCAGTTGTCTGAGCTGGAGACCAGAACTTGCCCTTTTGCTTCCTCCTTCACTGCAGCCCTAGTAGAGCTAAGCTCTCGCCGGACCCTGGCACAGCAGGGTCATGTTCCACACCCTGAGGCTAGCGCCTGGCTCAGAATAGCTCTGAAACACAGAAATTCAGTCCTGCCAAAACCGCCAGTCTTTCCCTCTTGATCACCACCCAGGACGCTCTGCGCCCCGGTCCCCACAACACGCCTACAGAGCGCATTCTTGGGTGGGGCAGGGTGGGGGTAGGGGGACTGGGGGCTTATGTTAAGGAGAGATGCGTTAGTGGCAATGGAGAGTCCCTTAGTCATTTGAAGATCCCAGGGGTGGCTGGGAGGTTCCCGTAATTAAGTCAACAGCAGCCTTGTTCTACCCAGTAAATAAATAGTCAATGACTCTATTGTGCATCCTGGAGCGGGCAGCACAGACGCGTGACCGGTTCTGGGCGCCTGGGCTCCAGCTGCTGTGACCTGCAGCCTAATGGGACCTCGAGGCACAACCGAGTTTGGGCCAGACTCCGAAAAAATTCCCCATTCTGTCCCATTCCCCCATGGGAGTAAAGGAAGACAACTTGTCTACTGGCTAAAGGCTCTCTCCTTGTCATGATTACATCCACCCACTTCCAGGGAGAAAGGAGCAAAACACCAGCACGAGCAGATTCCAGTGGAAATCCCTGAGTGAAGGCACCCAGCTCTTTTGTGATAACTGTGAGGGTGTAGAACAGAGTATGTCTAATTTGACATTAAGTGTTTAGCGTAGTGTCTGGTATGCAGTAGGTGCCGGATAAAGAATGGTACTGGGATAGACCTTCCGCTTTCCACACTGTTGCCCCCAGGCCCACTTTGTACTTGGAAAAGGAGAGGCTTACTAACAACTTCTGTTAGTACTGTGTATGATTTGAGAGCCGTGTCATGAATCTAGTTTTTTTGAAGCAAACAGGACACACTTGTAAAGACAGAAATAACAAGTCCTAACAACAGCATAGGAGAAAAGGGAGAGAGCTGGGAGTGTAGAACAAATCAAAATTATGCGTGCTGTGACAAATTAATTTGTTCAATAGCAAAATATTATCTAGATTCCAATGAGAAAAACAGACTAACAAGGGAGCATTAGATACTACACAATCTATTTAACCCTTCAAAAATAATCCAATGCTATAAAGAGATATTTCTCATAATTTATTTTAGGATTTAGGAACTTAAACATTTAAGGAATGAGATCTCAAGTAACTTCTGAGGCAACCATGAAGCTTTTTTCTTTCTATTTCCAGTCACCCTTAAGATTTAGTCTTCTAAAATTTAGAAGGTTGCTTAGTCCTTCAGCTACAGTCTTATACAGGAACCACATCTCCACTCTCTCTTGCCCAGCTCCCACCCTCTCTTTCTTCCCTCTCAAAGTGCTCTTAGAACATTAGCAGCTCAAGACTTCAATTTCTGAAGACACAGCAAAGACAAATCTGAATTCAAGCTAACTACCAGGATGTGTTTGTTTGTTTTGGCTTGATTTTGTTGAACTGAATGTAAAATTGAAAAGTATTATTTTGGATCATCTCATTCAACACCTTCATTTCATAGGTGGTAAAAAAAAACAAAGTGAGAGAAAAGGAGTGAAATACTCAGGATGTGGCAGAACTGAGACTGCCTTCTAGCTGTGCAGAGCAGGATCAGGCTATCTCTTGTAATCTCTTTCAAAACTTAAACTCATATGAAGTCAAGACTTAAAGACATTTCAAGGAAATCTACTCTAGTTCAGTTTTCACAGACCTTTCTCTCATCTGAAAACAAAATGAACACATGTGCAATGACTTCAAAATTTTACATGCAATAGTAGGAGATGAATAGATGCCTTGAAGGCCATCATGGGCTGGTGAGGAGTCTCTGCACCCTAAACTGAGAACTACCAATCTATTCCAACAATGTCATTTTAGAGATGAGAAAATCTAGACAATGAGAATTTAAGAGTCACAGAGTGGGTTAAAAAGTTCTAGGACTAGAGACCCGGTATCTTACTTCCCACCTATTTCCATTCTCTCAGGTCATTTTAGCCATAATTGGACATAAACATGCTGAAGAAGAAATGAATGGATGTCCTTGATTAGTCAAGAAAGGATGGGACCTAGTACAAGAAGAGGGGGTTACCTTGGAATAGGAGAAGGGCCAATAAACCCAAGTAATAGGAAGGGAGGCAGAGTATATAATGCAGATGTCAATTAGTTTTTAAGTGTGGTGTTGAGAGTCTGTTTTTCCCACATGAGCTCCAAAGCCCTATGCTGGGATACTTTGCTCCATAGACACCTTCCTTACCACACTCTGCCTTCCACCATCCTAACTCTCATGCAGATGGCTGTTTTGTGTGGTCTCACCTAAATAATTTAGTACTGAATTTTTCAGTAAGGGAAGGGAAGGGGAAGAAGAATAGGAACAGAAAGAGGATACGAGGTCCTGTTGTTGTTCTTTGCGTTTTCTCCATGAATAAAAGTGAAGAGTAAGCTGAGAGTCTTGAGTAGGGAGAAAGTATTAGATGTTTAAGAAGAATGGAAAAAAATGTGGCATTTTTATCAGGAGCACGGAAGTGTGAAAGGATAATAAAATGTAGTTGGATACTTGTCCAACAGTCAGGGCCATTCTACCTTGATGACTTACAAATCTTTGAACATTTCAAGAACTCTCATTCTTCCTTTCTACCAGTATAATCTTAGGCTCCTGAGGTTACAATACTTTGCATTATCTCCCCTCATCTACTCCACCACCGTTACCTCTTCCCTGACCAATTCCTAAATCTCCAAGTCCTACTTCAAAACAAATGAAGTAGCTAGTTATAAGATCAATGTAAAAGTAATTCCAGTTTTTAATAACTTATTATTTTTTATTTATTTATTTGTTTTGAGACACAGTCTCGCTCTCTCACCCAGGTTGGAGTGCAATGGCACAATCTCAGCTCACTGCAACCTCTGCCTCCCGGTTTCAAGAGATTCTCCTGCCTCAGCCTTCCAAGTAGCTGGGATTACAGGCGCCCACTGCCACACCCGGCTAATTTTTTGTATTTTTAGTAGAGACAGGGTTTCACCCTGTTCCCCAGGCTGGTCTTGAACACCTGAGCTCAGGCAATACAACCACCTCAGCCTCCCAAAGTGCTAGGATTGCAGGCGTGAGCCACCACACCCAGCCATAACTTATTATTTTAGCAAGTATTTATTGAGTACCAACTATGTTCCAGGGAAATGAGGACACAACAATGAGGAAAAAAATTTGAGACAATATACCTTCTATCTATGACATTTCTAAAGCCACAAGGTAACTTCTGTTAGCAAGGTTATGATATTCTTGCTTTTACTTCTTTAGAAAGCACTAATAGAAAAGCAGGAATGTATCCGCAGAACATACACAAGTGGCATCTCTTAGAGAGGTGTGTTGTGCCAGAAAATATTTTGTGCTGGACTCCCCACCCTACCTCCAAAGAAGAAGTAAAGAAGCAGTTATCATTAGGAATATGGAAAAGTGGAGAGAAATTCCCACTCTGTGTAGGATGGGAAGGCATACAGGGGCAGAATTATACATTTCCTCAAAGCACAGGATCTAATTTGTCAAATAATAAGGAAATCCCCAAATATATATCCTTAGGACTATCCTCTAGCCACCTTTGCTCTCTACTTTTTTTCTGGGAGCTTAATGCAAGGATTCAGGGATAAACAAATTATTATTTGTCTAAAACCTACTATATTCTAGGCAGGCATACTTCTGCATAAAATACTACATTCAATTATTTGGATGGTCTTATCAAATGCAAAATTCTCATTTTAAAGATGAGTAAATTAAAACAGAAAGAGGTCATGTAATTTGCCCATGGATGCACAGTTAGTGAAGATAGAGCTAGCATTCAACTCTGTAGTTTATTGTTCTTGCTGGTGCATCAGAGAAGGAAAGTGGGAAAAAGTCGTATCTGTAACAGCTCTCTGTTTCAGATCAGAAAGGGTTTCAGATGTGGTTTCTCGATGCAAGAGATAAATCTCTATGAATTATACTGGGAATATGGAGGGCTAGAGAATATGGAGCAGCTCAGATTGAGTAGATTTTCCCACCTCAGTAACCCCCAGAGAAAAGGGTTTGGAACCAGAAATCAGAAGAAGCTTTCTCTTAGAGGGAAAGCCAGCTTAAAAGTAAGTGGAGAGATCTTGCTTTCAGCCTTTATTAGAGTTCAAGCAAACGCGCAGAACTTGAACTGATCCGCTAAGAGTGTTTTCAACAGATCCTAAATGATACCACATGCCAACAGCATTTTTTTGCAGTGAGAACTGAAGACAAAATCACTTCTGGTAATAACCCTTCATCCACAAAGATAATGTCTTTTTAGTCATTCCTTCCATGAGACAACCTACGCTTATTAGTTACTAATACTGACTATGTGACTGTCCAGTGGAGACAGGCAAAATAGACACTGGAGATGATTTCTAAGAGTGTTGTGTTCATGGATTGTTCCAATAACAGTATAGAATTCACTTGTATATGTCAAAGGATTCAAACCAACTTTGTAAACTGGTTCAGAATGTGAAACCAAGATTTTTATTCATTTTATTTCTATTTATTTAAACTGTACAACATGACGTTTTGATATACATATACATAGTGAAAATTTTACTACAGTTGGCTAATTAAGATACTCATACCTTACACAGTTCTTTTTCTCTTTTTCTTTCTTTCTTTCTTTTTCTTTCTTTCTTTCTTTCTTTCTTTCTTTCTTTCTTTCTTTCTTTCTTTCTTTCTTGTTTCTTTCTTACCTTTCTTTCTCTCTTTCTTTCTTTTGTAACAAGAACACTTAAGATCTAGTCTCAGCAAATTGTGATTGATTCAGTTCACCACAGAAGAAGTCATTTTGATGCAGAATTAAGACTGTTTCCTTAAAAAGCTTTTCCTGGAGGGCTCATCCATGTTGTAGAAAGCTACTATGGAAGGCCTTTAGAAACTGACCAGGGTGTCAATAGATTTGCTTCCTCTAATTTAATGTACTGACTCTAATTAGAAAAGTTTTCAAATCTTTTATTGCAGGTGAGCTCAGCTTCAAGGGCTGACATTCATTAAAGATATGGACACTCCGCTAACCACCTGCATTTCACATCCCTTCCTACTGAAGGATCACACAGGCTGCTCTATCAGGGTTGCTATGGCCTGGTGTGGATGTGCACTGTTGGAAAGCACACAACACAGGTAATGAAATTCAGTTATGGTTTTTAATTCTGCAAATTAATGGATGAGGCAATAAGTTTAAAATGAGAGGAAAATGAACAGAGATGAAGCTAGAATAAAAATGTAGACCCATACTCTGTATGATAATGAAAAGTGTGAAAATCAGAAAATAAACTTTTATTTTTCAATCTGTTGTCCTAACAAACTTTTAATACATAACTGTTTCAATCTGCTTCCAGATCAGCATCCCTTTGTAAACACATGTTAAATTTGAGTACAGAGAGATGGACAACTGCAATGCATCACTTAACTGCATCAATATTTTATGTAGTTGATCATATAAAAATCAGAAGCAGATTTAGCCTTCTCTGTGGACTGTAGGGACTAAGGGTTTGTTGACCACATTTCCACTTCATAAACAGAGTTATCCAACCAAGACTTGTTTACAAACTAGAAATGCAGTCAAACACACTGTCCCTGATGCTTCGTTTACTCTTCTAAGCCAACAGATTGACAGTTTTAGAGCTATTTCTACAAAACTAGATACATACATAATTAAGAAAATAGGAGAAAATAATCTATAATATGGAAAGTAATAATATATGATAATTAGAAACTGATATTTTGGTGGATAAATCAGAAAAAATATAGTAATATCTATATTTTGTTTCAATATTCACTCATTTAAAATAGTACATAGGTTTTATACTTATATGCATTTTGTATACTTATAACACTACAATAAAGAAATTAGGTCGTGAGCTCCAATTGTCAAAAGCCAGAATCATGGAAGTTAGTCTCAGCTATAAGGGGGTAGAATCTAGAATTTACAACTTTTTTCACTAATTTCTCCAATTTCATATGTATAACTAAAAACTGTCAATAGGTATATATTATCCTCATTTTATAAATGAAGAAAAAAAAGCACAGACCAATTTTATGGCATAGCAAAGACAACACCGGACTAAAAGTTCCATTAACGGTACATGTATTTAAATGTAATATCTTTGGTAAGACAGTTAATTCTCTTATGCTTTCATTTTCTTACTTGTAAAATCTGGAGCAGGAATTTATTTTGAAATTTATGAGGTCCCTGTAATTTACAAAAGTAGTGATTTCTTGGCAGCACAAATATCACATTATAGTCACTGGTAGAATGGGGTAGAACTCAGGCCTCTGGACTTTCACCACAAACTTGATGATAAAACACATCTGAAATCAGGAGCTGAGCTACAGAAGATATATAGGTCTTTGCTTCTATCCTTCATGCAAAGTCATCAGAAACATGCAAAACTGACAATCTAACTTAAAAATAAATCTTCCTACAAAAGTGATAAGTTTTGTTCACTTAGCAAAAACCACTAAAAATACTAATTTAATCATTTTGTGCCTAAAGTCAGTTATAGTTCATGTATAAAAAAGCAATACCATAATGCTTTTTATAAACATTCTTTGATTAAACTCAATCATTCACTTACTCAGTATTTGGACCCAAGCAGCTGAAATATTTCTAGAGAAAATTAAACAACTGGGCTGCAAGGGGCTGAATAGTGAGTGTCTCCTCTAAATTCTTGTCAATTTAGAACCTATGAATGTGAATGAGATCTTATTTGGAAAAAGAATCTATGCTGATGTAATCAAGTTAAGAAGAGGGTATACTAAATTAGGTGAGCTGTAAACCCAACATAACTTGTGTCCTTATAATAAGAGGAAAATTTAGACACTGGCAAATATGGGAGGACAGCCGTGTGAAGGTGGAATAGGGATAGGGATAGGAATGATGCATTTACAAATCAGAGAACATCACGGTTGCCAGAAACGACCAGAAGCTAAGACGAGTTTAGACGATTTTTCCCTCAGAGTCCCCAGATGGAACCAATTTGCCAATAACTTGATTTTGGACTTTTGGCCTCCAAAACTGTGAGAAAACAGATTCCTGTTGTATCATGTATCATCTGGCCAAAGGCAAGTACATTGCTCTGTTGACATCTATTCTTATATCATGACACATACACACTTGATCTTCCAAAAGATGGCATGACCTTGGTTTCTCTTTTGAACTTATGTTCTGGATTCTATACTCTCTCACATCCTCAAGCATTCTAATCCTGTCATATAGCATCTTCTTCTTAAGAAAATAAGAAAATAAGTTTCCATCCCATGTCTCTCTTCAGCTACAGCCCCATTTCTTTACTCACTTTCACAGTAAAAGTTCTTGAGTCCTCTGACCTTGTTTCTGTTTTCCTACCTCATTTTTTTCACACATGCCACTTGAGCATCTATCTCCTCTATTTCACCAAAAGTGCTCTTGCCAAGATCACCAACCTCCTTTGTGTTGCCAAATCCTTTGTTCCTGTTTGTGTCTTTACCTTCTACACTCACCAAGGGCATTTCACCTCTGTAGACCAACTTCACTTTTTGAAATGCTTTTATAATTACTATTTTAATATTTGTTGTGTCATACTTTTCTGTTGTTCCTTTTCAGTCTCCTTTGTGGGATTTTTTCTTGACTTGCTGATGTCTAAATGCTGGAGTGATCCAGTTTTAGATCTTTTATACTACCAAGTGGACTAATTTAGCGTCACGACTTTAAAATACTGTCTACATGCTAAAGACCTATTTCCAGTTTTTACCTCTCTCATGAGCTCTAGCTCTTATACTCAGTTTCATTTGAAGGTCTAAGAGGACCATGTTCCAAGCAGAACTATAGCTCCACACCAAACTTACACTTTTAGTCTACCCTATATTAGTAAGCAGTAGCAACATCTATGCCACAGTCCAAGTCAAAATTCTGAGTCACTCATGATTCTTTTCCTTATCTCACTATTACCCCGATAGCCAATTCATCACCAAATCCTTCTAGCTATCCCTCCAAAATATATCCAAAATCTGCCCATCTTGTCATGTTTATCATCATGACCTTGGCACATGTCACTATCATCTCAACCTATGCCACTGTTATAACATAGTAAATTGTATTCTTGCTTCTGCTCTTGCCCCTGTGATTCATTCTCTATGTAGCATCAAAGTGAACTTTCATTATTACATCTTCCTGCTTAAAACCCTCTGATTCTTGCCCCGCTCAATAAATTTTTGCAACGCTTAACTTTTAAAATGATCCTACAGAGACTACTCATCTCTCTAACTTTATTTGTTTGTTTGTTTGTTTGTTTATGACAGAGTTTTGCTTTTGTTGCCCAGGCTGGAATGGTGCAGTGACACGATCTCAGCTCACTGCAACCTCTGCCTCCCGGGTTCAAGTGATTATCCTCTCTCAGCCTCCCGAGTAGCTGGGATTACAGGCATGAACCACTATGCCTGGCTAATTTTGTATTTTTAGTAGAGATGAGGTTTCTCCATGTTGGTCAGGCTAGTCTCGAACTCCTGACCTCAGGTGATCCGCCCACCTCAACCTTCCAAAGTACTGCAATTACAGGCATGAGCCACCGTGCTTAGCCTCTCTAACTTCATTTCTTACCAATCTCACCCTCTCTCACAATGGTCTAGTTACATTGGCTCTTATTCCTTCTCTCTGAATATGCTATGCTTCTTCCAGCCTCATAGCCTTTGCATTCATGTGTTCTCTATGCTAGATTTCCCGTTTCCTCTGTTGAGAGTGCTCTCACGGTAGGTCTTCATGTAGTTGAGTTATTCTCATCTTTCAGGTTTTTGTTCCATGGTTACTTTCTTCAGGATGACTTTCCTGGCCATCCAACCCCACTTGCTACACCTCATCGCGTTATCTTGTTTCATTTTCTTCTTAGCATGTATCGCTTCCTGCTTCACTGGAATATAAACACTTAAGAGTGGGGTCATGTTTTTCTTATTTAGTACTCTATTCCCAGGGACTGGCAGAAAATAAGTTGGAAACAAATATTTGTTGATAAACACTTATTATCCCATAAGTACGATGCAAAATATAACAAGTTTACTCACAAAGACGATGTTTATCTTACATTTTTATGTCCATTCATAATTTTTAGTTAAAATATTACAAAAATATTTCTCCAACTTTGGAAATTTAAACGTGCTTTATTTTTATTGTATTTCAGAGATAGAGCTTAATGGTTAAACAAAAGGAATACTTATCACTGCAGATGACAAATTGCTAGAGGAAAACTTTTGTGTTGCTGGTCCTTAAACAACAATTCCAAAAGACAGCAATTCCACCCAGTTGCACTCAGAAGGACCAAGGTTTTTAGTGCATCTTCTAGCAGTTCATTGGCCCCTTTACTGTCACCAAAGCACAATTATTGAGACATCTCTATATTCTAATTATTTCTCTTCTTCCCCAAGATTGCTTATGTGTGACTGTTCAAGGCTCTGATAGGAGACCCATATTCAACTTTCTCTCATAAAATCTAACTAGAGTGGAGAAAATATAGAATGGATAACTGCAAATATGAATTTTTTTCTGGGTCTTTATGCCCCTTTGAATATAGAAGAAGAAAAACATTTTTACTGAATCACTGTTACATGCAGATACTCTATTAGGTATTTTGCATGTTTTATATCACTCCACCCTCCTAAAACAATCTTTCAAAGAAGAAATAAAGAGTGAATTGAAGGACCTTCAGATCCTCAGGCTACTCGGTGGTTGTTAAGCATATTTCATGTTTTTGTTGTTGTTGTTGTTGTTGTTTTGTTTTGTTTTTCACACTAGTCCCTGGGAATGACTCTGATAACAAAAAAATACCATTTTAAAAATGAAATCTATTGACTTAGACAGGCAGCCCTCTGGCTGACTATGTACATATTTTGATTATATGTTTGATGTTCACATCAATACCACCAAGAAATCTTCAAAATACTGTTCCCCTCTTTTGTATAAGAGTTGTTTCATTCCAGAAGGACAACTCCAAAACAGTTTGAGAGCAAGCTAATTTTCAGGGCTTTATCTCAGAATATTGTTGAAATGTCTCATTGATATGTCAGTTTTCTTATACTGTTTCAGACAGACAACAAAAAATTGTTGATTTTTTTCCCTAGCTGAAATACCTTTTAAAAAGAAAAGAATCCTAACTTCCAACTCCATTGACCCTATGTAAACTCTTCAAGTTCCAAACTGATTTTAAGTTTGGCAGTTTCTATTGCCTGCAATATAAAGGTGAGGGAAATCTAAGATTAGACCATCGAGTGTCGGAAAAGAAGATATAATTGATAGAAACCAGGAGACATGTATTTCAGCTCACCTCCACTGCAAAATAAGGACTATCCACCTTAGCTAAAGAGATTTTTGAAGACTGCAGAATACTTATGAAAAAAATTATGACTGTAGTGTAAGTTCTCTTGAATGTGTGTATGTGTGTGTGTGTGTGTGTGTATATCTGTTATACTCCTTAATGCAGAATTCAAACATATGAGCTGAACATAGAACAAAATAATTAAAATCAGAAACTTTTCAAAACAATTTAAAATTAGGTTTATGGAAGAATGCATACTCTTTTGTAATAAAAAAGAATATTTCATAATATGGATGCTTGTACATAACACTTTCTGTATCTACTTCTAAACCTCCTCTATCTCCTTTAACAGTACACAGACATACAGTGGTTTTTCTTTTTGTCAAAGAAAGTGCTACAATTTCTAAAGCTGCCCATTGAGTGCTTCTGAGCCATAGCCAAGAGCTATTTCAAAATGAGTACAGATTTCTTTTCTCCCCGTGGACAGACAGCATGATGCTTCTTCAGCCCTGCATCCTAAGCCTTTTCTCCCTCAGATCTTGTCCAATGCCAGGTACAAAAAGGCACTTCTACTATTAAAATGCTGACAGCAATCAAGGTGGGATTAAGTTCATTTTTTATTCATTTCATGTTAAATTAAATCATCTGTAGTTCTGTAACAATGAATTTAGCCATTCACTTAAAGAGAAACAAAAGAGATTTCAACCATTCCATCAGAAAGAAAACAACCACCAAATTGTTCTCAGATATGGGTCAAGAACAGGTCATTGTGAATGTAGTTGAACATGATTATGACATACATTAATAATTTCTGGCATTGTCTCCATTCTTATCAAAGAGCATGCAAAGAGAATCTTTTAGATACCAAAGATGACAACCATCCCATCTTCCTGACCCATCACTATGTTTTGTCAAGTCTGGCTTCCCCATCCATTTTATTTGCATCTGCTATAGTAAAACAACAGTGTGTTTTGTTATTGTTGCAGAGTTTTCCCAATACAGTGCTTTTTCGTATTTTCACAGAGGTTTAACAACTTGCAGATGAATTCTCACAACATCCCTTCAGACTTCCCACGTGGATTCAAACACAATATGCAATTATGTCATTTATATCAGGAGAGGGAAACCAAGAAAGGTTAATGTTCCAATGCTTTTAACAGAGTTCTTTCTGCATCATGCCATTTTATTTCTCTGTGCAGAAAGAAAATACAGTTATATATGGTGATAAAAGAGCTGAACCAAATAAGTCTGGATCATATTAGTGATATTGAGTTAAGCTTCGACTGTCAGATTCTCTCTACCTTGCTACACTTTGAACATCCATGAAGCTACCAACATTCTTCTCCACTATTTGGATTTTCTACCTATTTAACCTCCAGGTTGGTAGGCTGCAGGAGGGGCAAAAGGGAGAGTAATACATTTTAAGTATGAATCATTTGCTTTATAAAGAAAAGCAGTGTTAGTTGATACATTTCAAATATCTTTAATGCCAATTCCACTTTGAAAAGAACATAAGAAAAAATATATTTTAATAATTAATCTCAATTACTATTTTAATGTTTTGTTAAGGGTGTGTGTAATTTTTTAAATAGTATTTGTGTTGCCATTGCAGGATTCTCTTGTCAGAAGCAAGATTCTAGTATACTGCTGGAACAGGCTTAAGTTAGAAAGAAACATACGCATAAACACTTCTATAGCACTACTGCTGCTCCCTGCCTGTCAACAGCTATTCCAGGGCTCAGGGAAGGATTGGATATCACTTAAGAGAAGGGCAAGCAAAACATGTGGGGTTGAGCAGAAGCTAGGGACTGGCACAAAAGACAGTTACCAATGAGATAATAAGCTATGCAGCATAAAGGAACACAGATCTAAGATGAGAGAGGAATTAATCTGAGAAGGAGGTCAGGCAGAACTCAAGATCCAGAAGCTGAAGATCAAAATCTAAGCAGCGGAGATGGAGACTTAGACATTTAAATAGACAGCATGTGGAGCCAAACCTAGGCACTAAGAGACTTGGAGTCAAGGGCAGGAATTCAGATAATTGAAGATGCCATCATGTTTGATGGAGAAAGGAAATAAGCTACTAAATCATGAAAAGACGTGGAGAAATCTTAAATGCGTATATCACTTAGTGAAAAAAAAAACGCCGTTAGATCTGAAAGGCTATCTACTATAAGATTCCAACTATATGACATTCTGGAAACAGCAAAACTAGGAAGACAGTAAAAAGATGAGTGATTGTTAGGGGTTAGGAGGGAGGGAGGGATGAATAGGAAGAGCACAGAAGATTCTTAGGGCAGTGAAACTACTCGGTGTGACACTATAATGGATACATGTCTTTATACATTTGTCAAAACCCATAGAATGTACAGGAACAAGCATTGACCCATTTTTGTTTGTTTGTTGTTGTTGTTGTGGCGGAGTCTCGTGCTGTCGCCCAGGCTGGAGTGCAATGGCGCAATCTCGGCTCACCGCAAGCTCCGCCTCCCGTGTTCACACCGTTCTCCTGCCTCAGCCTCCCGTGTAGCTGGTACTACAGGGGCCCGCCACTATGCCGGGCTAACTTTTTTTGCATTTTTAGTAGAGACGGGGTTTCACTTTGTTAGCCAGGATGGTCTCGATATCCTGACCTCGTGATTCGCCGGCCTCGGCCTTCCAAAGCGCTGGGATTACAGGCGTGAGCCGCTGCACCCGGCCGATAATAATGTTTCAATGTAGGTTCATCAGTTGTAACAAATGTACGATTCTGATGCAGGAAGTTGATAGCAAGGGAGGTGAAGCTATGTGTGTGTGGTTGGGGACAGGAGGTATATGGGAACTCTCTCCACCTTCCTCTCGATTTTACTGTGAACCTAAAACTGTTCTGAAATAAAGTCTGTTTTAAAAAAAAAAAAAAAAAAAAAAAAAAAGATGATACAATCAAAGTTAGAGCAGAATTACCAGCAAGACTGTTTTGGTAATGACCCAGAACATCAATCAAAAAGGAGCCAAAGCTGGCCTTGTTGTCTAGGGACAGACCCAAATTTTAAAATAATGAGACAACATTGAACCTAGAGTTGGGTGATGTTATGGGTTGAAATGTGTCTTCCAACTCCCCAATTTATATATTGAAGCCCTGGCCCCCAGTGTGATAGTATTTGGAGATGGGGCCTTCAGGAAATAATAAGGTTTAGATGAGGTCATGAGGCTGAGACCCTAATAATGGCATTAGTGTCCTTATGGGAAGAGACACCAGAGGGCTTGCTCAATATCTTTCTCAACCATGTGAGGACACCCTGAGAAGGTAGCCATCTGCAAGCCAGGAGGAGAGCCCTCACCACAACCTAACCATGCTGGCACCCTGATCTCAGACTTCCAGTGTCAAGAACTGTAAAAATAAATGTCTTTTGTTTAAGACACTGAGTCTATAATATTTTGTTATGGCAGCCCAATCAAACTAACATAGGTGATAGCTGCCAGATCTAGCTTCTCATGAACCAAGACCTCTAATACCCAACCTAAAATTGGATGTGGTAGATGTTGATTGTACCCTTCAATCTTTGTAAACTTCCAGGTCTTTCTATCTTTGCTCTGAAGCCAAATGCATTGAAACCTTTCATTAGGTGCGGAAGAAATTGCTGAAGCCAAGAGAAAGTACTTAAATATCTAAAATCCAAATTGCATTGTGAATGAGCATTTATGTTACTCTGGATGAATATTTATTTTTTAGTGTAAAAGATGTAAAAATTTACAAATATGTAGGTCACTAAGGTGGTGGATATACTCACAAATCTCGTCAGCCGTTCTGTGTTAGGAAAACAGACAAAATATGGATACAAAGGATGCTCTTTGTTTTAAAACTCTGTCATTAAAACCACTTCGAAGAAGAGTTGTCCTCTGGTTTTCCTATTCTTGAATTTTCTGAGGAATTCCACATTCATCATAGCCATTCCCCACTTATTCTGACACTTATTTCCAGAGTAACACATCCTCATCATTTTGATCTCTGCTGAAAAGTTGCCCTAGTGTTATGTTTTCATTTTCATCTTTACTCAAGGGGCAATGATCAGAATCTGGTGACATGGCCCAGGTAATGGCACACTGAGGCCTTCTGAAGGGCCCTGATAAAGGTTGCTCATGTCCTTCCTGACTTTGTAGTCAGGGACTGGGAAAAAGGATTTGAGGTAAAGATCCTGCCTCTATAAAGCAACACATATGCACAAAGTAATGCAAGCACTACCTGTACTTTTGCTAGTCTCAGGAAAAAAAACTCTGAAATTATTTTTTGATAAGATGCCTAAGATGAGAATAGCAATAACAGAAACTAAAAATGAACTCAATCAATTAAAGGAGAATCTCAACATTTTCAAGGGCATTAAAAGAAGGAAATCTGAGGACCTCAAATAAGGAAGGAAGGGTAGGAAAAGGACCATTCACGGCAAAGGCAGAGGTTAGGAATCATAATGACTAAGTAGCCTATTATGAAGATATTATATCTTTAAACTTGTGAGGGTTTGCTTGCCATCACTCTCCCCAGCTTTGCACCTGCTTGTGAGCAGGGAAAATTGAACTTAGCATTCAGAGGTACTCTGCTCTTCCAAGAGGTCTCTCCTAGAGGCGACTTTTATTACAATTTATCAAAATACCAACTTCGACAACTTGAACCAGCACAATGTATTGAGGATTTAGTAAGTGTTGGATACATTTACTCACTTAATACTTACAGTAAACTTCCTAAGTGTCCTCTCTCTCTTTTTTCTATGCAAGATACAGATACGGTAACTAAGTTGACTAAGGTCATGAAACCAGCAAGGATGAGACACAAAATTTTAACCCATGCTTCTGGAACTATGGTCCATTTAGCCAGACAAAGATGGAGGTATATTAGGGTTATAACTAGCAAGAAATTTGATACACTATTTTATGATATAATAAGCATACATGGCTACTTAATATAATACAATGTCAAATGTATACAAATATAGACGAACACAAAACTTCAACAAATTTCCAGGTGTGTTATTCTGCCACTGTGGGATATGTCCCAGGTCCTCCTTCAGTTTCCTTCTCCTAATATTATCAGATGCTGGGTTGAAAAGTTGGGGGTGTGCTCCTTTCATGCAACCTCTATACGGTCAGTATTACTGTTTTTATAAATGAGAGTTCTGAGGAAAACTGGAAGACAGCATGCCCAATAAAAATGCAAAAGCTTAGACACAGAAGATAAAATCTAGAAATCTTTGTGTCTTATTGGGCACTAAACACGACTCCTTGTACGCCAGCCTGATGTGGATTTGAGTTGCCATTGTTCTTAGTTTTGGAGGCATTCTAAGGTTCTCTCCTAAACATTTTTCCTTGCCCGTTTTCAGGTCTGGGAACCACACCTTGCCATGGCTTTGCTCCATTTCAGCTCCACAGCCATCCTGACCTTTGGAAACACCTTTGCTATATGACTCCAAACATCCCTCCTGTAAGCCATTTCACACTAACTCTGCAGATGTCTTCTTTGCCATTTGAGAGCCAGGGACCTGTGCTTGTAGATTCCTCCCCCAGGGTACTTCCTTCTTGCAGCAAAATCCTCCTCTAGCACATGACTCATCCCTTTCTGCCTTCTTCATTTATTTGAAATATAACTACTGTCCCCACTACTATTTTAAGATGGGTCCACCTTCCAGTCTAGGCGAACACAAGAAGCTGGTCCCTTGAGCATTCAAATGGCCTCAATGTCTGCTGCCATCATCCATGCAGAGCCACCATCTCATGACAGTCCCAACCAGGCTCAGCCTACCACTACCAGTCAGCAGTGTTTTGCCCAAGGTAGAAAATTTTAGCCATCCCAGCTTTGAAATCTGAGAGTTTCCCCCTAGGTTTCTGGAATCCAAAACGAAGTAGAAGTCTATTATATATAACAGACATAGAGTTTAAAAAATGGAGACAATATATTTGAATACATGTCTCCAAAGACACAGTTTCCTTTACCTCTTTTCCTCTTCTCTCCACCATGCTCCCATCAAAATGACCATTCACTAAAACAGATCTTAAAACAATTTATGGGAACTGATGAATGAACAGAAAGCCTAAACCTTCTTATAAAACATAATAACTCATTGACTCCAATGAATCTCCCTTGGGTGCCATAGGTGGGAGAGCTCCCAGTACACACAGGCTGTTGCTGCTCTGTTCCCCTCACCACCTGACAAACTGATAGAGCTTGCAGCCAAAATCATGGAGTCGCATAACCCAGTGCCATCCACCTACTGTTCTTTTACCTTTGAAGACAGCTTTGTTCCCCTTGGTAAAACAGTGAAAATAGTCTTTCAGTGGCAAAGAATATATTTCAAAAGCTGTTGTGGAAAGTATCCAAGTATAGAGGTTTTCTCTCCTGCTTTTTCCTAGTTTTGCTTTGCAGCAAATCCTATAACAACAACAACAACAACAACAACAACAACAACAACAACAGGAAATAAATAACTCTTCATTGTCCTTATCCCTTTCTAAAAGAATGTACAAATCTTCTGGTCTGTCCTTCCATTGGAAAATTATGAGGTTTAAAAGCCTGTTAAGGTATGACCTAAATTCATCCCGTTTTGTCTCCAATCACAAAGGCATAATTCCCTTTCATTTTTTTTTTAACAGAACATGACTTTGGTGTAGAAGTTATTCATTTTGATACAAATCTCATTCTGCAAGAAAACATGAATAGTCAATATTTTCTCGTGTATCATGCTGTTTATCTACAATAACCAATTTATTCAAAGAGATTTATTACCTTACTACAACTCACCGCTTAGCACTGACAAAGCTGATAAGATATTCACTACATGTACGAAACTAAAATCATTTTGGTAGGTAAAGGGAGGTATATATAAAGATGTGCAATGAGTATGTTTTTACATAACTGGAGGTAGAATCGCAGAGTGATGAAACTGACATAACTACCTTAAGGAACCAAGTACTAGCCAACATGGCTGAGGTTCTCTTGGGCTCCTGTTTAGAAGCACTTCTCTTAAGCAGAATCTGTACGTATAAAATTGCCAACTTCTTCATATCTTTGACAAGGATATGTCAGTGTTAAGTTTTCATTAAATGCAAATTTGATCTTTTAGAAAATCATGCTTAAAGCTAATATCACAGCACATCAATTAGACTTCTGTATGCTTTTAAGAGGATGAATAATTGCATTCATTTAGAAGGTACCTTGCAATATGCATAAAACAGAAATCTTACAAAATTTAGCTAATTACAGCACAAGTCAATTTCACTCCCAAAATGTAAATAAAGACACACTACTATTTGTTTACTTACTCGGTTCCTTTTTCTTCAGAAGAATTCTGGTCCTTGAAATCAATATTAAGTGATTTATCCTTCAGCGTTGCTTTAGTTCCCAGGCATGAGAAATGAGGTATTTTGGAAAAAGGAGGATTCTAGAGCCCTTCAACTATACAGTCAAACCTTAAAAATTTTAATAATAGTAACATAATCTTACAAATATCTTTTATGTATTTCAATGACTCAAAGAACATAGGTTATTTTAATCTGACTTTAATCCTCTTCTACACTCTGCCAGGCATGTAGAACAGGTATTTTCACTGAACAGAGGAAGGAAAAACAGAAAGTTCAGAGAAGTTAAATGACTTTTTCAAAGTCACTTATCTTTTGAGTGGAAGATACAATACCAGAACCCATGTCTTTAGATTCCACAAAGAAGTGTTCTTTTTGTCAATAATGTCTTGAAAATATCACACTTAGTTCTCTGCTTTATAAACTACGTTTCTCAAAATACTTTAAAATTTTCTTGATGAATCAAAAAGGTTTTCTGAATTCACAAATTGAACTGTGCAGTAATATATTGCTATTTTTTGCATTTTGGAATATGAAATATTACTTTTCCCAACACTGTATAATTTCAGAATACAGCACTGTTCTAATTGGTGAGCTTTACTCTTAAATTGGCACTAAGAATCCCTAGAGGGTTACTGAGCTATGCAGAACTTAACTTATCCTTACACTAAATGTCCTCAGAATATTTTAGTGTTCTAATGGATGTTTCTCTCTCTCTTCCCCATTGTTGTCTACAGATACTTCCACCATTGTTCAGGCATCAGAAAGTTATCCTATCACCATTTTTAATTCCCAAAGGTACTTTTAGTATCATTTTTTTCTGCTGTTGCTATTTTACTCTGTCTCAATCATCTTTAATCTTACTAAGATTTAGGTTATTATATTTAACATCCAGCAAGAGTGTTCCTTTCTTCAGGTTGATGAACTAAATAATTATACCACATCTCCGATTACATTTTAATCTTTTTCATGTGGTTCATTTCAGCAATTTTTCCACTGTTCAGACTTAGAATATATACATATATAAATATTTATTTTAAAACTTGGATTTTGGCCAGGTGCGGTGGCTCATGCCTGTAATCCCAGCACTTCAGGAGACTGAGGTGGGTGGATCACGAAGTCAGGAGATTCAGACCATCCTGCATCCTGGCTAACATGGTGAGACCCCATGCCTACTAAAAATACAAAAAAAATTAGCCGTTCGTGGTGGCATGGACCTGTAGTCTCAGTTATTCAGGAGGCTGAGGCAGGAGAATTGCTGGAACATGGTAGGCGGAGGTTGCAGTGAGCCGAGATTGCTCCACTGCACTCCAGCCTGGGTGACAGAGTGAGAATCGGTCTCAAAAAAAAAAAAAAAAAAAAAAGGATTTGTGGTTGATCAAAGCTGTGATCACAAATAAGTAGGGATGTTGCTGTTCTAGAGAAAACAAATATTTTGAATATATAATACTCAAATATATAATATATTTTGAATATATAATATATAATTGTCATTAAACTCATAAAATGAAAGAAAATTTGACTCTCAGTGTAGTAGATGAAGTAACTTAAAGGAAATTGTGGATCTCTTTGATTCCTGATGTGGAGAATGGAGAACATCTATAGTAGAATAATGGGATTATGGAATGTTAAAAGTTAAAGCATAAAGCTTTAGTGACCATTTGAACTTGACCCTGAAATTCTCAACCTCTTTTTTTCTGAATCCACATAAGAGATGATACTTATAAGCATAAACTACTCTGTAAGTTTATTCCTGGCACACAAGCTACAAATCTACCCTTTTCTCTCCCACTCAAAATTAACATATAGGAATAAAAATGATTGTGCATGATATCATGCTAGATATAACAACCCTAAAATAAAATGTAAGTCCTTGGCAAATTTAGCAGTATCCACCATTAAAAACAAATTAATAGCAAAACACATCATATAAAATTCAATATAGCAAAGTGTCAGAGTCCAAATTTCTGTGCAGCACCTGAGTTCCAGAGAGGTGCAACAATTTAAGATCACACAGTAGGTGGTGATAGTGCCAGGTTGGAGCCCACATATGTAGTTCCACTGACATCTGGAGTATATTATGATGCTCACAATTAAAATTCAAGACCATGACATATTAAAACACTAGAGAAAGGTTACAAAATGATTTTTAAACTGCATATTATTGGAGCAGAATGCTACTTCTCTTGATAATATAGGCCATACAAATTATTAAAAAGTATTAATAGTGATAAATTTACAGCCAAGGAGAAATTTCTGGCATACAAAAATTACCCAGAAGAAAAAGAGAATCCAGAAAAGACAAAGTGGAACTAGCTAGCACATTTGCTATCACAAACATCCTTTTTCTATGCCATATTGGTAAAAATAAGTTCCAAGGAAATAGCACCATAAAATCAATAAATATGTATGTGATGCAAGATGTAATTTTGATACTGAACAAAGTGGTTTCCAGCGAGCTTGTATCTTCATGCTCAAAGTAGTATGTAGAAAAGTAAAACTGCCTTCATGCTATTATTTGGTGTATATTGCCGAATTCATTTTTAATTACATTGGCTGATGGGGTGAAATCAGGTGGATCCCTTGCCCTTTAGGCACAGTCTAAAGTAGACAACATCTTTGTTGGTGCTGATAGTAACCCATTATCTAAAGAATGTACCTCAATTGCATAGTTAGAAAGTTACTATGAATTTTATCATAAAACTGTATAAAATTAATCAAAAGAGAAAATGTGCAAAATACTACAGGTCAAAATATTAGGTTTTGTAATTTAATTACAGAAGTAGATTTTTATCATTGTTTAGTAATTAGCATGCTAAAGTATTTTTAAAACATATACATATATATGTTCAAAAACACTTCTCATGTTTCAGTAGAATGTCTTGCTTTTCCTTACAAGTGATTTTTAATTCCCCTAACTTAACTGCAGATACACTACTTGTCAGATACATAAAATATCCTATCTGTTTCACACATGGTTCACCTATCTGCAGAGATAAAATTGGATTCCACATATTCGTTGGGGGTGAAAAAAAATCTCATCCTATTCTTCACTTTATCCTGAACCACCTCCTCTAAGCTCTGACAATGCCTATTACAATCTCATGCATGATGATGCAGAATATATGTATCAGAATTTTATATGCATACATAATCATTATAAAAAATATATACTTGAAACCATTATCTCATCAAATCAGTGTTTATTGTTGTCAACCTATCTATACTTTTGACGTAGAACAGATAAACTCTCTAATCAAGCAAAGCCCCTTCTCTTTTAAAGGGCTGCAAACAAATAGACCATAGTATGATGACAAGGGTAGATCAACGAAACTGACTATTGTCAATAAGGAGTTGTGGTTTGTCTTGAGCAAAGATCTTGGAAAAAAAATAAAATAAAAATCCCCACCAAACTGGGGGATAGAGTCACAAACTGTAATGGTTGTTTGAATTGCAGCTTTACCTGAATTCTTTGAATAGTAAACAATAAAACAATCTTTTTCTCAAATAATAAAACAATTTAGACATGCCATTGGAAATTTTCTCCAAAACTCAAGAAAGCCAGATCTTGAAAAAGATTAACATGAATGGTTAAATAATTTTTTAAAGCCTGGTAAACAGATTCATTTTTAGCAAGCTTTTTTTTTTTCTTTTAATGCACATTAGGGAATTCAGGATGTGCTTAATATAAATAGGTTTAAATGTAGAAGGATTTCAAGTCCCAAATGTGCAGCTAAAATATTTAATGCTTCACAGACTATATATGTCAAGTACTTTGAACTTAAAGACAACCATCAACAAACAACCATTAGCAATCGCCTGCGAAAAAAATAGAAAAATAAAGGAAAAGATCTAGGCTGTTCAATCTCCTAAAGACATGATTCTATGTTAAAAAGATCTGTGGCTAATTGAGGATGTTAAACAAGTAGTAATAAGACTATGATTCTCTATTATATAATTTTATTCTAAAGTTCTGCTTATAGAATTTACAAATGTAAATTTTGTTCTATAGCTATTACTTTACTACTCTATTAACTTGTTTTAGTAGGATTATGACAAGGAAAATGTAAAGGAAAGTTTCTCATAGAAACCTATGAGAAATATAATTAAATTTACATACAATAATTTGAAAACTATTGACATGACATGTTAGAAAACAAATAAGCCTGTATCCTAAATTCCTTTGAGTCTCAAATTTCAAACTTGAAGTAAAAACTCAATATATTAATAACATTTGAGGAAAGGCAAATCTGAATATAGAGTATTCTTTAGGTGTGAATTTTGCAATTATTTTCAAATATATACAAGATAACTAAAATATCAACTAACCTCATATCCATAATTTATGTCAGTTATGTTTTTAATTATAGGATTAATTTCCTATATATTATACGCAAGGTCACAAAATGCTTGTTAATGTGTGCTTCTAAAACATTTAGGAAACTTTAATTGCAGAGTAGTTAAACATTACTCAGCTCTAGGTTTATTAATGTGTACCTTTAATATAAGGCCATTTCTAAGCTAAAAAGGACAAATTTAGCCCCTACCCAGTTATCTAAATATAAAATTAATTTACAATCTAGAAATCGGTATTGACATGATTTCATTTTCAGGATCGTAGACTCCAGAGGGTATTTTTGTCTGTTTTGTTCACTACAATATCTCCAGCATCTAGAATAGTGTTGGGCACATGATGGGTACTGAAAGTCTTTCTTGAGCATTAAATGAATATGTTGTATTTCCAGTTTTACTCATAGAGAAAGTCTATTCTTCCTCTCTCTGGCAGAGCAAGTCTTTTTTTGCAGAGAGAGGCTCTTCAACTGATCCTTCAAACATTTCAGACTTGTCTCAGTCTCTCAAAGTAAGTATTTTCTCAAATAATTACGTCCTGTTATATTCAGAAATAAGATTTTATTACATGATGTTGCTTTTAATCATATTGAAATGCAGGATCTTTTAGAATATACAGAGCTGCTTGGCCATAGTTAAGAAAAAGAGGTCCTTGATAAGAATCCTCCTCAAGGAAGGTAACTAGCTAAGTGCAAATGTTCTAATTTATTCAGTGTACCCAAGAAAGTGATGTGAGCTGGACATTTTTAAGTCCAAGGATTAGCATTTCTGTAAGATATATTAGCTAAACCATTTTTTAGAAAACTCCTTATACTCAGTTTACTCTGAGAACATTGCTCGAACATTAGTGGTAGAGATAAAATGTTTCAAAAGATAAAATAAGGAAAATCACAAAGATTAGAAAAAGTTGCCTTTTTGTTTAGCATACTCATTGACAGAGTTAATAAGTAAAACCCTGCATGGAGTTAATCTCCTTCAAAGCAATATGGTTCAAAACTCATAGCAGAGATCAGATTGCACATTTTGCTATCTATTACCCAGAAATAATCAATCATTTTTGTCTCACCGAAGCTATGTTTAGAGATGCCGTATACATTTTTCAGCTTGACTTGTAGTCCTGAATCTCTATGAGATGAAGTGCAAACATAAAATATGGTTTAGGGATGTCTTTACACTTTCTGCTTCCTTATAATTTTTTGAAAAACTCCATGTTTTACTTCTGTTTTAAAAAATACACACTCATTGTTAAAAAAAAATGCAAACATTAACAAAATGTATGGCTTAGAAATTAAAAATACCTGCATCCAAAAAGTGATGAATCTTGGTAGGTAATGAATATTCTTCATATTTTTTACTTTGCATTGACTAATATGTGTGTGCTGTACATTTAGACAGATAGCTAAGTGGATATATTTTTGCAGAAACATAATCATATCAAATGTAGTGTGCTGATGTTTTTTATTTTCACTAACAATTTATCTTATAAACTTTCCCGTATTATTACGAAGAGAGAAATCTAATTTTGTAAAAATAACGCAATATTTTATGGCTATAATATAAAATATTTAATACTGGATTGGCAGATATATAAGTTTTACCTTTTTTTGCTTTTATAAGTGAACATTTCTACACTTAGATAATTCTTGTGTACGTTTGTAGGGTGGATTTTCTAAAAATAAAATTTCTGGGTCAAAAATATGTATTTACAAAAATTTAAAAGCCAAATTTCTCTAGAAAATGGTCATATTCATTTACACTTTTGCCAATATAAATGAGAATATACTTCATTACACCTTTTCCAATACAAAGGTTATTTTAATGGATTATTTAAAAACTCCTTATGTATTAGGGATATATGCCTTTGGCCTGTTTTATTGTTGTAAATATTCTTTTAAGGCTGCTGTTTATTTTTGAAATTGGTTATGATATTTATATATATTTTTTTGCCACAGAGATGTTTGTTTTGTGCACACTTAGTAAGATCTTCTCCACATATAAATATATATAACATAAATTTACTCAAATATGGAAGAGTACCCTCAAATATTTAGCACTATCCCAACTTGGTTTTAAATTTATATACTAAAATGGTAGAGAGATAGATAGATGACAGCTAGCTAGCAAGCTAGAGACAGGTAAATGATAGATGGATGGTTAGATAGATAGATAGATAAATAGACAGATAGATAGATATAGAGAAATAGATAAGCGATATATTCCATGCTACTACTATGCCTGTACTGGTTTGTAAAAAATGAATATCAGTCCTGCAGTCCTGTATCTGTCTTCTTTTATTTCTTTTATGGCTTAAAAGTGTATATTTAAGTCTTTGATTCGTATGAAATTTACTTAATATAAAGAGTGAGATAAAATGCATAACTCAACTGCCCCCAAATGCTAAATATTCCATTGTCATATATTAAATATTAAATATTACTCTAGTAATATAAATTACAACTTTACTTTTGTATAAAACATACAGATATTTAAGGGAAGGAATGTTCCAGGAAGACAAAGTATCTAGTACAAAGGCTCTAGGGAGAGTACACCTGGAGTATTCAAGGAACAGCAAGGACCAGTGTCGCCAGAGAGGAAAGAGCTAGAGCGAAAGGACAAGGAGATAAGGCATGTGGGAAATGCCAGGAGCATCCACCTTGTATAGGGCCTCTTCAATCAATCTCTGCATTGGAAGGACTTTGTAACTGGTAACCTTTGTTTTGTTGGTTTGTTTGTTGGTAGAGATGGATGTGGATTTTTGAAAATCTCAATTTCTGTCATTGTTATTTGCTAATTAAGTTGTCTTTTTTATATAAATTCTAATCATTCCTATATTTAAAAATACTTGTGTTTTCTGGCACTTTTTCCAAATTCGTAGCTATGGAAAGGTACAAAGACATATCTTAACATTTAAAATGTATAGTTCTCCTCAATCCACAGATACTGCTTTTTTTTTTTTTTTTTGGTTCTTATTTATGCACAATTTCCCTTTTTGTTTCATTAAGTGAGCTAGTAAACTTTTTTCCAAGAATTTTTTTAAGAAAGCAGCTCCGAATTTCTGTTATTTTTTCTCCAATTCATTAATTTACATTTCTATTTTAACAACTATTTTCCTCTGTATTCTTAGTTTGTTTTCCTATCCTAATGTCTTGAGCTTTATTTAGGTGATTCATTTTTATTATTTTTTGGGGGGATAATGAACTTTCATTTTATTGATTTTCAATACCCAAATGTGGCAATGTAAGGTTGCCACAGACAGCAAGTGACATGACACCACAAGGACCTTCTAAGAGAATTATTCTTACTTTTGATGGAAGACATCACTTAAACAAACAACAACAACAAAATTAAAGATGCCCCCTTAGTTTTTATCATTCCTAACTGTAAGCTATTATTTTAGTACAGAGCAAAAAATTCTCCTTGGTTGGTCACATCATTCATTATTGAAAGGGAAACTCGGTAACAAAAGAAAAAAAAACACTAAAATAAAGAATTAAATAATTTACTGAACGGTAGTTTTGCTGAATTGCACATGATCACACAGAATTCAGCCATATCCTACAGCTTTTGAATTTACAATGTTGTACTTTTATTTACTAGAAATTCTATAATTTGTTTTGATCTCTTCTTTGATCTAAAAATTATGTAGAAGAGAGATTTGTTCTTTTTAAAAAAATGGTTTCAGTTTTTTTTTGTTTTATCTCTGCTATTTTAATGCATTTTGTCAAAAATATTGATTACATTGCTTTAATTTCTTAAAATCTATAAGGTTTATATTTATGGTCAATATGAAATTCTTTTAAAATTTTGATAGATTTACACTTAATAGTAAACCTTAATTTAGCATTTGAAATTTATTCAAAATACATTTTCACTCTTTCTGTGACCTGATAAGAATCTTGGTCCTTCATAGAATTAAACTGAAATCACTACTTGGTATTAATGCATTAATCCTATCGATTCAATTAATTCCATTCAAGCAAACCAACTGAGCCCCTATACTGTTTCAGGCTCTGTGTTAAACATGCAGGATAGAATCATAAATGAGCCATAACTCATTTTTTCCCACCTACTATGATTTAGTGAGCAAGAGAGTTGTGCACAATTACAAACAGAAAACAGAGGGTCACATTAAAAGTCTGGTTAGAGAACACAGTAGGGAGAAATTATTTCTGAGAGGAGGATCAATGAAGGCAATAGGAAACCATTGCCTTTTCTCTAACAGGGTCTTCAATACATATTGCTCAAGATGTCTGTTCACAATTGAGATCAGAAAGGACAAGAACTGTTAAATAAATCAGGTCTCAAAACACCATGAAGTTTTTGCTATAGATGTCATGGTTTTCATCCTAAACCCAACGTAAGAACTATTTTATTACACATTTGAAAATCTTCCAATGAAGATTTTCTAGCAAGACTTACTAAACTATTTCTCATATGATGGCAATGCCCCTACCCTGCTTCAACCCACACAACTGAAAAAGATATGACTTAAGGGAATTTATATTTGAAGGCGCAAATCTCTGAGAGCACAGTAAAAGCTAGCGAGAAAAAGGCTGTCAGAAAGGGAAAACAAGGTTTCATAAAACAAAATGGGACATTCGTCTTATTGTTAAAATATGCCATGGAACTCTAAGGATTGTGGTACTCAGGTGCAGAATAATGAGCCTTGATTTGGCAATAGAAAATTCCATGAAGCATCCAATAATATGTTACGTTTCATTAATATAAGGATTTTTACATTTCTACTGTGGATTTTCATCCTTCATTATCCCCAAATGCTTTATTAACTGAAGGCACTATGAAGAAAATCTCACCACCACCTTAGGAAAGGTTTCTAATGACGTGTTTTTAAATAAAAATATCAAAAACAATTTTGTTTCAGGAAAATAGAACAAAATGTACCCTAAAATGTCCAGAAATATCTAAAGTCAGCAAATCTTAGCACCATCACAATATAAGCTTAGATTTATACAGAGTAACTTATTTGCACTGAGAGTAACAGCAAGGGCCTGGCCTGAGCTGATAGTTTAACAGTGGATTTGGATGTCAGCCTTTCTGCTGATAAAATCTTTGAGTGACAATCTTTGGAAAACCAGATATAAAACTGCTACACAACATGTCATATTAGGTTGGTGCAAAAGTTATTGCGGATTTTGTCATTCGTTTTAATGGCAAAACCCGCAATGACTTTTTCACCAACCTAATACAATTTCTGACTCTTCAGTCTGCTCAACCGAGAGGTGTGATTTAATTCTCACCAGCCCTTTTCCCTTCTACCTAATGTTTCTCTGATACTTGCAATAGAATAAATGTGGAAAGAGAACAGGGTACTCAGCAGTGCAGAAACATTTCATGAACTGAGGTTGGTTTTCCCTATTCTAGTTACAAGCAGGCACAGTCAGCAAGTCACAGCAGAGCTCATGGTTTTGAGGTTCCATGAAGACTGCATGTGCTATTTCCAAAGTTGTCTTGCCCAGAATAGGGGTAGTAGCCTGTCATTCATGACAGGTAGTCAGGGAAGCTTCTAGTTAACCGTCAGTGACTACAAGAGACGTGGTCAGAAGGAGTGGTCTGTGTCTCTGTTTCTGCCCTTAAATGAAGCAGATGTAAATTTTTATTCATCAAAAAGGCAGGAGATTGGATTTGATCTATAAAAGCCCTCTACTACCACAAAACTTAAATTCTTCCAGTCCTTGGTTAAGCCCTGTCCAATGTGTGGAGTCTAATACAGACATCCTCAGAACCTAAAAGTATTTCCTAGACTGACTTTCTTTGACTTAAAAAAAAAAAAATACTGTAAAAGCACAGATTCCAAGCTTAGTGGACCTTGCTCAGTGACCCTGGGCAAGTTACTTAATCATTCCTTGCTTACATGTCCTCATCTGTAAAATGAGGATAACAATCATGCCTATTTAGTAAGTTTTAAAAAGAAAGTGCTTAGAATAGTGCCTCTCACATGGAACATGATCTGTGTAAACATCTGTTATCGTTAATGGTCAGATTATACAAGGTAAAATGAGATGTAAAATTTTGCAAGTACACAACTAACTGTAAAAAAATTAACAAACACCCAAATTAATGTTTCACAAATTTATATGTTTGAAAGCAAGATTCTTAGTATTTTATCGTACTACTTCCCTTGATATTATAATGGGAACATTTCCCCTGTCATTAATATTTTCAACAGTGGTTTTTATGGTATTATTACATTCTCTCATATGAGGATATATTGTGATATATTTTAATTCTTCTATTGTTTAAGAAAGACTATTTCCAATCTTTGCTATTTGAAAAATGCTAAGATAAATAACCACATGTGCAAATATTGGACTAAAAATTGATTTTTATCTCCTAAGAATATATCCCATGAAAGAGATTTACTGATCAACAGGAATTAACATCCTTAGGGTTCTTTATATATAGCTCCCAGTTGCTTTTCCAAAAGGTTATCCTAATTTTCACTTCTACTGGTAGGGTTTGAGAGTCCTCATCAAACTATACCCTATGCGGCATTGAAAAATACTTTTAAGTAATCTTTGCTAATCTGATACATAAAACTGTACATAACTAACATATTAATTTGAAAAGTAACATATTAATTTGCTTACAGCAAGTTTTTTTTTTAGTAGTTAATAACTCGTCATTATGTATTTCTTCTGTGAATTGTTGAATTGTTTGTATACATCTTTTGGCCATCATTTTTTATTATAGTATTTGTGTTTTATTATGGTATCTTATTACACAGACCTTTGTTATGTTTTGGAAAATTTTTTCTCACAATTGCTATTCATCTCTCATTGTTGATTTACATTGATATTTTATTCATTTAGCAAGTATTTATTGAATATAAATTATATGTTGGTCATAGCTCCTGAGGAAAAAAGCCAATGTTCTCAAATAAAGACAAAATCCTTGATCTTGTATAACCTACAGTCTTGTTGGGGAGGCAAATATTAATCAAGAAACAAAACAAGTAAATAATATAATGAATAATTTATAAAATTGATATCCAAATGGTATTGATCATTTTTCACCAGCCAAAATGCTGCAATCTAAGATACATGTCGTCTGGGTACAGTGGCTCACATCTGTAGTCCCAGCACGCTGGAAGGCTGAGGTAGGTGGATCACCTGAGGTCAGGTGTTTGAGATGAGCCTGACCAATATGGTGAAATCTTGTCTCTACTAAAAATACAAAAACTAGCTGGGCATGGTGGCGTGCACCTGTAGTCCCAGTTACTCTGGAGGCTGAGACAGGAGAACTGCTTGAACCCGGGAGGGGGAGGTTGCAGTAAGCCAAGATCGTGCCACTGCATTCCAGCCTGGGCGACTGAGCGGGACTCCGTCCAAAAAAATATATATATATATCATTCATTAATTATAAAGTTTAAGCAGTGTTTCTCAGAACACACAGAGAGATTTTTCTTGACAGGTTTCAGAATAATGCATACCTCTCTTTACTTCTCGGGAGAGGATTCTCAACTCTACCTGCACAGTAGAAGCATCAGCTTTTCAAATGCCCAAGCTTGCTCACCCATCCTTACCCGATGAAGTAGTATTGGATAGGAGCTGGGCATAAATATATTTTTGAAAGCTTTCCAGATTATTCTAAAGTGTATTCAGTGTTGATAATAAAATTACCTACTAATGCCTTTCTGTTCTCTCAGCTTGAATACAAAGAGTCTAAGACCAGGCTTCTATGTTAACACTAGACACACTAATGTAGGTCACCACAGTATAATGAGGAAAGCACACAATTATCTTAATTCCTGGGTGAACTCCCAATAACTGAAAACCAGACCCAAAATTGTCTGCTAATAAAGGAAAGGATTTGGGGGCTATGGCTAATACATAACTTAAGATAAAACTAAGAGAGATACAGTGGGCAGTGTGGAAGGAAAACCAAATAGCAATCAAAGCTATGCAATAAGAAAGGAAAGGGCTATGCTTCAGCATTGCTATGATAATTAGCAATTCCGATTGTTAGTGATTTAAAACCAATAAAAGTTCATTTCTTGCTCAGGGTAAATATTATACAAGAGTTGACAAAGAGTTCTACTTCACAGTCACATTCACAGTTTAGTATAACAAAATTTAAACTCAAAGAAATATTAAAATATGAAAATCAAAGTACCATATCTTTTTAATTTGGGCCCATACTGATAAAAATTACTGCTGTTTTTGCTCTCCATCCTCAAAAAAGAATGATAGCTGTGTTAAAGTGGTCTACTTATATTTATTATTATTAATCAACAGATTGTCCCTCAAGGCAAAACTGACTTTATTCAAAGCTGAATTCAGCAACAGAGGAAGAAAATAAAATAGGAAGTATTAATGAATTTTTAAGCCATGTTAGCCCTGCTTACCAGACATATGTTTTAGGAGTTTGACCTCTCAGAGTAGCAATTTTCTCTCACATCTGCATGGGTGTGAGGGTGGCTGGTGGATAGAGCTAACTGTTGGCTGTTCCCTACATGGCATCGCTAATTATGAATAACAAATTGGCATGGAGTGTACTATGTTCTTAAATGGCTGCAGTATGTTAAAAAAATCATAAGACCTGATGACATCAGAAAACAAAGAATACAGCAGGTAATACTGACAGGATGTATTCCTTAATATTGCCCGATGTATGTTAGCTCATGAATATTATTGTATGGGACTTAAGTTCAGCTGGTTGAACACCATGTTCCTGACATCTGTTAGCGGTATGATCCAAATCTACATGTGCCTAACTACCACTTGGAAATAAGAGAAGATGAGATGAAAGAGGCTGGATGTATTGGTTAAAATACTTTCCCTTTTTCCAGTAAAAAAAGTCAGAGTACGGGCCTCTTTTAATCTTAGAAACAACACTTCAGGAATAAAATAGTAGTCCGTCTCTAAGTTCTAGTACGTTATTAAAACACCCTTCTGTAAGCAAATTCTCTCTTGAGGAATTTAGGACTATGACGTGGGTTTAGGAAATTGATCACATAGCGGTATCTGTGACAACCCTATAAATGTTTTAATATTAACCAAAATAAAAGGAAACTCTAACATTAAATAGACTAGCAAGGGCACATAATATATTTTAAATGAATAATTACTGATACTCTACAATTAATTCTCATTTTCCTTTTCTTCCTTACTGGAGCTACTTCAGGATCCTCTGTCCTCATTGTTTTAGTGAGAGGCTTATTAATGAATTTTGTTTTGTTGCAATCTGTGACATATTGAAGTGGGGTTTGGTCTTGTATAAAAATGTTCAATGTCTTTCTGCTCTTCTGACCTACATTGTCGAGTTCTGCTTCCAGACACCTAACAAAACCAAAATAATATATGCACTTCATATATTGAGAAAAAAGGAGAAAAATGCAACAGCAACAATAACATTGTGGGTAGTCTTGTAACATTTTCAATGTATTACAGAGGAGTAGATTTTATGAACACCTAATCCCACCCAACAAACATGCCCCAAAACAAAGAGACAGTTAGTTATGCAGAATTAACTTCGTGCATGAACCTAACCAATGCCAGCACAAATTAGAATACAGAAGAAGATCTAGGCCAGACTTTCTGAAAATCTCTGACACTTTTAACTTCTCTGCATCTAACAGAGAAGGCTTGGGGTTATTTGCATAATCTTCCTACCTCAGTCTTAAAGCAACCTGTGAAACCTGCCACTATGCATTGCTGACCACCAGTGCTTTATTTATCTTTATGCAAGAAAGTTGGAAAAGATGCTTCCTTCTCAAGACGTGATGTTAGCTGTGTCGATAAGATCAGGGACTACTCAATCTGTTTTTATCTCCTGCCTTGATCAATAAATAAATAAATAAGATAAAAAAGGGAAACAAATTTACATTTTCCCAAGATGATGACTTATCTTTCATAGTATGATATACTGTGAACAATTACATTTCTAAGATTTACCATTTTTTACTTCTTTTAGAAACCTGGGACACTATACTGTGATTTCAGGGCGAAGCAACAGGACCATCCTTCATCTGTGATTTCTTCTCTGCATTTCACGAGGGCTCCTCTTCTATCTGAAGTATTACTTCTCACACACATTCCCAATTTTCCACCAGAAGATTGTCTGAAAATCCATATCTACTAAAACTGCAATTTTCCATGTTGAGGAAGAACTTTTTGAATCAAATTATCAAGAGAAGAAAAAGTCTATGAGGATAGACCAAATTAAGATTGCAAATCAAAAATCTGTTAAGGTATATTTTGCATTGAACATATAGTACTAAGTGCATTAATAAGAAAATTTAACGGTTCTATTCAAATAGAAGCATTTATCTTTCCCTCGCTTTAAGAAGACTTCAAAATTATGATGGATTATTTTTCATATTGTGTTTGAAAGGGCATGGATATATAAAAATAATTTCCTATTTTGATTTTAGGGAAAAAATATTATTTTGGATAGAAAGTTCAGTAGCTTGCATGTCACAACTTTCTCAGACATAATTTGGTTAAGACAAGCATGTTAGAGAAGTGACCTCCTTTGGGGCTGGACCTCATTCCCGACTCTACAGAGGTGTGGACTATTGTAGAATACTCGTATGCAGTCCTGATCTATGCTGCTACACTAACCACCACTAACTAAGGGGTTCCTTAGCTGTTCCTCTTCAAGGGAAGCTCCGGGCCTCAAAGGAATTCAATCCTATGTTCATGTGCTAGGTGTTCTTTGGACCATACTACCCAATATAGATCTATAAGGGAATTCCTAGGGAAGCTTAGAGAAGGTCTGGAGAATAAGTGGGATGGCTCCAATAATAATATTATGGTTCACACAATTAATATACATTTATCAGAGACCTACTGTGTTTCCCACACATTTTTTTCTATCCTTCTCTGTTTGCAGGTAAATGCTCAGTTAACCAAGTCATAGCTTCATTTTTCTTCAAAGGCAAATATTTAGTGAAATATATTTGGTATTTTTCCTCTTCTAATAAATAGACCAACATATATTTGAGACATCTAACCTCCTTGCAAGAATCTCAGAAGATACTAAGCCTGTAAGTTAACATCACTGCTCAACATTTCAAATTTTAAGGGCTACCATTATGTTTGCTTATATATCTTCCTTTATGTTTGCTTTCCATGTGTTTAAAGTGCTAATGACATTCACTGCTGTTGCGATTTATCAGATTAGCACCACTGTAACAGTTTATGGTGTTACATTTTACAAGATTCACTTAATATAACTTTAATTATCACTGAAAAAATGGCTTCTAGTCATAAAAGTACTTCAAAAATTACAAGCTAAACCTACCTTAAATTAAAAGTCAGGGCTTATGCTGTTAACAATTTTATAAAACAAAATCATCCCATGGTACAGTAACTCAAAATTAAAATATCCATATTTTAGATAATAAAAACACATTTAGAATTATAAAACTGCCAAATAAAATGAATTCTTTCTGATACTTTACAGCATTGTAGAAAATCACTGGTGTGACAATTATGGGGTATTACCAATGTGTGTTATTTCAGGAAACGAGGTTTAGTTTGGAATCTTGGCATTTTACCACCATATGGTAGCTCTAAAATATAATGTGATGGTAAAAACAGTGCAAGAACCCATCGGAAGCTAAGTACCATAAAGATTGTACTTGCGTAATAGATATACTGAATTTTGAATCATCTACAAATAGAAACTCATTAAAAGCATTAAATAATGACTCTTAGGCACCAATATTGCCAACAACATCTTAAGATTTTGTACAATTTTTAATTTAAGAAGCTCTATTCCAGAGGATATAGTAAATAAAAATATCAACTCCTCATTCCAATCAAAATCACTATATAATTAGAATATTTATTATGTCACATAATTATTTGTTCCTTCCTCAACATGTTATAGGATTTCTACCTCTCTAATTTGCTTAAATTGTTTCCCCTACCTCTTACTGAAGTGTTTTCTACACTTCTCGATAGTGCTCTACTGCCCACCTCAGTTTGTATTAGGTAAATTACTTTGAAGACCTTGTTTAAGGCCTGAAGGTTAAGAAAATCTAGGATTATATACAATTTCTATCTAGGACACTAAAGGGTTGGATAACAATGTCAAGGATTAAAGACCTTAATAGCTTAAAATATTAGATCATATGTCCAAAGGCAGATCTGAAATTTGCAGATTAGTTAATCAGGGGAAAAAGACAGGCTGGACTAAAACATGACTAGCCAAAAATCCTATACCTTATCTAAGATTCAAAGCATCTGTTCAAGCCAGGATCATTGGCTATTAACAAAAAGAACAAGAAGACAGGTGGCTAGTATTTGGAAACCTGGTAGACGATATCAGAAAACCAGCTCTGAGAAGTTGGTTCAGGGACAGAAAATTCATTTTTTGGGAGATCATGTAGGTAAAAGTGGTGGTTCAAAGAGAAACTCATTTATATAAGCCAAACAGAAGTTCAGTTAGTGGGAATCTGAGACATAAGGTAAGAATTTACGCACAGATTTATAAAGCAGAAACTCAGATCATGGATGTAGTGTTTAGGTCAGAGTGGAGATGAACAGCCTAAGAACCAGAATGGGCAAAGTTCTTGGGCAGAAGTTATCCTACATGGAGAGTCAGGAGCCTCAGGCATAAACAGAACTGGAAAACAGACTCTCTCAGGAAAAAATAAGAACTTAAAAAAAAACTTCCCAGGCGATTTCAAAAAATTCTTGATGTTTATGAAGTCCACCTGTGAATCCTTTAGGGGTGCGTGGGTCACTTTCTCAAATAGCTGGATCTCCAGACACATGTTTAAAGCCTAGAAAACCATTGCGCTATTTCTCTGGGGAGCTAGTCATCTGCCCCAGCTTTGACTTCTGAACTCCTGTAGTAATTTTTATTTGCCTCACTTATGTTGAATATTGAGAATGTGCTACTAGTGTATAGTTTTAAAAATATATTTATGTTTATGATCTCTCTCTCCCCTGAAGTCTGAGATAGTATCTTAAATCTCTTTGCCCTTTATTTTCCAGGAACCTGGCACAAGGGCTATTGATAAAGATTTGCAGATAATTGTGAGTTGATAAGACAGAACCAGGAGAGCTGGCAGGCATTGACTTTGAAAATTCAAAATGTTCAACAATTTTGAGGGAAAGGGGTAAATTTATTTACCTTGAAAACCGGATATTGCTCCAGTGAGTTTCTAAATATCAGATAAACAGCTGTTCCGATTAACCACATCAACATTTAATCCTTGCCAAGGGAATCTCACAATCCTCAATTTTATGAGAGAAGGAGTGAGTGAGAAAACGATCAGTATGATTAACTTAAAATTATTTAAAAGAGTGGATTTTTAAAAAATCATCTTACATGTACTTATAGAAAAGTGATTAAATACATTGAAAAGAGAAAATTTTAAGAGGCTTTAAAAATGTATGATTAAAACCAAGTGAATGGAAGAAAGGAAAAGGAAATGAGGCTCAAAATCAGGAAAGATTCTGGTAGCAGAGCCATTATCCTGAAGTACATAGAAGCGGATAGAGGGATTAAAGATATTGTGAATAGACAAAACTTCTCATCACCCTAGAGAACAGACTAGAGCTCGAAGTTAATCTTTTCCTGTACAACTAGTGAGATGCTTTGTGAACTAGTTGGCACTGCTGTGGTGCTAAAAAATTTTGCTCTCATTTTGCTTATAAGAATGTTTATATTTATGAAAGGATTGATGGTTTTCTGTTTTAGGACTATATCTTCTTTTCCTTTGTGCTGGTGGAGGCTCACGTGCATGCACCCATTCAAGTACACACACACACACACACACACACACACACACACCATTCAAGTACACAGAGAGAGAGAGAGAAAGAGAAAGAGAGAGAGAGAGAGAAAGAGAGAGAGAGAGAGAAAGAGAGAGAGAGAGGAAAAGGAGGGACCTATCTCCCACATTGCTTTGAGGTATGAACTTAAAGATATCTTACTTCTAACTTCTTGTTACTGTCATGACTGACATGACTGACTTCTGAGTCCTATTAACACTGGTTGGAAAGACAGAGACATTAATCCCATAGTCAAGTTGTCTCACCAGCTGGCCTCAATGATGATAGTATGTGTGCCTGAAACATTGTCCACTGACATGGAAGTTCTACCCAACTCAACTTCCCGGTGGGAGAGGAGCAGAGACATGGTAGTATCACTTGGTCAACTGAAGTCTGAGAACTAAGAGCAAAGAGGAGAAGGAGGCGCATTTTTAAAATGCACAGAAGTATTACATAATAATATATTCTAAGCTGCAAGCAGTAGTCAAAGTAGATCTTAGAATGCAAATTCATAGGCTATTATGCTAGAAAGAACCTTGGAGCTCTCCCAGAACAGCCTAAATTGCAATTGATAGATGAAGAAATTGAGGTCCAGTGAAGTAAAGATATTTGCCTGGGAGGGGAGTATTATATTCCTGGTTAGCAATGGCAGGTAGACCAGCATTTCAGACTTTGGGAGCCAAGGTTTTGAATGACACTCTGCATTAAAGGCAATTTGCTAGCCAATGCCTTCAAAAGACTTGCAGTTAGAAAACAAGGGAATGTCTGTATACATGAATAATTACAAAAATAATTGGCTGCCAATCATTTTTTCAAATGTCTTTCAATTATAAAGATATCCATCTCTGCTAGTAATGACGCCTTTGAAGAAGAAAGATGCACACACGCACACACACACATAAACTTTTAAAAAGCACTGTCATCTTTACCCTTTCTCTTAGGAATAGTAGCCCTAACAATTCAATTTGTAGCTTTACTCTACTCAGAGCAAACCCCTGAAAATACAGTGTACTTCCTGACTTAAAAAGCCATTTGCCCCCATTTCATTTCATTAGTCTCCTAAGGACACATGCATTCATTTCTTCACCCTCTCATTCAAAAAATAATTGTTGTGCATCTACTGTGTTCTAGGTATCATTCTAGGTTAAAGGAGTAAATACAGTGACAATAGAACAGAAAAGTCCTTCTCATTATTGAACTTCAATTCTGGTGGATACAACAGAGTGCACAAAATAATCACATAGCTTTCATGAGGCTGCACATTTACGGTTTAAACTATCTCCTGCAAAGGGAATGGGAGATTTGTCTAAATAATTTTCTGGCCGGGCGCGGTGGCTCAAGCCTGTAATCCCAGCACTTTGGGAGGCCGAGACGGGTGGATCACGAGGTCAGGAGATCGAGGCCATCCTGGCTAACACGGTGAAACCCCGTCTCTACTAAAAAATACAAAAAACTAGCTGGGCGTGGTGGCGGCGCCTGTAGTCCCAGCTACTCGGGAGGCTGAGGCAGGAGAATGGCGTGAACCCGGGAGGCGGAGCTTGCAGTGAGCTGAGATCCGGCCACTGCACTCCAGCCTGGGCATCAGAGCGAGACTCCGTCTCAAAAAAAAATAAAAAATAAAAATAAAATAATTTTCTAATGTCCTTTCCAGTTGTATTATTTTATACCAGTCAGAGTAATAGCAGATACTAAAAGTGTAATAATAAATGAAAATGTAAACATCCACTGTGTTACAAACTCTCAAAGAGCAAAAGCACAATATCCAGATATGTTTCTTTCTCCCTTTTCCTCTTGAGCAGTCTCATTTATATTTTTTACAGACATTCACTATTCCTACCCTTCACTCAGAATGCTAAACTATTCCAGGAAAAAGTTTTAAAAATCTCATCTAGTTATCTAGAAACCAGTCAGTCCCAGCCAATTCAAGGTGATCTCAGTTCATTTCTCTCCTCTCCTTCCCTCCCTCCTGTTCTTCTTGCCAGCACTTGCATGATACCTAGGCCTTCATAAATGAATCACTTGCTGTGATGAAGACAGAAGTCATTTTCCCCTTAATCCCCTTCCTGAAGTCCAGCAGACTGAGAATGTACCAACTTTGTTTTCTGAAGCTAATCAACATAGGTCCAAACTCTATATGTAATTCAGGACAGGTAAATGGGAAAATAAAATACTATAACCTCAAATATTCCATTTTCATTTTGGTTTAAGTGCTCTGGTGTATACAAGATTTAACATAGAAGAAACTAAAATAAAACCTTGTGATACAATCAGCAAATCACTTGCTTTGCATTTATTAGCTGCTTTTCTATAATACAATTTACTATCATTTTCTATGTTCTCTAATTCCACTTTCCTAAACTTGATTTCCTAATGAGTATTAATATAAAATCACTGTGAAGTGGCATATTATTCATAGGAAACATAGTTGCCAGATAAACAATGTATCAAAATTCAAGTTTGATTTTTAAAAATTTCATGTTTTTATTTATTGCTCCTGAGAAATGCTTGTGTGCCTCTGAAACCCTAGGAAAATGTAGGGGCCTGTGCTTTTCTTAATCAACAAATATTTATGTGGTAAATAGAATGCCTTTGGCCAAGAACTCACATGTCGACTTGCATCCTGATGAAAATTTAAATAGCTGATTAAACTCCTCAAACACAGGATTTATAATGAATGCCACTATCATTTTGCAAAGTAATTTAATGCATATTTAGTGCAATTATTATCTGCTCTCTTTTCATAAGGAGACCCAGCTGTGATTTTGCAAGTTCAAGAAAGAGAGCAATTGGTATAAGGGCAGCAGTTTGTTGAGATCTGTGTGAAGAAGGTCTTCTGAGCCTCACTTCACTAGAGATATATAATCGTAGATTTGGAAAAACTTCATGGTGTTGCTACTATATATTTTGTGCATGGTGAGTAAAGTAGATAAACAAATGTAATAGCCAACACTCAAGAACTGAAAAAAAATATTTAGAAGTTACTGTCGATAATTAGATAAACACATATAAATGAGCACACTCATATGGTATATTACTTATTATGTAATGGAAGGCCAAGTAAGCTAAATACATAGGGAGATAACAGAGTATTGCCTTATAAGGTGCGCACGCACACACACACACACACACACACACAGAGAAAGAACAAATACAGACTGAAGTCAATCTTTCTCCACTATGTGAATAAACCATAAACACTTAAAATCGATCTTAATTAAGCCAATAAAAATTCTTCCAATTTCCAAAGATCTCAATTTCCTCAGAAATTGTTCCTGGACTCTCCCAAGTTGAGAACTATTTTTTAAAATTATTATTATGAACTCTCAATTCATATTCTTCTAAAGTAGTGGAATGTTCTTTGTAGAGAGCCTTTCAAATCAATTTTTGCGGGGGAACTATAGAAAACATGGTGCTTCATAGATAGGGAAAAGGAAGACAGTGAGAAACCAAGGAAATGATGAGAAATGTATCTTCAGATGAGAATTAAAATGAACCCAGCCAATGTACTCTTAAAATTTATTTCCAAGTTAAGTTTGTAGCATGTACCACTAGCATATTCTCATTTTATAGCCTTTTATGAGGGGAAAATAGGCTTATTCAGTGTATCATATTTTGCATATTTTCTTTCTGCTACTTTTAATAAAAATGTTATTAAATATTTCCAGTGCATTTTGGCTTAATTTACTAACAGTGCTCATCAGTATGTGCATGTCAAAGCAGCCTTCTTCCCATAGGCTCCTGAAATCTTATCAGCACAATTTCCCCTCCCAAAAAGCATAATTTAAAAAACCTTGGTATCTGAACCCTATGTAAATTGACATGTTTAGACTATTAACTAAAAATATGTCAATTCTTGCCTCTCTTTAAATGAAATTCAGGATTATCTATAGACATTGAAAATAATTGGAAAAAATAGTCTAAAAATAGTATTCTTTAACAGATAAGACACATGAGTATTTTCTATAAAGGGAATGTAATAAAGGTGCCATGTGCTATCTTTAGCATTCAAGGGCATTAATCACACCCCCTTCCCTTCAACCTGGTGCCCTCTGGAGGGAAGACACAGCTGAGAGGGAAGAGAGTCTCCCACCTTTTTTAAAATGGGGAAATAGACAGAAAAAAGCACTGACAGATTTTTGTTTTTTAAGGTTGGTTACATTAGTATAAAAAAATGCACCAGGGCCTTTGGAGTCTCCACAAGAGTTAAACAAGAGTTGATTGCAACCCTCTCGACCTAGTGCTTAAAACCAAAAGGTAACCAGGGGGAGCCGAGAAAAAGATGTTAGTCCCGAGCATCAGTTATCATGACTTCTAACTAAATTTTCTGGGGTACCCAATTTCATGTAAATATAGACGTTGCAGTCTGTATTTTATAACCACTGTTGACTTCTTCAGTGGATGTTTATTTAGTTGCTTTATGCATTTCGGCAGGAGCTGAAAAAGAAGGAAAGCAGTCTTTCCGAAATCCTCAGAAGAATCCAAGCTCTAATAAAAAAGAGTGGTGACGCAGTGGGGAAAATAGAGGAGGGACAGATTTCTGTGTCTTTCCTCACAGAAAGATCAGCTAATCAGATGGAATTTAGATAGTGTTGATCAAATTACACTAGCTCCAGCTTTAGAGATCTTTTTTCCTCAGCACTGAAAGGAAACGAGAGAGGGTAAATCCTCTTAAAAGCACTGAGGGTAAGAAATGGATGTAGTTCTGTTTGTTTGTTTGTTTGTTTGTTTTCAAATTCATTTGAATTGTGTTTTCACAGAAAAATTCAATATCCATTCTTAAAATGTATGTGTCATGGAAGTGCGAGATACATTCATGTTCGAAACCAAAATAACATTACTTGGGAGTCAGTATTTGTGATCTACTTTACAAGCTTCATTGTTTCATTTCACCAGCCGACTCCAGCATACAGTTTAACAAATATCGCTTAAAGCTCTGTCGTACAATTAACCTCTCTAGCTATGACTGTAGGGGACGCATTTAAAAAATTGTGACCTGTGAGATGACTGCCTACCCTAAAAAAACTTACAGATTAGTTGAGGTGTTTAAACTTAGAGTTAGTCTGCTGATTGTAAGGATTGTCCCCTGCTCTGGGTGGACAGGAAGTAGAGCTTAGTCAAAGGGATTTTGTATGAAGAGTGCAATTCAGTGGCAGGCTGGATCAGTTCAATTGACTTTTCTAGTTCTGAATACATGTTAATAAAAAGGGTTTTTATAGTCAGTGAAAAATAGAGTGGCAGATTGTTCCGTGCTCTCTTGAACTATGGACTTAGCCAGTGAACTCTCTATGGTCTATCCTACATAGAGTGAGTTCTATAACCTATGTTGTTTCTCTGCTGTTATCCTGTTCCTGTCTTTTCTTTTTCTGGCGAGCAATTTTTTGATTTAATAAGGTTATTAAAAGGTGGACAAGTAATACTGCTAAAGCTGCTGTTCAGACACAAGAGAGGATTGATAGTATACCTTAAGATGCAAATTTTAGAGCAGTTTGAGGCACCATCAAGATCATGGTCAAAGAAACATATAGTGAAGATCAACAGCCATGAAGGTATTGGAGGAAGTCTAACATTACTAATGGCCTCGTATAATTATTGTAATTGGGAGTAACCACCCACAAATGTATGGCTAATAGCTAGAAGAAAAAATTGTTGGAAGTGCATCACAATGTCAGGGATTTAAGGAGAAGAAAGGGTGATTACTAACTCTTTGTATCTGGAAGAGTTACAAGTACTAACTTGTATCTGGAAGCAAGACTCAACAGGGCTACACAATAATAATCCTGTACAGAAATGATCTCATTTGAATTACCACTTCCAGGAACACATCCCCAGTGTAACCAGAGCCTGCACACAGTCTTTTCTAGGAGAACAGAGGAAGCTTTCTGATTTGGTTTACCTAACAGTAAAAGGGTTTTGAGCCATGCACCTTCCATACATGTGTATTTACTTCTTCATAACACACTATTAAAGTATTCAGAATTTTAAGTATTTGTTACATTACAGAGCACATTTAAAAGCATTACATAAGGACTAAATTCACCATAATTTTAAACATTCTTTTTAAATTAATAGGACAAACTCTTTTGAGTCCTTCCACAATATCGTTTATAGTAAATGTGGTAGATAATGTCTTATTTTGTGAGATTTTGGCTTAAATTTTGTGATTCAGATATTTGAAGGTCTGATTTTAAGTCCAGTTTATTTCAATATTTGATGTTACTTGCTCTCATAGTTGAAAGGCTAGCTTGGCCGGGCGTGGTGGCTCATGCCTGTAATCCTGGCACTTTGGGAGGCCAAGGCGGGTGGATCATGAGGTCAGGAGTTCCACACCAGCCTGGCCAACATGGTGAAACCCCGTCTGTACTAAAACTACAAAAATTAGCCGGGCGTGGTGGTGGGCACCTGTAATCCCAATTACTTGGGAGGCTGAGGCAGGCGAATTGCTTGAAACCAGAAGGCAGAGGTTGCAGTGAGCCGAGATCGCACCACTGCACTCCAGCCTGGGCGACAAGAGCGAAACTCCATCTCAAAACAAACAACAACAACCAAAAAAGAAAGGCTAGCTCAAAAACATACATAGTTTCAAACAGAAGTATATACTAGCTATGTTTACTAAATTATGAAACTCATTTTTCAATCTCATCTACCAATTACACAAAAATTTCTGCTGAAATTCAGATAGCGAATTTTCATCTTCTCTACTATTAATCAGTTGCCCTTTACAAAAAAATTGGAATGTGATAATTTTCTGATTTTTTTTTTAACTAATGGGTTCAAACTCACTGAACAAAATCATTTGGAAGATTTTTAAACAGGTGAAAAAAATTTAGTTTTTCAGTTTTGTAAGTACATACAGTTTTGTAGGTACAAGAGATTTTATATGTGACAAATTATTTTCAGCAATAAATTACAAAGCAATAAACTTTCAGCAATAAAATTACAAAGCAATGGAAACTTCTAAATATCCATTTCTGAAATGCTCTCTGAATAGAGAGATTTTTTTAAAAGTGCCTTTTACTTTCTCACTTATTTTTTAAATGTCACTCTTTTCTTTGAGACACTTAATGTGTGTGCATATATATATATAAATATATTTATATACTTATAAATTTATATAATTTATTTATAAATATATGTATGTATATTTCAGATAGCATAGTGCTGGAAGTCATTTCCTTCACAAAAATTTAGCAAACTTAAAATATGTATCTTTTACTTTTTTTTTTTTTTTAATTTATTTATTATTATTATACTTTAAGTTGTAGGGTACATGTGCATAACGTGCAGGTTTGTTACATATGTATACTTGTGCCATGTTGCTGTGCTGCACCCATCAACTCGTCATTTACATCAGGTATAACTCCCAATGCAATCCCTCCCCCCTCCCCCCTCCCCATGATAGGCCCCGGTGTGTGATGTTCCCCTTCCTGAGTCTGAGTGATCTCATTGTTCAGTTCCCACCTATGAGTGAGAACATGCGGTGTTTGGTTTTCTGTTCTTGTGGTAGTTTGCTAAGAATGATGGATTCCAGCTGCATCCAAGTCCCTACAAAGGACTCAAACTCATCCTTTTTTATGGCTGCATAGTATTCCATGGTGTATATGTGCCACATTTTCTTAATCCAATCTGTCACTGATGGACATTTGGGTTGATTCCAAGTCTTTGCTATTGTGAATAGTGCTGCAATAAACATACGTGTGCATGTGTCTTTATAGCAGCATGATTTATAATCCTTTGGGTATATACCCAGTAATGGGATGGCTGGGTCATATGGTACATCTAGTTCTAGATCCTTGAGGAATCGCCATACTGTTTTCCATAATGGTTGAACTAGTTTACAATCCCACCAACAGTGTAAAAGTGTTCCTATTTCTCCACATCCTCTCCAGCACCTGTTGTTTCCTGACTTTTTAATGATTGCCATTCTAACTGGTGTGAGATGGTATCTCATTGTGGTTTTGATTTGCATTTCTCTGATGGCCAGTGATGATGAGCATTTTTTCATGTGTCTGTTGGCTGTATGAATGTCTTCTTTTGAGAAATGTCTGTTCATATCCTTTGCCCACTTTTTGATGGGGTTGTTTGTTTTTTTCTTGTAAATTTGTTTGAGTTCTTTGTAGGTTCTGGATATTAGCCCTTTGTCAGATGGATAGATTGCAAAAATTTTCTCCCATTCTGTAGGTTGCCTGTTCACTCTGATGGTAGTTTCTTTTGCTGTGCAGAAGCTCTTTAATTTAATGAGATCCCATTTGTCAATTTTGGCTTTTGCTGCCGTTGCTTTTGGTGTTTTAGACATGAAGTCTTTGCCCATGCCTATGTCCTGAATGGTACTACCTAGGTTTTCCTCTAGGATTTTTATGGTATTAGGTCTAACATTTAAGTCTCTAATCCATCTTGAATTAATTTTCGTATAAGGAGTAAGGAAAGGATCCAGTTTCAGCTTTCTACTTATGGCTAGCCAATTTTCCCAGCACCATTTATTAAATAGGGAATCCTTTCCCCATTTCTTGTTTCTCTCAGGTTTGTCAAAGATCAAATGGCTGTAGATGTGTGGTATTATTTCTGAGGACTCTGTTCTGTTCCATTGGTCTATATCTCTGTTTTGGTACCAGTACCATGCTGTTTTGGTTACTGTAGCCTTGTAGTATAGTTTGAAGTCAGGTAGCGTGATGCCTCCAGCTTTGTTCTTTTGACTTAGGATTGTCTTGGAGATGCGGGCTCTTTTTTGGTTCCATATGAACTTTAAAGCAGTTTTTTCCAATTCTGTGAAGAAACTCATTGGTAGCTTGATGGGGATGGCATTGAATCTATAAATTACCTGGGGCAGTATGGCCATTTTCACAATATTGATTCTTCCTATCCATGAGCATGGTATGTTCTTCCATTTGTTTGTGTCCTCTTTGATTTCACTGAGCAGTGGTTTGTAGTTCTCCTTGAAGAGGTCCTTTACATCCCTTGTAAGTTGGATTCCTAGGTATTTTATTCTCTTTGAAGCAATTGTGAATGGAAGTTCATTCCTGATTTGGCTCTCTGTTTGTCTGTTACTGGTGTATAAGAATGCTTGTGATTTTTGCACATTAATTTTGTATCCTGAGACTTTGCTGAAGTTGCTTATCAGCTTAAGGAGATTTTGGGCTGAGACAATGGGGTTTTCTAAATATACAATCATGTCATCTGCAAACAGGGACAATTTGACTTCTTCTTTTCCTAACTGAATACCCTTGATTTCTTTCTCTTGCCTGATTGCCCTAGCCAGAACTTCCACCACTATGTTGAATAGGAGTGGTGAGAGAGGGCATCCCTGTCTTGTGCCAGTTTTCAAAGGGAATTTTTCCAGTTTTTGCCCATTCAGTATGATATTGGCTGTGGGTTTGTCATAAATAGCTCTTATTATTTTGAGGTACGTTCCATCAATACCGAATTTATTGAGCGTTTTTAGCATGAAGGGCTGTTGAATTTTGTCAAAAGCCTTTTCTGCATCAATTGAGATAATCATGTGGTTCTTGTCTTTGGTTCTGTTTATATGCTGGATTATGTTTATTGATTTGCGAATGTTGAACCAGCCTTGCATCCCAGGGATGAAGCCCACTTGATCATGGTGGATAAGCTTTTTGATGTGTTGCTGAATCCGGTTTGCCAGTATTTTATTGAGGATTTTTGCATCGATGTTCATCAGGGATATTGGTCTAAAATTCTCTTTTTTTGTTGTGTCTCTGCCAGGCTTTGGTATCAGGATGATGTTGGCCTCATAAAATGAGTTAGGGAGGATTCCCTCTTTTTCTATTGATTGGAATAGTTTCAGAAGGAATGGTACCAACTCCTCTTTGTACCTCTGGTAGAATTCAGCTGTGAATCCATCTGGTCCTGGACTTTTTTTTGGTTGGTAGGCTATTAATTGTTGCCTCAATTTCAGAGCCTGTTATTGGTCTATTCAGGGATTCAACTTCTTCCTGGTTTAGTCTTGGAAGAGTGTAAGTGTCCAGGAAATTATCCATTTCTTCTAGATTTTCCAGTTTATTTGCGTAGAGGTGTTTATAGTATTCTCTGATGGTAGTTTGTATTTCTGTGGGGTCGGTGGTGATATCCCCTTGATCATTTTTAATTGCGTCGATTTGATTCTTCTCTCTTTTCTTCTTTATTAGTCTTGCTAGTGGTCTGTCAATTTTGTTGATCTTTTCAAAAAACCAACTCCTGGATTCATTGATTTTTTGGAGGGTTTTTTGTGTTTCTATCTCCTTCAGTTCTGCTCTGATCTTAGTTATTTCTTGCCTTCTGCTAGCTTTCGAATGTGTTTGCTCTTGCTTCTCTAGTTCTTTTAATTGCGATGTTACAGTGTCAATTTTACATCTTTCCTGCTTTCTCTTGTGGGCATTTAGTGCTATAAATTTCCCTCTACACACTGCTTTAAATGTGTCCCAGAGATTCTGGTATGTTGTATCTTTGTTCTCATTGGTTTCAAAGAACATCTTTATTTCTGCCTTCATTTCGTTATGGACCCAGTAGTCATTCAGGAGCAGGTTGTTCAGTTTCCATGTAGTTGAGCGGTTTTGATTGAGTTTCTTAGTCCTGAGTTCTAGTTTGATTGCACTGTGGTCTGAGAGACAGTTTGTTATAATTTCTGTTCTTGTACATTTGCTGAGGAGTGCTTTACTTCCAATTACGTGGTCAATTTTGGAGTAAGTATGATGTGGTGCTGAGAAGAATGTATATTCTGTTGATTTGGGGTGGAGAGTTCTATAGATGTCTATTAGGTCTGCTTGCTGCAGAGATGAGTTCAATTCCTGGATATCCTTGTTAACTTTCTGTCTCGTTGATCTGTCTAATGTTGACAGTGGAGTGTTGAAGTTTCCCATTATTATTGTATGGGAGTCTAAGTCTCTTTGTAAGTCTCTAAGGACTTTCTTTATGAATCTGGGTGCTCCTGTATTGGGTGCATATATATTTAGGATAGTTAGCTCTTCCTGTTGAATTGATCCCTTAACCATTATGTAATGGCCTTCTTTGTCTCTTTTGATCTTTGATGGTTTAAAGTCTGTTTTATCAGAGACTAGTATTGCAACCCCTGCTTTTTTTTGTTCTCCATTTGCTTGGTAAATCTTCCTCCATCCCTTTATTTTGAGCCTATGTATGTCTCTGCGTGTGAGATGGGTCTCCTGAATACAGCAGACTGATGGGTCTTGACTCTTTATCCAGTTTGCCAGTCTGTGTCTTTTAATTGGAGCATTTAGTCCATTTACATTTAAGGTTAATATTGTTATGTGTGAACTTGATCCTGCCATTATGATATTAACTGGTTATTTTGCTCATTAGTTGATGCAGTTTCTTCCTAGCCTCAATGGTCTTTACATTTTGGCATGTTTTTGCAATGGCTGGTACCGGTTGTTCCTTTCCATGTTGAGTGCTTCCTTCAGGATCTCTTGTAAGGCAGGCCTAGTGGTGACAAAATCTCTAAGCATTTGCTTATCTGTAAAGGATTTTATTTCTCCTTCACTTATGAAACTTAGTTTGGCTGGATATGAAATTCTGGGTTTAAAATTCTTTTCTTTAAGAATGTTGAATATTGGCCCCCACTCTCTTCTGGCTTGGAGAGTTTCTGCTGAGAGATCTGCTGTTAGTCTGATGGGCTTCCCTTTGTGGGTAACCCGACCTTTCTCTCTGGCTGCCCTTAAGATTTTTTCCTTCATTTCAACTTTGGTGAATCTGGCAATTATGTGTCTTGGAGTTGCTCTTCTCGAGGAGTATCTTTGTGGCGTTCTCTGTATTTCCTGGATTTGAATGTTGGCCTGCCCTACTAGGTTGGGGAAGTTCTCCTGGATGATATCCTGAAGAGTGTTTTCCAACTTGGTTCCATTTTCCCCCTCACTTTCAGGCACCCCAATCAGACGTAGATTTGGTCTTTTTACATAATCCCATACTTCTTGCAGGCTTTGTTCGTTTCTTTTTCTTCTTTTTTCTTTTGGTTTCTCTTCTCGCTTCATTTCATTCATTTGATCCTCAATCGCTGATACTCTTTCTTCCAGTTGATCGAGTCGGTTACTGAAGCTTGTGCATTTGTCACGTATTTCTCGTGTCATGGTTTTCATCTCTTTCATTTCGTTTAGGACCTTCTCTGCATTAATTACTCTAGCCATCAATTCTTCCACTTTTTTTTCAAGATTTTTAGTTTCTTTGCGCTGGGTACGTAATTCCTCCTTTAGCTCTGAGAAATTTGATGGACTGAAGCCTTCTTCTCTCATCTCGTCAAAGTCATTCTCCGTCCAGCTTTGATCCGTTGCTGGCGATGAGCTGCGCTCCTTTGCCGGGGGAGATGCGCTCTTATTTTTTGAATTTCCAGCTTTTCTGCCCTGCTTTTTCCCCATCTTTGTGGTTTTATCTGCCTCTGGTCTTTGATGATGGTGATGTACTGATGGGGTTTTGGTGTAGGTGTCCTTCCTGTTTGATAGTTTTCCTTCTAACAGTCAGGACCCTCAGCTGTAGGTCTGTTGGAGATTGCTTGAGGTCCACTCCAGACCCTGTTTGCCTGGGTATCAGCAGCAGAGGCTGCAGAAGATAGAATATTTCTGAACAGCGAGTGTACCTGTCTGATTCTTGCTTTGGAAGCTTCCTCTCAGGGGTGTACTCCTCCCTGTGAGGTGTGGGGTGTCAGACTGCCCCTAGTGGGGGATGTCTCCCAGTTAGGCTACTCAGGGGTCAGGGACCCGCTTGAGCAGGGAGTCTGTCCCTTCTCAGATCTCAACCTCCGTGTTGGGAGATCCACTGCTCTCTTCAAAGCTGTCAGACAGAGTCATTTGCGTCTGTGCAGAGGTGTCTGTGTGTCTTAGTTTACTGTGCCCTGTCCCCAGAGGTGGAGTCTACAGAGACAGGCAGGTTTCCTTGAGCTGCTGTGAGCTCCACCCAGTTCGAGCTTCCCAGCAGCTTTGTTTACCTACTTAAGCCTCAGCAATGGCGGGCGCCCCTCCCCCAGCCTCGCCGCTGCCTTGCCGGTAGATCACAGACTGCTGCGCTAGCAACGAGGGAGGCTCCGTGGGTGTGGGACCCTCCCGGCCAGGTGTGGGATATGATCTCCTGGTGTGCCTGTTTCCTAAAGCGCAGTATTGGGGTGGGAGTTACCCGATTTTCCAGGTGTTGTGTGTCTCAGTTCCCCTGGCTAGGAAAAGGGACTCCCTTCCCCCTTGAGCTTCCCAGGTGAGGCAATGCCTAGCCCTGCTTCAGCTCTCGCTGGTCGGGCTGCAGCAGCTGACCAGCTCCGATCGTCCGGCACTCCCCAGTGAGATGAACCCAGTACCTCAGTTGAAAATGCAGAAATCACCGGTCTTCTGTGTCGCTGGCGATGGGAGTTGGAGACTGGAGCTGCTCCTATTCGGCCATCTTCGAGACCTGATTAAACTGTCTTTTTATAAAATAGAAATATTTAACTTTCAAATTTTAACAACTATTTTTAATATTTTGTCAAAAGATAAATGGGAAACCTCTGTGTGAAATTTCAATGTTACTTCACTTCTCATTACAAAGTATTTAAAAAAGAAAAATTTCTTGGTCTTCCATTTATAAAAATAATTACCTTGGTGGCAATCAATGGCATGTAAACTATACCTTTGTTACAAGACACTAAAATCAAATAAGTAAGACCGGCATTGTCAACACCTCCACTTTGAGAAACTTCCATTTTTCCTTCAGGATGTCTCAAGGGCCTGGCTTGCTGTCTAAGATGCCAGTGAGTGCAGGAACCAGTGTTAATCCATATATTGATTAAGAGAAAAGCTTAATATTTTATATAAAAAGTAATATAAAAAGATGCTCTAGTTATTTTTTCTTTGCTCTGGTCAATGCCCTTGCACACCCCAGGGAGCATAGCACTATGAAGACTACTGCAGAGCGTGTGGTAGCTCTTATCTGGGTTTTCACACATAACTATTTTCATTTATTCATTTATTTATTTATAAATAATTTAATATTTATATTATGGCAACATATTAATAATTAATTTTTATTAATTAGTAATTAATTTTAATTAATAATTAATATAATATATTAATATAAATAATTTAATAATAAAATATAAATAAATAAATTATTTATATTTTAGAAACAGGGTCTCATTCTTGCCCAAGCTGGAGTGCAGTGGTGCGATCACAGCTTACTGCAGACTTGAACTCCTGGGCTCAAACACCTCCCTCTTCAGCCCCCTGAGTAGCTGTGACTCTAGGTATACCACCATGCCCACCTAAGTTTTTATTTTTTATAGAGATAAGGTCTTGCTATGTTGCCTAGGCTGGTCTCAATTCCTGGGCTCAAGTGATCCTCCCACTTCAGCCTTCCAAAGCACTGGGATTACAAGTGTGAGCCACCACAACCAGCCTACATAACAATTTAGAAGACATGAACAGAAGAACTTCAGAAGAGTAAGTGAAAATTTGGGATTTGAACTATAATTCAAATTTGAGTTATACAGGTGCTATAAACTCTAGAACCCACGCCTTTAACTGTCACACACACACAGCCTTTGCAGTGGGAGGTGGAAATGACTAGCCTGCTCCATTCACCAAGATGCATTTATGACAAGAGACAAAGACAGAATACATCTTGTGAGAAACTAGAAGTCAAAGAGAAAAATGGACAGCTTTTTTTTCTGCCCATGGGCCGTAGAAACCTTACCATTTGTATAAAAACCAAGGGGTGCTCCCAACTTTGACAAGAATAATATGTTCTTTTTTCCTGGGTAAAAGGACTAAAAGTGGGTTTGTCGGAGGGACCCAAATCATTCTCACTGGCACTCCCAAATTGAAAGAATAAAGCAGGAAAACCTTCCCTAAGGTCTGAGTTCCCCCACTACCTCTCAGAAGTTAAGATAACTCATTCAACACTTTTTAGCCTTTGTGTCCCACGTAAAACAGACTGGAATACCTGTGCCAGGCTTAAATGAATGTGTTTCATAAAATGTAAAATATTATAAATGTGAGGATGGATCAGGTAGATCCTTGTTGCCCTCAGTAGTTCAAGAAACTGACAAATATCCAGTGCTCAGGGCTACCTGGTGAGTGAAAGGAGGAAGAGAATACATTCAAATTATGACAATTTCAAAGAAATTGGCTTTCAATTCACAGCTTGGGTGGATGCAGCTCTTCCACCCACAGCCAGCTGTGCACAGAGAAAACCTAGTCCCTGTATTGGGTAGCACCTGGTCTGCCTAGAAAGTTTGAGGAACAGTTCTATTTCTGGCCATCTCAAAGTACCCAAGCACTCCTCCACAACACGCAATTGAATCAGTACTCTCCTTGGACTGCCAGTCTTCTGTTTATCCCTACTATGTATTATAAAGCCTTTATAGACAGAATTCTCATTAACACCCCTTTTTGTCTTCCCAAAAGAGTTAACCAAAACATGACTCCCCTTCCTTAAGCTGTGGAAACTGCATTCAGGGAGAAAAACAAAAAGATACCCTTGTCTAAAAATGCTGTGTTTTTTGTTCTAAAAACCATGGAACTTCACTCTTACAGAATTGCTTATGAAAGCTTCTTTCAGTACAGTATTAGGGTGTAAGTGATAAATGAAATGAACAGCATAATTCATAACAAGATAGTTCATAGATCTTTTGCCTTTGCTAGAAGTCAGAACTCTGTCATACTTCCCTTCAATAAAAGTTCTCAAATAACCATTCTTATTATAAGCTTGATAGTCTGTATGTTATATATTTGAAAGTCATATATTATGTAATAGATCTGAAAATAAACTTCAGATACATTTGTGAATCGATTTTCTTACTTCTAAGGCTACTACTTCATTTTTTCCTTCTCTTTACCCATCATACTTCTATAATGAGAAGTAGGTCTCCTTTTATCAGCATCTTGTAGCCTGGCTTCTTCTCTCATCACTAGACTGAAGCTTCTTCCTTGGAGATCATAAGCTGAGACATCATCCATCTTAACGTCATAAAACATTTGACGTTAACATTCTGTCCTAGAAATTGTCTCCTCTGCTGATTCTAGGCATAATGTCTTACTGCTTTCTGAGTGCATTATACAGTTTCGTATCTCTGGTCCCTGGTTTTGTATCTGGTAATGACTTATCTGAAGGCAAATGGGATGCCACTAAATCCCACACACAAATGTGACACAAATGAGAAGGCCTCTCCACCTCTGAGAAACCTTCCTGAATACCCAGTGATATTAAATCTATCCTTTGACACCTCCTCACTACACACACAATGTGGAGTCAGCCTCTTCTGCTGGAGCATTTTAGGTGATTGTATCTCATGTTATTTGTCTACATGTATATTTAGCAAAAGAGGTTTTAAGTCTACTGAATTATAATGCATAGAAGATGCTCAATATGTATTCAATGAAAGAATGAAAGATTTAAAGAATGACTGGAAATCTTGTACAGAATTGGTATAGGAGAATGGGGAAGAGAAATCACTTTTTAAAAAAATCTTATAAAATTTTAAACTAAAGGGCAGGGAATATTAGAACAAACACCAGTGTATGACACTATCCAGAAATAACAAAAAATAACAAACGTTGACATTTTATTTGCCACAATTTTTGTTTGTTGTTTTCTGAGACAGAGCCTTGTCTGTCACCCAGGCTGGAGCCCAGTGGCACCATCTCGACTCACTGTGACCTCTGCCCCCCGGGTTCAAGCTATTCTCCTGTCTCAGTCATCTCAGTAGCTGGGATTACAGGTGTGATGACACCCGGCTAATTTTTGTGTGCTTTTAGTAGAGACAGTGTTTCTCGATGTTAGCCAGGCTGGTCTAGAACTCCTGAGCTCAATAAATCTGCCTGCCTTGGCCTGCCAAAGTGCTGGGTTTACATACCTGAGCCTCTGCACCCGGCACCACAAAATATGTTTAATTTTAATTTAACAAAACATTTCTGAAACAGTTGAAGATCCCTTAGTATTCAATCTATAGTTGCATTTTCTTCCCTTTCATGGTAGAATTGTTCTATATCTTATCCTTCTGAATTTCTTATTTTAAATACTTTTTACATATTCCATAATGCAAAAACACCAGTATTATTTTGTGCATTTTAAACATTTCAATACGTTATATCACTATGTACCTTGTTTTTACCACTCAATATAATGCTTTTGAGATCAGTCCATGTGGTATGTAATGATCTAGTCCATTCACCTTAACTGCTATGCATGTCATTTTGTAAATATACCACAATTTGTTTAACCATTTTCTTCTTGATAGATAGTAAAACTTTCCCCAGCTTTTTGCTCTTGCTAATAGTACTACATTGAGTATACTTGTATCTGTGTCCTTTGCGCATATGCAAGTGTTTCTCTAGAGTATATGCATAGAAGCAGAATTGTTGGTTTATGAGTATTTGCATTTTCAACTTTAATAGATATTGCCAAGTTGATACCAGAAATTGTGATTTAGAGTAGAGACATCTTAAGAAAATGTGAATGTAATAGACAAAACAAGAACTTATTTCTGTCATCACTGATAGTCAGAGCTAACTAAATTACCAGGCAGTTGAGAAATACATAAATATTAGGAATTGGCAATTCACTTATTGTTTACCAATAATCAAGTAAACCTAATTTAAAACGATACTGGTGTTAAGCTCCTGTGAATTTTTTTCTAGTATACAAAGTTGACTCCTCGTCAGCAGATATTAGTCTTGAGGAAAATCTCAAGTAAGCTAAAGTTTCTTTTTTTTCATTGTATTGACTACTATTTTGTTGATATCTCCATTCTTCTTTTGTCTTCTTCCGTCTCCTTCTTCCAAATCCCCAGGGATATGCAAGATTTCCAGGACATACGTAGCACCAGGGGTTTCCAGAGCTCTCTACAGTCACTGCTGCAGGTGTATCACTGAAATTCCACTGTCCCAGCACACATGGCCCATTGTGATCTGGCAGCTTTGCTGCTCATTTGTCATAGGAGAGCATGGAAATATTTGTTGAATCACTGAGGCCCTGTGACAAGGGCCCAGATGATTCCGAATCACTATGCAGGCTTCTTAGGTATTATTCCCTCTGTGCTCCACTGTAGGGGAGTGAAGATTTACTAATCTTGGGAATTTCATATTTTTTTCTCTTCCCTACTTTCTTGGAATCCAATCCTCTAATTCCCTCATACTCATTATCTCTCTCTCCCTCCACCCTTTTCCTTTATCTTCAAAAACCTTCCACTCCTTTCCTTTCCATTACAAAAACACTTAAGGAAATATTCATGGTTTATGAGAGCAAATAATTTTTGTCTTATCCTCTGTGGTATTCTATCAGTTTGAAACAAAGTCCAAGATATTTCAGGGACAACTGCCACTTTTCGTTGATTAACAAAAATGGCAATTAGGGACACCAATTAGCCAGAGTGTCAGTTTAATTAGATGAAATAATTATTTTCTGCAGGGCTTGGAAAAAACATGAATAACCACTTCTTAAACTACTGAACAGTTTGAGGAGGACCAATTTGGAATTACCGGTTCCTATTTCTTCCCATTTTTTTTTTCCAAATATATTGGACACAGAGTGAGCACCAGTACCAGAAAGTTAGCAGAAAACACCAGTTAGCAATGCCCCACCAACTGTAGAGAAATGAAAATCATCAGAGGAGGTTCAAAGGTTTTGATAGTTTTTTTGAAAAACGGTTCCTAAATTACTAAACTGCTCAATGATCTAATCCTCTTTTATAAATATACAACTGGGAAAGGCCAAGAAAATCAAAAGACAACTGGATTCCAAGCCCAATTGACTGCCAGGCTTTCATGTTTTCCTAGAACTCAGTGTAGACACGGTGAGCAAACCTTCAGGGCTTGATACATGGTCCAGTGTGAGCCTTGTCTTGCCTCTGCTGACCATATTACACAATTTCTTATTCACCCAAGTGCTGGCTTTGTGGCTGTAGAGACTGAACTATATCAAAGGAAAATAAATAAAGGTCATCTGTGAGCTCATCTGACTGAAAGGGAAAGCCTGTATCCTACTCACAAGTTTGGGTCTCTGGGTTAAAAATAGTAGCACTGACAAAGAAAATGCAAATGGATGACCATAATCTACTCATTAACCTGAATACTGGAATAAAATATTATATGGCAAGTGAGAATGGTGGGTGGCCATAAAAGATTCCCTGTTTTATCACACAATAAGTCTCAGCAACAAAGATTCAAATGTCCTTTCCTGTTGCTTTATTTATAGGTCATTAAACTATTCCCCTGAAGGAGTTCAGCAGGATTTGGGGTAAAATACATCCCTGAAGGAATTATGACACAGAGTTAGCCTCAGTTCTCTTGCCAAGGAAGAGCTTTGGGTAACACACACACAGGACACAAGTCAATATCTCCTCTACAGGTGAGGGAATCCAGGGGAAAATCCAATGGATTGGTACGTAACTAAAGGAAGAGTCATGGGTTTTATTCGCTGAGCTACTTCTCAGCATATGGTCTCTAATCAAGAGTGAAGAGCTGTTTGCAGCAAAATTACTACAACTAGCTGGAGAGAAGAAATCAAGGACTAGCTCTTTATTATTTGCAAGGCAATCTCTCAAATAGAGAGCCATAGCTGAATTCTGTTAAATATAATGAAGAAATGTATGTGTGAATAAAGGAGACGAAGAATCCAGTAGGTAATGCTTTTTAGTACACTATAAAGTTAAATCTTAATTGCTTTGGAGATAGAAAAAGGAGTCAAGACAACACTGAAATTGGTGTTCAGTATCCCACTTAATAATTGACTACTGCAAAGGAAAAGTTAGGAGAGTCACTACTGCTTTTCATTCTACCAGGCTGGCATAAGCAACACTGTGAGGCCAGAGTCAAGGTGAGAAGACCTCAAAGAAAGAAAACCCAGAGAACTGGAAAACTCCTGGAAAATTGATAATAGCTGACCAAGGTAAGTCAGCCTCCTATCCATTGGTAGAAAATCATAGGATTATTTCATAGGGAAGAAGATGAGTTAGACTGGGATATAAGAAAATAACCTATGCTCACTGGAGAATACGGAGGAAAAATTTCCCCTCATACTCAAATGTCTAGAAAGAGCATGAAATGGTACCTAAGCAGAGGTTGGAAACCAGTGATCATAATAGATTGGGGAGTAAGGAAGGAAAATCAAGCACTGAGGCACAGGGGGTGATAAGAATGTGTTTGTACATGAACATAGGTCTTAACAACTGTGCAAAACTGTTTAAACTGAAGGAATTACAGAGATGACCTGGAGACCAATAATAGCATAATAGTTCAATATCTAATTCTATAGAGAGAAAAGACTTTCATCAGAGGAACAAACTTAGAAAAATAAGTGATAGCAAGTATCAGATGAAAAAGATATTGGAAATTTAAAAATAGCAGCATTTTTAAATAATTGATGAGCAAAAGAAAAAAATAAATTGTACTGAAAATTAGAAAATACTTGGAAAAGAATACTAATAAGCTTACAATATAACAAAACTTATGATATACTGGTTAAGTGTTACTTAGTGTGTTACCTACAACCTTAACTGCTTAGAGAAAAAAGTTAGAATAAAAATCATGAGTTAAGGGTTATACTTATGAAATTAGAAAATAGCAATAGATTAAATTCAAAGTAGAAAGTAGAAAGAATGAAATAAGTATACTACTAAACATTATTAGGTGTAATATTAAATATTATTAAATAGAAAGCAAAGATAAGATATAATCAATTAATTTAAATTACGGGTCTTTGAAAAGTCTAAGAGAGTAGACATGTGTGACAAGAATTATCAAGAAAAATCATGTTTGCAATGATAAAATAATCATAACTACAGATAAAGCAGAAATTTTAAACACGATAAAAGAATATTACTAATGACCTTATACTAACAAGTGTAAAATTTTAAACAAAACGTTTCTAGAAAAATAACTTACTAAAGGTGAATCAAAATGAAAGAGAAAACATGAAAGAAGCTACAGTAATAACAATTACATCAGTCATTAAAAATTTGTAAACTTCAGCTCTGAGAGAAACAGAGACCAGATTTACCCTATTTCTGAAAACGACAACAACAACAAAAAAACAAGACAGAGTTATTGAACAATAACATGCAAGACATTGTCCTGAGCTCTATGATTGGCCTAGTTGACTGCCAAGATAAAGTTTCCAGGTCACACTGCAGAGAGGGAAAACTCAGTCATAGCAAAGCAGTCTCCCTGAGTCAGGAAGATAAAGCTTGGAGTCCTTGGATACCAAGGTGTCTAGAGTTTGAAGTGAGGAGTAAGATAGAGGAGAGACCTATACAGAAACTCCAGAGACCTTCAGAGATTCCTCCTTGAATATTTAGTTTATGATCAGTGCATGCATGAAAGTAAGCAAACTATCCAAATCAAGGTAGAAAACCACATAAACAAATTACAAAGAATAGTGCTTTAGACTCATGCAGAGCAGAGAATAATGGACTGTTTCCAGGTGCCAAAGTGGAAAATCTTATAATTCACAGGGCATCAATTAAAGAAAGGTCTTGCCCCAGTAGCAGGGTTAAATTAATCATAGACTAACTACTGCTGCTCTGGTCCTGCCTAACATATCTTAAGAGCATAACCTAAGAGGATTAAGCTATTCCAAAGTAATTTATCTGCTTCCCAGAACAAATCTCAAAGTCTGGCACCCAAACATAAATTATCAAGGATGCAAAGAAGTTGAAAAATACAGCCAATAATGAGAAGAAAAATAAAAACTGACAGAGAAATGACACAGATTATAAAACTAGTAGATAAGGACATTAAAAGTTATATGTAACTGAATTCACACATTCAAGAAGCTAGGGCAAAGGTTGAATATGCATGGATAATGTAAAAAGACCCAAGCCAAATTCCTAAAGATAAATCATACAATGTTCAAGATAAAAATACACTTGGTCAGATTAAAGGCAGATTGCATGCTATAAAATGGAAGATTAATTAATTCTAAGACATAGCAATAGAGGCAGGGCACAGTGGCTCATACCTATAATCCCAGTGCTTTGGGAGGCTGAGACAAGAGAAACACTTGAAGTCAGGAGTTTGAGACCAGCCTGGGCAACAGAGTGAGACTCTGTCTTTAAAATAAAACTTTTAAAAACCAAATACAGAGACATAGCAATGGAAACTATCCAAAATAAAATACACAGAACGCCCACCCTCCCAAATCGACAAGATTTAGGCTGTGGAACAACCTAAAACAGTCCAATGTACCTGTAGTTAGAATGTCCAAGAGGGTGAGGCCAGAAACAGTATTTTAAGAAATAATGGCTGAGGGAGGAGATGGAGCAAGATGGCAGAATAGAAAGATCCACCAATTGTTCCCACTCCCCAACTGCAAGGACACCAAGTTAACAACTATTTACACAGAAAAAAAAAACCATCAGAAGAATCAAAATTCCAGCGAGTACTCTTATTACCTGGTTTTAACTTCATATTGCTGAAAGAGGCATTGAAGAGAGAAAAAACAGTCCGGAGTGGTAGATGCCACTCCTCCTCAAATCCCAGTTGGTAACATCGTACAGTGTCTCTGAGCACTGGGGGAAGAAAGAACACAGCACTTGTGAGGCATTGAACTCAGTGCTGTCTTGTTGGAGCAAAAAGGAAAATCAGACCAAACTCAACTGACACCTGCCTGTTGAGGGAACATTTAAATCAGCCCTAGCCAGAGGGGAATCGTGGACCCTAGCACTCTGAACTTGAGAGCCTGCAAGCCTTGCCGCCAAGAGCTACAGTGGCTCTGTGTCTCCAAGTAAACTTGAAAGGCAGTCTAGGCTGTAAGGATTGCAATTCTTATGTCCTAGTGCTGAACTAGGCCCAGAGACGATGGACTGGGGAGGCACACAACAGACTAAGACACCAGCTGGGGCAGCCAAAGAAGTGCTAGCATCCCCACTCCCCTAATCCCAGGCTGCACAGCTCACAGCTCCAAAAGAGACCACTTTCTTCCACTTGAAAAGAGGAAGATGAAGAGTGTGGAGGACTTTGTCTTGCATCTATGATAACAGCTTAGCCACAGCAGGATAGTGCACCGGTCACAGTCATGAGGCCCATTATCAGGTCCTGGCTCCCGGATGACATTTCTGGACATACCCCGGGCCAGAGAGAACCGCTGCCTTGAAGGGAAGGACTCAGTCCTGGCAGCATGTATTACTTGCTACATGAAGAGCCCTTGGGCTCTGAATAACCAGCAGCAATACCCAGGTACTACATCTAGGGCCTTGGGTGAACCTCTGAGACTTGTTGGCTTCAGGTGAGACTCAGCACATTCAGCTATGGTGGCTGCTGGGCAAAACTTCCTCTTGAGAAAAGCAGAGAGAAAAGTAAAAGGAACTTTGTCTTGTACCTCAGGTACCAGCATGGCCACAGGGAGGCGGGGCACCGAGAGGGTTCTTGGAGTTCCCAATTCTAGGATTTGCCTCTTGGATGGTGTGTCTGGACCTGCTGTGGACCACAGGGGAGCCCACCACCCTGAAGGGTGAGTCCCAGGCCAGGCAGCACTCACGACAAGCTGACTTAAGAGATGTTGGGCCTTAAGGGAACATTGGAGGCAGTCTGGTAGTACTCCTCATGGCCTGGAGTGGTAGGGGCTCTTCTGCCTTTAGAAAGGTTAAGGAAGAGTGGGAATGACTGCATCTTGTGGTTTGAGTGCCAGCTGAGCCTCAATACAATAGAACATCAAGCCAACTTCTAAGGGTCTTGACTCTAGTCCCTGACTCCAGGACTACACTTCTAGACCCACAAGGGGTCTGGGGAACCTCAGTGCCCTGAAGGGAAGGACACAGGCCTGACTGGCTTTGCCACTTGCTGATTGTAGATCCTGAGGGTCATGAATCAACATAAGTAGTAGCCAGGAAGTGGTTACAGCAGGCTTTGGGTGAGACCCAGCACTGTGCTGGCTTCAAGTCTGACTCAGCACAGTCACAGTGGTAGTGGCCGAGGGGTGTTTGTGTTATCCATCTCCAGGTTTAGGTGGCTCAGAACACAGAGAGAGACCATGTATGTTTGGGGAAAAGTAAGGGAAGAGAACAAAATCTCTGCCTGGTAATTCAGAGAATTCTCTAAAGTCTAGTTCAAGACAATGAGGCAGTGCCTCTATGAGTCTACGAGAACCACGGTGTTCCTGGGCTTGGGGCTTAGCGGACAACACCCAAGTATTTTCATATATCTGGAAAGCTTTTTCAAGAACTACGGGTACAAATAAGTTCAGACAGTGAACATTACAATAAATACCTAACTCTTCAATACCCAGACACTAAAAAAAAAAAAAAAAAAAATCTACTAGCATCAACATCATACAGGAAAACATGACCTCACCAAATGAACTAAATAGGCACCAGGGACCAATTCTAAAGAGACAGATATATGTGAGATTTCAGGTAGAGAATTCAAAAGAGCTGTGTTGAGGAAACGCAAAAAAATTCACAGAGAAGAAATTCAGAATTCTATCAGATAAATTTAGCAAATAGATTGAAACAATTGAAAATAGTGAAGATGAAATTCTCGAGCTGAAAAATGCAACTGGCATACTGAAGAATGCATCATAGTCCTTTAATAGCAGAACAGATCAAGCAGAAGAAAGAATTAGTGAGCTTGAAGGCAGGCTATTTGAAAATACACAGTCAGAAGAGACAAAAGAAACAAGAATTAAAAACAATGAAGCTTGCCTACAGGATCTAGAAAACGGGCTCAAGAGGCAAATCCAAAGTTTTTTTTAACACCCCACTTTCAGCGTTGGACAGATCTTCCAGACAGAAAGTAAACAAGGAAGGATCAGACTTGATCTGCACTATGGACCAAATGGATCTAATAGATATTTACAGTACATTTCATCAAAGGGCTGCAGTGTACACATTCTTTTCCTCCGCACATGGATTATTCTTAAGGATAGATTATAGGTTAGATGTCAAAACAAGTCTTAAAGCATTCAAAAAATTGAAATAATATCAAATATCTTCTCTGGTCACAATTAAATAAAACTAGAAATTAATAACAACAGGAATTTTGGAAACTATACAAAAACATGGAAATTCAGCAATATGCTCCTGAATGACCAGTGGGTCAATGAAGAAACTAAGAAGAAAATTTAAAAATTTCTTGAAACAAATCATAATGGAAACATAACATGCCAAAACCTATGGGATACAGCAAAAGCAGTACTAAGAGGGAAGTTTATAGCTATAAGTGCCTATATCAAAAAAGAGGAAAAACATCAAATAAACAACTTAATGATGTATCTTAAAGAACCAAAAAAGCAACAGCAAACAAACCCCAAATTAGTAGAAAAGAAGTAACAAAGATCCGAGCATAAATAAACAAAATTAAAATGAAGAAAACAATATAAAAGATTAATGAGACCAAAAGTTGGTTTTTGAATAGTTAACTAAAATTGACAACTTTTAGTTATACTAAAAAACAAAGATAGAAGAAATTAAAAAATCAGAAATGAAAAGGGAGATATTACAACTGATACTGCAGAAATTCAAAGGATCACTAGTGGCTACTATGAGCAACTACATGCCAATAAATTGGAAAATCTAGAAGAAATGAACAAATTCCTAGTTACATACAACTTACCAAAATTGAACCAGGAAGAAATCCAAAATCTGAACAGACCAATAACAAGTAATGAGATTAAAGCTATAATAAAGTCTCAGAGTAAAGAAAAGGCCGAGATCTGATGGCTTCACTGCCGAATTCTACCAAACATTTGAAGAAAAACTGATATCAATCCTACTCAAACTACTTTGAAAAACAGAAGAGGGAATACTTCCAAACTCATTCACAAAGCCAGTGTTACCCTGATATCATAAACAGATAATGACATATCAAAAAAAAAAAGAAAAGAAAAAAGAAAAGAAAATAAAACTATAGTCTAATATCTCTGATGCATATTGATGTAAAAATCCTCAACAAGGTACTAGCAAACTGAATTCAACAATACATTAGAATGATCATTTATTGCGACCAAGTGGGATATATCCCTGGGATGCAAGAATGATTAAACATGTACAGATCAATCAATGTGATACCTTATATCAACAGAATGAAAGATAAAAAACCATATGATTATTTCAATTGATGCTGAAAAAAAATTTGATAAAATTCAATACCCCATCATGGTAAAAACCCTAAAAAAAACTGAGGATAGAAGCAACATACTTCAACATAATAAAAGTCATATACAACAGACCCACAGCTAGTACACCAAATGGGGAAAAACTGAAAGTCTTTCCTCTAAGATCTAGAACGTGACAAGAATGCCCACTGTCACCACTCTTATTCAACATGGCACTAGAAGTCTTTGCTAGAGCAATCAGACAAGATGAAGATATAAAGGTAATCCAGGTTGGAAAGGATAATTTGCAAATTATCCTTGCTTGCAAGTGATATGATCTTATATTTGGAAAAACCTAAAGACTTCACCAAAAAACCATTAAAACTGAAAAATAAATTCAGTAAAGTTGCAGGATACAAAACCAACAAATAAAAATCAGCAGCATTTCTATATGTCAACAGTGAACAATATGAAAAAGAAATTTAAAAGTACCCTCATTCACAATAGCCACAAATAAAATTAAATACCCAGGAATTAACTAAATAATTGAAAAAATCTCTGTATCAAAAATTATAAAACATTGATGAAAGAAATTGAAGAGAACACCAAAAAATGGAAAAGTATCCTATGTTCATGGATTGGAAGAATCAATATTGTTAAAATGTCCATACTGCCCAAAGCAATCTACAGATTCAATGAAATCCCTATCAAAATAACAATGACATTATTTATATGAATAGGAAAAGAAAATCCTAAAGTTTATATGAAACCACAAAAGCCTCAGAATAGCCAAGACTATCCTAAGCAGAAAGAACAAAACTGGAGGAATCACATTACCTACTTCAAATTGTACTACAGAGCTATAGTAATCAAAACAGCATGGTACTGGCATAGAAACAGATACATCAGCCAATGGAACAGACAGAGAACCTAGAAACAAATCCACACACCTACAGTGAAATGGTTTTCAACAAAGAAGCCAAGAACATACACTGGGGAATAGGCAGTTTTTTCGATAAATAGTTCTGGGAAAACTGGATATCCATGGGCAGAAGAATGAAACCAGACCCCTATCTCTCACCATATACAAGAATCAAATAAAAATGTATTAAAGACTTAAATCTAAGACCTCAGACTATGAAACTACTACTAGAAAACATTGGGGAAAATCTCTAGGACATTGGTCTGGGCAAAAATTTCTTGAGTAATACCCCATAAGCACAGGCAACCAAAGGAAAAATGGACAAATGGGATTATATCAAGTTAAAAAAACTGCACAGCAAAGGACACACTCAACAAAGTGAAGAGACAACCTACAGAATGGTAGAAAAAACATTTGCAAACTACTCATCTGACAACAAATTAACAACCAGTATATATAGGAGCTCAAACAACTCTATAGGAAAAAAATCTTATAATCTGATTAAAAAGAATAGGCAAAAGATTTGAATGGACATTTCTCAGAAGAAGACTTACCAATGGTAAACAGGCATATGAAAAAGATGCTCAACATCATTGATCATCAGAGAAATGCAAATCAAAACTACAATGAGATACCATGTCACCGCAGTTAAAATGAAATGTATTTTATTCAAAAGACAAGCAATAACAAATGCTGGTGAGGATGTCAAGACAAAGGAGACCTTGTGCACTGTTCATGAGAATGTAAATTAGTACAGCCACTATGGAGAACAGTTTGGAGGTTCCTGAAGAAACTGAAAATAGAGTTACCATATGATCCAGCAATCCAACAGCTGGGTATATACCCAAAGAAAGGAAATCAGTATATTGAAGAGATATCTGTACTCCTATGTGTTACAGCATTGTTTACAACAGCTAAGATTTGTAAGCAACCTAAGAGTCCACCAACAAATGAATGGATAAAGAAAATATGGTACATATACACAATGAAATACTATTCAGCCATAAAAATGAATGAGGTCCAGTCATTTGCAACAATATGTATGGAACTGGAGATCACTATGTTAAGTGAAAGAAGCCAGGCACAGAAAGAAAAACATTGCATGTTCTCACTTATTTGTGAGATCTAAAAATCAAAACAATTAAACTTACTGACATAGAGAGTAGAAGGATGGTTACCAGAGTCTGGGGAAGGTAATGGGGAATTTGGGGGATGTGGGGATGGTTAATGTGTCCAAAAAAAGCTAGAAAGGATGAATATTTAATAGTACAGTAGGGTAACTAAAGCCAATAATAACCTAATTGTACATTTTTAAATAAAGAGTTTTGCTTGCGGGGATAGATATCCCATTCTCCATGATGACCTTATCTCACATTGCATGTCTGTCTCAAACATCTGATGTATCCCATAAATATATTCCCATAAAAATTAAAAATAAAATAATGATTGAAATTTTTCCAAATTTGATCAAACTAATCATAAAATCTGGCAGGAAGGAAATCAATTAGGTACAGAGAAACAAATATTAAAAGATATTATTAGATTTTTTATTAGAAATCATAAAAGCTAGAATAAAATAGAACATCTTTAAAGCAGCTAAAGAAAAAAACTGTCAAACTAGAATTTTTTACCCAGCAAAAATATCTTTCAAATATATGTTACAGACATACAAAAGCTGAAATAATTCATCACCAGCAGACCTGCACTATAAAATATGTTTCTAAATAAAAGTTCTTCAAGCAGAAGAAAAATGATAACAAAGGAAACTTGGATCCTCATGAAGGAATAAAAAGCACCATAAATGCTAACTACATGAGTAAATAAAAATATTTTGCTATTACTTAATTTTCTTTAAAAGGTAATTGACTATTTAAACAAAAAAGTTTTATGGGGTTTATAACATTTTTAAATCTAAATGTATATAAAGTGTGAGAGCAACAGCAATATTTTCAAGAAAGGGAGAAATGGAAGTATACTGTTACAAGGTTATTATATCATAGATGAAGTAGTAAAATATTATTAGTAGAGATGATATTCTATTGCTCTTTCATGCTTCCATATTTATCGGCTTTGCCAAGAATGCAAAGTTCTAATCACTTTCTTCCCAGGTTATGATGGTGTTTGCAGCAAGCAATATTGAGGAATGAGGTAAAGTCTTCCTCTGGGAGGAAGGGTTGTCTTGTTTATTGCTTGCTATAAAATATTGTGTTCCCCAAGTTAAATATTTTTCTCCTATAATGCGAACCACTGACTGTGCATGCATTCATGTCACCCCACTGACCCCTGTGAGACTTGGGAGGTAAAAGGAACCAACACAAACATGTTGATGCTCATGCTGCCTGCTGTGCCATAAGTAATAGTCCATCACCTCCGACCTCAGAGTCTCATACCTCCTTTCAGTATCTATGAAACAATAACAGGATAATTTATTTATTAGCTTTTAAGTAGGATAAAATAACATTTAAGACCTGACAAATAACACTTGGAATTGACTGTGATAAGTTAAAGATGTGTACTACAAACCTTTAAAGCAATCAGTAAAACACTTACAGCTAATAAACCAAGAAAGGAAATAAAAGAAATCACAAAAGGCAATTGATCTAACGGAATGCAGAGAAGAAGGAAAAGAAGAGCCAAGGATGATGAGACAGGAATAAATATAAGATGATAAATTTAAATCTAACCATATAAATATTGTTTTTAAATGTAAATAATCTAACTACATCAATTTAAGGTTGGAACTGCTCAAACTGAGTAAAATAAGACCCAGCCACATGCGGTCCATGAGAAACAAATTTCATGTGTAAAGAAACAAATAAACTAAAAGTAAAAGGGTGGAGAAAGATATGCAACAAAAACACTAATCAAAAGACATTTTCAGTGGTTACATGTCAGACTAAGTAGATTTGCAGTGGTTACCTATCAGGCTAAGTAGATTTAAGACCAAAGAATACTATCAAAGATAGAGGATTATTTTATAATAATAAATGGTTAAATTCATCATGAAAAGATTACAATTCCAAACATTTATTAATCAAACAACAGACCTTTAATATACATGAAGCAAGAACTGATAGAAAAAAGAAGAAATAGAAAACTCTGCAATTATGCATGGATATTTTTAGCACCTCTACTTCAATAATTGATTTTAAAAGCAGATGAAAATCAGTAAGAATACACAACTCTTGAAGAGTGCTATCAACTAACAACATCTAATTGACATTTATGGAACACTCCACTTAATAGAAGATTAAACATATTTTCAAGTGCACACAGAATGTTTACCAAGAAAGACATTCTGGACCATGAAAAAAGTCTCAATGAGTTTAAAAAGAGTCAAGTTTACAAAGTGGGTTCTCTGACCACAATGAAATTTAACTAGAAATCAATAATAGAAGCATATCTGGATAATCCCCAAATGCTCAGAAATGAAATTACACTTTTCTAAATAACTCAGAGGTGAAAGAATAAATCAGAAGAGAAATTAGAATGTATTTGAACTGAATAAAAATGAAAAATAAAATAAAAATTTGAGGGATGCAGCTGGAGTAGAATTTAGAGAGGTCTATATTAGAAAGGAAGATGAATCTCAAATACTGATTTTAGCTTCTCCTTTAGAAAAGAGAAAAAGAAAAACAAATTAAATGAAAAGTAAAGAGAAGGAAATAATAATAAAAATCACAGCTGAAACTGACTAGATAGAAACATAACAACACAGAAAATCAGCAAAACCAAAAACTGCTGTTTGAAATAATTACTAAAATTGATATGCTCTAGCCAGGTTAATTGGGAATCATGAAAGAGAAAACACAAAGTATAAGTATCAGGAATGAGACAAGTCACATCACTATAGTTTCAACAAATATTAAAAGTATAATAAAAATATAATAAACAACTTTATGTCACTACATCTGACAACTTCAATGAAATGGATAAATTTCTCTGAGGACAAAAACTTAAAAATCTTATTTGGTAATTCATATGTCCTTTTATGACATATATTTCAAGTCCTTGCTCATTTATTGTGTGTTGTTTCTCATTTTATTATGGGTTATAGGGGCTCTTTATAAATTTTGCAAGCAAATTAGTAAAATCAGAAATAAAAGGGAATTAATATGAATATTGGAGATATAAAAATAATTATAAGAAAGAACAATGAACAATTATATCTCAAAATTTAAATGAAATGGGCAAATTTGGGACCAGATGTGGTAGCTCATGGCTATAATCCCAGCACTTTGGAAGGCTGAGTTGAGAGGATTGCTTGAGGCCAGGAGTTTGAGACCAGCCTGGGCAACATAGCAAGACTACATCTCTGCAATTAAAAAAAAAAAAAAAATCCATTGAAAAACACAAACTACCAAAACTGACTCAAGAAAATAGAAAATCTGAATAGGCTTGTAACAAAGAGTTGGAATGATGATCAAGATGGCCTTAACATTACCCTCAGCTTCACTAAACTTTAAATAAACTTCTTTCTCACTATATGCCCCTGAGGTTCCTTTTCTTAGAAATTTTATTCAGAAAACTTGTAATTATAAATTCTTTATCTGCTTCTTTGAAGATGTAATTTTTTTCCAACCTCTTGCCAATTATATATTTCAGGAATATCTTTCTCAAGGAACTGGGACCCATCTCTCTGAAATGTCATCGTCCAATAAAAAAGTGTTGCTATCTCCCAGTTTCTGAGGGAGGGCAGAAGTAGGATACCTTGCTCCACATTGTGAAGCTACTTTCTGTTATAAAGATAGGAGAAGGTTTACTTTTTCTCTGGGAAAAACCAATTAGCAAACACTAATGGCCTATAATCCCCCTGGCCTTCTCCAGCACTGAAAACATTTCCAGACCTTTCTCTTGAAGGAACCAGGTATCCAGATGTGTTCTGTGCCCTCTGCCCTATGCTGGCACTAGTATCAGAATAAAAACAACTGCTGTCTGTCTGCTCATCTTGTCCGGCACATTTTTTTTCTTTAATAGTTAGCAATAACAATGAAAAAATTTCCACAAAGAAAAGCACAGGACCAGATAGCTTCAATAACAAATTTTATCAAACGTTTAAATAAAAATTAATACCAATCCTTCAAAAACTGTATTAGATAAATACATGAAGAGCCCTTTTATAGGAATATTATGAGGACAGTATGACCCTAATTCCAAGGCAAATGATATTACAAGAAAAGATAACTACAGATTAAAATGCCTTAGAACTATAGATACAATAGGGGCCACCCAAGATGGCTGAATAGGAGCAGCTCCAGCCTCCAGCCTCCAGCTCCCAGCATGAGCGACACAGAAGACGGGTGATTTTTGCATTTTCAACTGAGGTACCAGGATCATCTCACTGGGGCATGTCAGATAGTCGGTGCTAGTCAGTGGGTGCAGCCCAACCAGCAAGAGCTGAAGCAGGGTGAGGCATCACCTCACCTGGGAAGTGCAAGTGGGAAGGGAATTCCTTTTTCTAGCCAAGGGAACCTGAGACACACAACACCTGGAATATTGGGTAACTCCCACCCTAACATTGCACTTTACCAAGGGTCTTAGCAAACTGCACACCAGGAGATTATATCCCACACCTGGCCCAGAGGGTCCCACGCCCACGGAGCCTCCCTCATTGCTAGCACAGCAGTCTGATATCTAACTGTAAGGTGGCAGCAAGGCTGGGATAGGGTGCCCACCATTGCTGAGGCTTAAGTAGGTAAACAAAGCCGCCTGGAAGCTCAAACTGGGTGGAGCCCACTGCAGCTCAAGGAGGCCTGCCTGCCTCTGTAGACTGCACCTCTGGAGACAGGGCATAGCTAAACAAAAAGCAGCAGAAACCTCTGCAGATGTAAATGTCTCTGTCTGACAGCTTTGAAGAGAGCAGTGGTTCTCCCAGCACAGAGTTTGAGATATGAGAACAGACAGATTGCCTGCTCAAGTGGGTCCCTGACCCCTGAGTAACCTAACTGGGAGATATCCCCCAATAGGTGCAGACTGACAACTCACACCTCAAACGGCTGGGTACACCTCTGAGACAAAGCTTCCAGAGCAAGAAACAGACAGCAACACTTGCTGTTCAGCAATATTCTATCTTCTGTAGCCTCCGCTGCTGATACCCAGGCAAACAGAGTCTGGAGTGGACCTCAGGCAAACTCCAACAAACAAACAACAACAACAAACAAACAGCTGAGGGTCCTGACTGTTAGAAGGAAAACTAACAAACAGGAAGGACACACACCAAAACCCCATCAGTACATCACCATCATCAAAGACCAAAGGCAGATAAAACCAGAAAGATGAAGAAAAAGCAGTGCAGAAAAGCTGGAAATTCAAAAAATCAGAGCACATCTTCTCCTCCAAAGGAACACAGCTCATCACCAACAACAGAACAAAGCTGGATGGAGAATGACTTTGACAAGCTGAGAGAAGAAGGCTTCAGTCGATCAAACTTCTCAGAGCTAAAGGAGGAACTACGTACCCAGTGCAAAAAAACTAAAAAGCTTGAAAAAAGAATGGAAGAATGGATAACTAAAATAACCAATGCAGAGAAGTCCACAAACGAACTGATAGAGATGAAAACCATGACAAAAGAACTATGTGACAAATGCACAAGCTTCAGTAACCAACTCGATCAACTGGAAGAAAGAGTATCAGTGATTGAAAATCAAATGAATGAAATGAAGTGAGAAGTTTAGAGAAAAAAGAGTGAAAAGAAATGAACAAAGCCTCCAAGAAATATGGGATTATGTAAAAAGACCAAATCTACGTCTGATTGGTGTGCCTGAAAGTGACGGGGAGAATGGAACCAAGTTGGAAAACACTCTGCAGGGTATTATCCAGGAGAACTTCCCCAACCTAGCAAGGCAGGTCAACATTCAGATCCAGGAAATACAGAGAATGCCACAAAGATACTCCTCGAGAAGAGCAACTCCAAGACACGTAACTCTCAGATTCACCAAAGTTGAAATGAAGGAAAAAATGTTAAGGGCAGCAAGGGAAAGGTCGAGTTACGCATAAAGGGAAGCCCAGCAGACTAACAGCAGATCTCTCAGCAGAAACTCCACAAGCCAGAAGAGAGTGGGGGCCAATATTCAACATTCTTAAAGAAACGAATTTTCAATCCAGAATTTCATATCCAGCCAAACTAAGTTTCATAAGTGAAGGAGAAATACAATTCTTTACAGACAAGCAAATGCTTAGAGATTTTGTCACCACCAGGCCTGCCCTACAAGAGATCCTGAAGGGAGCACTAAACATGGAAAGGAATGACTGGTACCAGCCATTACAAAAACATGCCAAAATGTAAAGACCATCAATGCTAGGAAGACACTGCATCAACAAACGAGCAAAATAACCAGCTAATATCATAATGACAGGATCAAGTTCACACATGACAATATTAACTTTAAATGTAAATGGACTAAATGGTCCAATTAAAAGACACAGACTGGCAAATTGGACAAAGAGTCAGGACCCATCAGTTTACTGTATTCAGGAGACCCATCTCACATGCAGAGACATAGGCTCAAAATAAAGGGATGGAGGAAGATCTAACAAGCACATGGAAAACAAAAAAAGGCAGGGGTTGCAATACTAGTTTCTCATAAAACAGACTTTAAACCAACAAAGATCAAAAGAGACAAAGAAGGCCATTACATAATGGTAAAGGTATCAATTCCATAAGAAGTGCTAACTATCTAAACATATATGCACCCAATACAGGAGCACCCAGATTCATAAAACAAGTCCTTAGGAGACTTACAAAGAGACTTAGACTCCCATACAATAATGATGGGAGATTTTAATACCCCACTGTCAATATTAGACAGATCAATGAGACAGAAAGTTAACAAGGATATCCAGGAATTGAACTCAGCTCTGCACCAAGCGGACCTAATAGACATCTACAGAACTCTCCACCCCAAATCAACAGAATATACATACTTCTCAGCAGCCCATCACACTTATTCCAAAATTGACCACATAGTTGGAAGTAAAGCACTCCTCAGCAAATGTAAAAGAACAGAAATTATAACAAACTGTCTCCAGACCACAGTGCAATCAAACTAGAACTCAGGACTAAGAAACTCAGTCAAAACCGCTCAACTACATGGAAACTGAACAACCTGCTCCTGAATGATTACTGGGTACATAATAAAATGAAGGCAGAAATAAAGATGTTCTTTGAAACCAATGAGAACAAAGATACAACCTACCAGAATCTGGGACACATTTAAAGCAGTGTGTAGAAGGAAATTTATAGCACTAAATGCCCACAAGAGAAAGCAGGAAAGATCTAAATTAGACACCCTAACATCACAATTAAAAGAACTAGAGAAGCAAGAGCAAACACATTCAAAAGCTAGCAGAAGGCAAGAAACAAATAAGGTCAGAGCAGAACTGAAGGAGAGAGAGACCAAAAAAAAAAAAAAAAAACCTTCAAAAACTCAATGAATCCGAGAGCTGGTTTTTTGAAAAGATCATCAAAATTGATAGACCACTAGCAAAACTAATAAAGAAGAAAAGAGAGAAGAATCAAATAGATGAAACAAAAAATGACACAGGGGATATTACCACCGAAAACACAGAAATACAAACTACCATCGGAGAATACTATAAACACCTCTATGCAAATAAACGAGAAAACCTAGAAGAAATGGATAAATTCCTGGACACATACACTCTCCCAAGACTAAACCAGAAAGAAGTTGTATCCCTGAATAGACCAATAACAGGCTCTGAAATTGAGGCAATAATTACAGCCTACCAACCAAAAAAAGTCCAGGAACAGACGGATTCACAGTCAAATTCTACCAGAGTTACAAGGAAGAGCTGGTACCATTCCTTCTGAAACTATTCCAATCAATAGAAAAAGAGGGAATCCGCCCTAACTCATTTCAAGAGGCCAACATCATCCTGATACCAAAGCCTGGCAGAGACACAACAAAAAAAGAGAATTTTAGACCAATATCCCTGATAAACATCATTGCAAAAATCCTCAATAAAATACTGGCAAACCGAATCCAGCAGCACATTAAAAAGCTTATCCACCATGATCAAGTGGGCTTCATCCCTGGGATATAAGGCTGGTTCAACATACACAAATCAATAAATATAATCCAGCATATAAACAGAACCAAAGACAAAAACCACACGATTATCTTAATAGATGCAGAAAAGTCCTTTGACAAAATTGAACAGCCCTTCATGCTAAAAACTCTCAATAAATTCGGTATTGATGGAACATATCTCAAAATAATAAGAGCTATTTATGACAAACCCACAGCCAATATCATACTGAATGGGCAAAAACTGGAAGCATTCCCTTTGAAAACTGGCACAAGACAGGGATGCCCTCTTTCACCACTCCTATTCAACATAGTGTTGGAAGTTCTGGCTAGGGCAATCAGGCAAGAGAAAGAAATAAGGGTATTCAATTAGGAAAAGAAGAAGTCAAATTGTCCCTGTTTGCAGATGACATGATTGTATATTTAGAAAACCCCATTGTCTCAGCCCAAAATCTCCTTAAGCTGATAAGAAACTTCAGCAAAGTCTCAGCATACAAAATCAATGTGCAAAAATCACAAGCATTCTTATACACCAATAACAGATAGAGAGCCAAATCATGCATGAACTCCCTTTCACAATTGCTTCAAAGAGAATAAAATACCTGGGAATTCAACTTACAAGGGATATGAAGGATCTCTTCAAGGAGAACTACAAACCACTGCTCAGTGAAATAAAAGAGAACATAAACAAATGGAAGAACATACCATGCTCATGGATAGGAAGAATCAATATTGTGAAAATGGCCATACTGCCCAAGGTAATTTATAGATTCAATGCCATCCCCATTAAGCTACCAATGACTTTCTAAACAGAATTGAAAAATACTGCTTTAAATTTCATATGGAACCAAAAAAGACCCTGCATTGCCAAGACCATTGTAAGCCAAAAGAACAAAGCTAGAGGCATCACGCTACCTGACTTCAAATTATACTACTAGGCTACAGTAACCAAAACACCATGGTACTGCTACCAAAACAGAGATATAGACCAATGGAACAGAACAGAGCCCTCAGAAATAATACCACACATCTACAGCCATCTGATCTTTGACAAACCTGAGAAAAACAAGAAATGGGGAAAGGATTCCCTATTTAATAAATGGTGCTGGGAAAATTGGCTAGCCATAAGTAGAAAGCTGAAACTGCATCCTTTTCTTACTCCTTATATGAAAATTAATTCAAGATGGATTAGAGACTTAAATGTTAGACCTAAAACCATAAAAACCCTAGAAGAAAACCTAGGTAATACCATTCAGGACATAGGCATGGGCAAGGACTTCATGTCTAAAATACCAAAAGCAACAGCAACAAAAGCCAAAATTGACAAATGGGATCTAATTAAACTAAAGAGCTTCTGCACAGCAGAAGAAACTACCATCAGAGTGAACAGGCAACCTACAGAATGGGAGAGAACTTTTGCAATCTACTGATTTGACAAAGGGCTAATATCCAGAACCTACAAAGAACTCAAACACATGTACAAGAAAAAAACAAACAACCCCATCAAAAAGTGGGCAAAGGATATGAACAGACACTTCTCAAAAGAAGACATTTATACAGCCAACAGACACATGAAAAAATGCTCATCATCACTGGCCATCAGAGAAATGCAAATCAAAACCACAATGAGATACCATCTCACACCAGTTAGAATGGCAATCATTAAAAAGTCAGGAAACAACAGGTGCTGGAGAGGATGTGGAGAAATAGGAACACTTTTACACTGTTGGTGGGATTGTAAACTGATTCAACCATTGTGGTAAACAGTGTGGTGATTCCTCAAGGATCTCAAACTAGAAATACCATTTGACCCAGCTATCCCATTACTGAGTATATACCCAAAGGATTATAAACCATGCTGCTATAAAGACACATGCACATGTATGTTTATTGCAGCACTATTCACAATAGCAAAGACTTGGAATCGACCCATATGTCCATCAGTGACAGACTGGATTAAGAAAATGTGGCACATATACACCATGGAATACTATGCAGCCATCAAAAAGGATGAGTTTGTGTCCTTCGTAGGGACATGGATGCAGCTGGAAACCATCATTCTTAGCAATCTATCACAAGAACAGAAAACCAAACACCGCATGTTCTCACTCATAGGTGGGAATTGAACAATGAGATCACTTGGACACAGGAAGGGGAACATCACACACCGGGGCCTATTGTGGGGTGGGGGGAGTGGGGAGGCATAGCATTAGGAGATATA